>NW_024080647.1:1472969-1671269 GCF_003009895.1 Hyaena hyaena
ACGTTTTTTTTATTTATTTCTAGGAGAGAGAGAGAGACAGCGTGAGCAGGGGAGGGTCAGAGAGAGAGGGAGTCACAGACTGAAACAGGCTCCAGGCTCTGAGCTGGCAGTCAGCACAGAGCCCGACGCGGGGCTCGAACCCATGAACCGCGAGATCATGACCCGAGCGAAAGTCGAACGCTTAACCGACTAAGCCACCCAGGCGCCCCACAAATGATTGATTTTGACCTCGTTTTCTGGTTTAAAAATAATTCTAAGTTATTTTTATGTGCATAACCACTTCAGTTATTCAGGCTAAATAGAATAGCTTTTAATTGGTGAATTCTTACAATGTAGACATTGTTGGCAAAATGGTTAAACTGAATGTGTGGGTAAATCATGGCTAGATTTTTATTCAAAAGGATATTATTTTAAACAATGTAATTTCAGGGGTGCTTGAATGGTTCAGTCAGTTGAGCGTCCAACTTCTAATTTCAACTTAGGACATGATCTCACTGTTTGTGAGTTCAAGCCCCACATCAGGCTCCTTGCTAACAGCACAGAACCTGCTTGGGATTCTCTCTCTCTCCCTCTCTCTCTGCCCCTTTTCGGGTTGTTCACTCACTTTCTCAAAATAAACATTAAAAGGTGCGATTTTAATAAATACACCTAGCTAATACATATTCCTTATTTGAACACTTTACACTTGAGTCTGAGAGATAATCATTAGTCACAAGCAATACTTAAATATATCTTACTAAGAGCAGAAAATTTTTAGAGACTTAAAAATTTGGTTAGATTCCAAATCCTATGGCTAAATAATAATGTCTTTCTACTTTTCAGAAACTGTGACAAAGGTGGGCATATTTCAAAAGTAAACATAATATTGTGAATACTGGGAATACTTCATAAAAGGAGAAAAATGTATGTTGAATCTTCTGACAAGCAAACATTAGTTAACACTTACTGGACATAGTAGAGAAACCCTCAGGCTGGTTGTAGCTATTTCACTGTCTGGATCCGCAGTCAATTTCTCTTTAACTGACATTCGATGAAGAGAAAACAAACAAATAGAACACGTTGATTAAAGACACATCAGTGATGCAACATAAGAAAAAGAACAAGGAACTTAAAATGTGGAAGCTTAAAAAAAATGAACTCAAAAATAATCCCTTCAATTATTTTCAATTAACGGAATGGAAATATAAAAACAATTACATGGTTTATAATTTCTTCTCATCTATGGAACAAAAACTGCACTGCATTAACATAAAGGAAATTTGTATAGTAAATTGACATATTCAACTGATGGCAGAATCTTTTCCTTTTATAACTAAGAAACTGAATAAAGGTATTTTTTTAAATTATGACCAACATTGTATTTTAAGAAATTAATCAATAGTATAGATAATAGAATTACCAGCATTTATAAATTTCCCAAAGCTCAGATAATAAAATACACTAATATATTTTATATATTAATTATTCTATTTTTCATTAATTCTATTTTTCTGTTAATTCTATTTTTAAATTATGAAAATATATTAGTTCTATTTTTAAATTATTAAAAAAGTTCAACTGCTTTTCTTCCACATAATTATTTGAGTTTTACATTTATTTATCCATAAACTAATTATGCTATTTTAGGCAAGTCAATTCTCCTCTCTGAGCTTAATTTTGCTTCTAGCTATTTTGCTAGTTCTTATTTTAGAACTCCCACTAGATAATCTCTAGGTCTTTTCAGCTCAAACTTCCTATGGTCCTTAACAGCCAAGGCACTAGTAATAATGGCTATTCTGTTACTTTCTGTCAGTCTTACATAACAAGCACCTTTACACTTCTCATCTGGAATCCTGAGACATATTTTTCTTCTGAAAACTTCAATTTGGAACTTTAAACTTCAACCCTGAGACTGGGGACGCCTAAATGTAGTACTCCGAAATTTTTAGAAATTGCTCCACAAGGACTCTAAAGTTTGTGTGTGTAGGGGGGGGGAGGGGGGGGAGGGCGCCAATGGAGTGGTTGTGTGCATAGTCAATCACAGAAGTTCAGAGCTGTGGCACAACAAAGTGTGACAAGAGAGTTAACATACGGTAGAATTAAGAAAATGGGGAGCAGGAAAGTACTCAGATAAGGAAGAATGATTTCAGAGTAGATGTCTGTTGTGCTGATACCCATTTATGAGAATTAAGAGTCCTGCCTTTATTAAACATGGTGATCTTTACAACCTGGATTTTGTTTTTGAGATGATCTACATTTTAGATATTCTGTCTCCATAAATTAGTGAATCTCAACTACGATGCATATTAGAACTACCTGCAGAGTTTTGTAACTTATAATTGCTCACTGAGTCAGAATCGGAAGAGGGACACCAATGGCTTGTTTTTTAAAAGCTCCAGATGTGATTCTGATGCCAAACTTAAAGGTCATTTCCATTTGGCCTGGAAATTCCAAGGGTTTGAAATCTATATAACTCATAGTCTGCATCTCACACCTGAAAAGGCATAAAATCCCTGGGTTTTAGTTTGGGAAATAAGGTTATCACATCACTTATGCTATACAATAACATATGTAAATTACGGAAAGTATACCTATATGGTTATAGACCCAATCTTAATCCTTTCTTACAAAGATACATTTAATAATATCTTTTTAAAGGTAACAAATAATTGCCATACAATATACACATGTAAACAGAATTGTAATATGATTACTAACCATTCTGCATACCTTCAGCACCCTATCACCACCCTATACACGGCACTGAGAACAGTATGGAGTTGATCTATTTAAACTTCCACTAAAATGAAGCAATACCACAGACCAGAATATCAACCTATGCAAAACGGAGTTCAGTGGTTAGTACTTCCCAAAGAAATTCAAACAGGAGAGGCGAACTGAAGTAGTGGTTAAGAATACAGGATCTTTAAAAGAAAAAAAAAAAAAAAGAATACAGCCCAACTTAGAATTCAGACTTCAGCCTGGTCATTTAACCTTTCCGTGCCTCAGTTTTATCACCTTGTAAATGGTAACCGCAGCAGTTTATAGCAATGTTCTAAGCATTAAATGAGTTAATACACACAAAATGCTTTAAAATAACCTAATATTATCCTCAGTAAATATTAGCTACTGCTACTTTTAAAAAATGTCATTTATATGTTCACTTTCTCTTGGAGATGGCAGAATTTTATGAAATTATTTTAGAATCAGCTTGTCAACTTCTATTTAAAAAAAAAAAGCAATGCCTTTTGCCTTTGCCATTACAGACTCAATCTTAGTCAATCCTTTCATGTAAAGATACTTTTAAAGATCCTACTGGGGAGGGCGCCTGGGTGGCTCAGTCAGTTAAGCGTCCGACTTCAGCTCGCAGTTAGTCAGTTCAAGCCCCGCGTGCGGCTCTGTGCTGACAGCTAGCTCAGAGCCTGGAGACTGGAGATACAGATTCTGTGTCTCCCTCTCTCTGACCCTCCCCTGCTCATGCTGTCTCTCTCTCTCTCCCTCTCTCTCAGAAATAAATAAAACATTAAAAAATTTTTTAAAAAAAGATCTTACTAGGATCTTAATTGGACTGAATTTAATCTATAGGTCAATTTGAAGAGAACCGACATCTCTACAATAACAATACTGAATGTTCCGATCCATTAACATGCTATATCTCACCATTATTCAGGTCTCATTTTAATTTTTCTCAGCACTGTTTTAAAGTTTTCAGCATACAAATATTGCACGTATTTTATGTGACATATTCCTAAGTATTTCATATTTCTGGATGTTATAGTAAATTCTTTGTTTTTTTAAATTTCACTATTCATTCAGTGCTAACAGAAATACAACTGATTTATAAATTGACTGTGTATTCTGCAACCTTGCTTAAATTCATGTATTAGTTCTAGTTGCTTTTTAATAAATTCTTTAAGTTGTTTTCTACATACACAATGAAGTCATCTTCAAATAAAGACAATGATTATTTATTCATTTCTAATCTGTTGCTTTATTGCGCTAGCCTTTTTTCTTGCTTTACTGTGCTAGCTAGATCTCAAAGGCAGCGCTGAACAGAAATATTAAGAGCTGATACTCTGGTCTTTTTCCCAACTTGGGAGTAAAGCATTCTAGTTTCTCACCACTAACTCTAATATTAGCTAAAGGCTTTCTGTAAATATCATTTTATTACACTGAGGCAGCTCCCCTCTCTTCTATTTTGCTGAGAATGTTACCATGAATAGATCCTGAGTTTTGACCAGATGTTTCTCCTGCATCAATGGAGATGATCATATAATTTTTTCTTCTTTTTAAGTTTGCTGAGGTGAATTATACTGACTGATTTTCACATATACTGTATGAACCTAATATTCCTGGGATAAACTCTACTTGGTTAATAGATTATGTCTTTTTAATTTTAATTGAAGTATAGCTGACATACTGTATCATAATCTTTTCACATATCAACTTAGAATTGACTTAGCTAACAATTCTGAAAAAAAAAAAAAAAGTTGGAAGACTCTCTTTGACTTCAATACTTACAATCAAGCTACAGTAACCATTACTGTTGTATTGGCATAAGAACAGACATAAAGGTCAAGGGAGAATAACAGAGTCCAGAAAGAGTCTATATCTATGGTCAATTGGGTTTTTGAAAGGTAATTAAATACAGAAAAAGATAGTCTTTTCAAAAATGTTGTTGTAACTGGGTATCTATATGAGGAAAATGAACCTCTAACCTTACCTTGCATCATATACAAAAATTAACTTCAGAAAAAAATATCTGTGAGCTCAGGTTAGGCAAAGCCTTCACAGTATGCAAAAAGCACAAACTACAAGAAAAAATGGGGAAAAGATTTGAACTGACATTGCATCAAAGAAGCTATAAGGATAACAAATAGCAGAGGGCATCATTAGTCATTAGGAAAATGCAAATTAAAATCACGAGATACTACTACATACTGACCAGAACAGCTAAAACTCAAAGCAACATGACAATGCCAAATGCTAGTGAAGATGCCGAAAAACTCAAAATCACATAATTGTTGGTGGGAATGCAAAAATATTCATTTTATAAGAAACTGCCAGTCGTAGCATGTGACTGCAATCTGAGTCCTAAATATTTACCCAAGAGAAACAAAAACATATGTCTACAAGAGTGGGATATCCATATGCAGAATATAAATATTTAAGCAGCTTTATTTATGATAGTGCAAAACTAGAAACAACCTAAATGTCCATCAACTGATAAATGGATAAACAAATGGTAGTTTGGGTAAATGGAATACTACTCAGTAACAAAGAGGGAAAAAAAACCTACATGGATGAATCTCAAAAGCATTATACTAAGTTAAAGAAGCCAGACGTAAAAAGCTATAAGCTGCAGACCTTGAAATAGCTGACATTTTAGAAAACACAAAACCACAGAGACAGAAGTCACATCCATGGTTACAGGCACTGGGGATAAGGGGCTGAGATGAACTGCAAGGGGCCACAGGGGAACTTCCTGGGATGAAGGACATTCTGTATTTTGATTGTGGCAGTGGTTCATGATTGCATACAACCGTAAAATTCATCCAACTGTACAATTCAAAAGGTGAATTTTTCCTTTTGTAAACTATACTTCATTAAACATAACCAGAAGAAAAAAGAGAGAGAGAAAGAGAGGGGGGGAAAAATCACGTTAAATTTAGTCACAGCAAGTAAGGAAAAATAAATAAAGTAAGCAAACTCCTTAGAATGTATGGGCAAGGAAGTAAAAAATAAAGACTGGTCATAATATTTACCCTGCAATATCAAACAACATGTGGTAAGTCTTCTGGGAATTAAAGTTTTCCTGTGTCACTGTGAGTGCAGTGGGGTAAGAGTGTCTTATCATATGACCCATAAATGAAGCTGTATTAGCCACATTTAAAATTAATCTTTTTAAAAACCTCTGTTGTCATGACCTATGAGATTTAGCAACTAATCAGTCACATGTGCCTATATTTGAGTTTAATTTAAGTATAATTTAAAATTCAGTTCTTTGGTTGCACTGGTCACATTTCAGAGCTCAACAGGCACATGTTGCTGGCAGCTACCACACGGCACAGTGCAGATGTACATTTCCATCATCACAGATCTTTCTATTTCTGTTGCTCTAGGGGTTTTTTTAAATATATAAATTCTATCATTCTTCAATATCAGATTATTTTATAGTCAACCTTTTAGAATTTTAAGGCTGTGAACAACTGAATATATTAAGTTCAATACTTTATTTTATAGGCAAAGAAACAGGCACAGAGACCAAATTCTTATTCTGGATTTCCTTAAGGCAGCAGATATACCTCAACAAAAATCTGAGGATCTTCTATGTGCCAGGAACTGTGCATGAGGAAGACAAATAAGATTAAATTCCTGCCCAGAGAAACTCAAGAGTCTAGTTGAGGGTTTAGCTGCAAAGTGGGGTCATCCCTAATGTGCTCTAAAAGAAATGTGTTCAGGAAGCAAGTCGAAAGTGAACTCCTCTCCTCCAGAGGTTCTGAGATGCCTCCCTGGAAACACGAAGGATAACTGGAGTCAGGCAAAGAACAGGGAAGTGTGGAGGCACAGAGAACAAGGCTGGCAAAAGCAGTGCAGAAAGGAAAAGAATCCAGTATTTTTGGAATATAAAGTACAAGGGTGAACACAAAGGACACTGGGAAGCAGTGAGCAGGGGCCACGACATAGAAAGCTGCATCTGTCATGTTAACAAAGTTGGGAGTTTTTACTCTAACGATGTTACAAAGCCACAGATTGCAAGGAAGTGGTAAGATTCGGTCTGTACTAATCACTTAGGTTGCTACCAGGAGAGAGCTATGAAGAGGGACCAAGGAAGAAGAGGGATACTTAAGAATATGGGGTCTTTTTGTTTTTTTACATAGTTTTTAATGTCTTTTATTTATTTCTGAGAGAGAGAGAGAGAGAGAGAGCGTGAGCAGGGGAGGGTCAGAGAGAGAGGGAAACAGAGAATTGGAAACAGGCTCTGAGCTGGCTGTCAGCACAGAGCCCGACACGGGGCTCGAACTCACGATCCGTGAGATCATGACCGGAGCCGAAGTCAGACATTTAGCCAACTGAGCCACGCAGGCACCCCAAGAATAGGTTTTTTAAATATAGTTTTTTAAAATAAATATGAGAGCTTAAATGAGGGTAATGACAGTAGAGAGAGAAGACAGATTTGGAAAACATTTAGGCTGGAAGTTTGACAGGATTCAGGGACTTCAGTTTTAATACTTGAATTTGGGGGCGCATGGGTGGTTCAGGCAGTGAAGTGTCCGACTTCAGCTCAGGTCAGGATCTCGCGGTCCCTGAGTTCAGGCCCCATGTCGGGCTCTGTGCTGACAGCTCAGAGCCTGCAGCCTGCTTCAGATTCTGTGTCTCCCCCTCTCTCTGCCCGTCCCTTGCTTGTGCTCTTTCTCGAAAATAAATAAGCATTAAAAAAATTTTAAATACTTGAATTTGAGGACCCAAAAGAATGTTTCAGTGAAGGTGGTTAGCTAACTATACATATCTATATATGAAATTCAGGGGAAGGTCCAGGATAAGACATGTGCTCATTTAAACCGCAAGATCAGACAGATGTGACGGTCTCGACAAAGTATGCAGAGAAGTGGGCCCAGGAGGACACGCCAGGGAGAACGAAGGTTTAGGATGCTTCCCTTAAGAGAATCTGCTAAGGGCAAGTGATTGAGAAGAAACAAGAGAATTTCAAGGATAAAGTGGTTGGTATGAAATGCAGCAAAAAAACGAAGATGAAAACTGAAAAGAGAAACTTTAAATTGTGAGGCCTGCAAGAGAAGTCTCAGTGGAACGACAGGAGGTAAAAGGGCACAATGGGCTGCAGTGAGGAGCGAGACAGCAAATGTAGGCGACTCTGAAAAAAAGTAGGAGGACAACACACAGGAAGAAGACAGAGCTCTACCTCGAGTACAGAACTGCTTGTTTTCATATCTTTTAAAGGATGAAAAAGGCTGACAGGAAGCGCTTATAGAGAGGGAGGAACCAAAATACAGGACAAAGAACAGATAAATGGGGGGACGAGGTCTCAGAATACTGCTTCCGGGCATCTCCACCCAGATGTCTCACAGAGATAAAGACAGTGTAAGCATGCACTCTGACCCCTCCAACCCTCCCCACGTCTTTGCCATTTCAGTAAATGGCACTACCGTGTAACCAGTTTAAGAGGCCTAGAATTCCTCCTTGACCTCTTCTTTTTCTTCCCTCCCCACATGCAATCCGTCACCATTGCTACCCTTCAGTACTTCTCGAACCGTCAACTTCTACGCCATCAACATTACCTACGGTCTAGACACAATCACCTCGTACCTGGACAACAGGTTCCTAACTGGCCCCACCACCTCAGCCCAGCCCCTCTCCAGTTCAGTCATCAGAGCGAGAGCAATCTTCTTCTTTTCTTTTTTTTCTAATGTTTACTTATTTTTGAGAGAGAGAGAGAGAGAGAGAGAGAGAGAGCGAGAGCGAGCGAGAGCGGGGCAGAGAGATGGGACACAGAGGATCCAAAGCGGGCTCTGCAAGCAAGCCTGATGCGGGGCTTGAACTCATGAACCGTTAGATCATGACCTGAACCGAAGTCAGACGCTCAACCACCTTTATGTCATCCTCTACACCTTTATGTCATCTGTATGAACTCACCCCGTGGCTGTCTCTCTGCCCACTGTCCTCCTTGGTTCTCTCTTCTCCAGCTCCACTGGCCTTGTCTCTTGGCATATTCCCCTCTCCTCGTGGCCTTAACTCTGCCTCATCTTTATAATCTTGTCTTTAAACATCACAGCACCAGACAGGGCTATGTTCTGTTGTTACCTCCAGAGCTCCCTGTCTTTCTTCTTCAAGGCACATGTCACAACTGTAATTCATTAATGACTTGTTCAATCATTTAATTCTGTCTTTCCCACCAGACTGCAAACTTCTAAGGGATGCAGAGACGGTGTGTGTCTTGTTTAATGCTATATTCTCCTGTGCCTGGAACACTGTAGACTCTTAATATAATTTCTTGAGTGAGAAGAATAAATGAATATAAGATTAACTTTGAGCAGAAAAAGGGACATTTCCCCCTGAGACTGAAGAGAAGAAGTAAGGGTAGTTACAAATGTAGAGCAGTTACGGTGGCACTAACATTAAGGAAGCAGTGGGCAGCTGAGAGAATTAATACCTTGTAGTCCCAATGTCCCTGCAACGGTAGTGTGCTAATAAGAGGGGGTAACAGTGTTTGAGTAAAGTGTGGCCAAGGTTTGAAGTGACAGCTGCAGGGAAGAGGGAGACAGGAACATGATAAAAAATAAGGGCTGTCTTTTGTGATTGAGGGAACAACACTACACAAAGGTGGAAACCACAGGACAAAAATCTACTAAAGCAAATGAATCAGAGTAGATTTCTCTGTGAAAAGTCTCAATATTATGGACTTTATTCTTTCAAGAACATAACAGTGCCTGATTTGACAAATACGACTTCGCCAGCAGAATTTACTGATAAGACTAAGAATGACTTACAGTGCATATATTTTTAGGTAATTTGATTCTTCAAAAATAGCTGAGAAATCTGTCAACACTTTCTTCTGTCAAGTTGTTTTATACAATCTTTTAATTACACAATTAATTTGTTGGGAAAGTTATTTCTTTATAGATAGCATAAAGGCAAACAATCTGTTGCTTAGAGAATTACAACGAATGTCTTACTGGTAGGATCCAAATTAATGTTTTACTGGTTCTCCAGGCCAGTAAGCAAGATAAGAAAAAACTGCCACAAAAATCCCACCCCATCTGCAACTACGCTCTGCTCCCAGCACTGTATCAGAGATGAAATAAATAGCCTCTGAATTAAGAAAGTTTTTATTACTTCACAGTGGCTGACAGTGGTACCTTCCAGAAAATAAAATAATTCTAGGCTCACCTTCCCACTCCCCCTCCAGATGGTGCTACAAATACAAGTGGAGAAGAGTTAACAGCCTGAGCAAAAACAGCTTGCCCTACTACCACCACCACCACCACCACCACCACCATTATTATTAAATAGAACAGGCACATCTGCCTCCATCTGTTGGTATTACTTTCTCCACACAAGCTCACATAATTACACAGGGCTGACTAGATGAGATTCTAGCACTGTGTGGCAGATATGAAGATTCTCAGTAGAATGACTGGAAATGGACTTCAGTGAGTGTGAAAGAGAAAAGTTCTTCTCCTACATTCTCCTTCAAAGCAGATGTCTGTCCCTCTTCACTTTGTCCTGGCCAGCCAGGGCTTCCTCTCCCCTAGACCCGGAACCAGTGCTGTCACTGTAGCTCCCTACGGTCTTTGGAGGAATGTCTACAGAGGCATTAGCCAAAAGTATGCTGGTCTGGACTCAGGATTCCTTGCATTTTAAAAAAGGGTCCTTGTAATGCAGAAAAATGCTTCAATGAACTATTATTGAGGGTATACTGCTATTCAGAGGTAGTGGGATCTTTCAATCTGGCACAGATACCAGTTAGAAAAGATAAAAGCTAAGCCACAAAGGAAAGTGAGGGGAAAGCCGGTCTTCACTACTTTATTAGTTCTTTTCACCAGAATGTGCCTAACTACAAATCTGAGAGTGGGGTTCATTAGTCAACTCACATCAAGAATCCTTAAAGAGTAGCTATCTAACCCCTGCCTGTAAAGTTTTGTTCCCTAAGTGTCCAGCCCCATCCCTGAATCCATCCATGAAGAATCTCTCTCTCTCACAAAGAAAAGCATAAAAGAAGAACTCAGTTCACCTCTTTGGAAAAGCTGTCAACCTCTGGCCTTAACCCTCAAAACCTTAGGCCAGAACAGTCCATTTGCAGACCTTACTGCATCTCAAATCCAACACGACAAAATGAACCATCTAGTTATTTATGACTATAAACCCAGACTTTGGAGGAGCTTTAGAAATCATGTGGTCACAACCTCTTCTTACAGATGAGGAATACAAGACTCTGAGGAGTAGAGGGACTTGTCCAAGGTTATATAACTGACTAACAGAACCCATGTAACTATTGCTTTTACCATCCCACAAACTCTCTCTTTATTAATGCAGGGATACTGTCCTCACATATCCCAGCACATTTTTTCTGGATAAGCCTAAAGTATAAAATAATTCTCATGAAATACACACCAAAATTTCCTTCCTGTCTCCTTGAATTCCTTAAACATTTATTTATTTTATGGAATTTTAGTAAAATATTCTTCCATACGCATTTATTGGCTTTCCAAAATTAATTTTAAGATCAGTAAAATGCAGATTATAAAACATAGGTCATAATAAAGATATAAAAACTACTTTTAAGTCTTGATTTACTCTGCTCAGAAAACAAGTTTTCAGTGTTTTGAACCCTCTATGACAAGCTCTAGTGAAAAAAGAAATTTGTCGAAAAGTTATTGAGTAGAAAGCACACTATTCTAATCTTTACAAAAATAGTTCAGCTACATAAATGAAATAAGTTTATTATACGTACTTAAAGCTCTAGAATGATCCGGATTCCTTATTCCCTTTGCTCGTAACCTCTGAAGAAGAACTGTTGAGGACAACTGTTTTACAAGATATACTGCCATGGAATAGTTCTGGAAAAAAAAAAAAAAAAAGATGTAGAAAACAAACAACATATGTAAGTAAATAGTACATCTATTTTAATCTCACAATGATAGGGAGAGAAAACTAACACTTCTTAAAACACCTACTGCGTGGCCAGGTACTATCTTAGGTGTTTTTATGAACAGTAATTAATTGAGTCCTAACCAAAAAGCTCCTGAGGTTGTCATAAACCTACTTTTATGGACGAGGAAGTCGAGTGTAGAGAAGTAAAAGAATTTTGCAACTCTCAAGCAATAAAGCCAAGTCTGTCATGCTTCCATATTACCTGACTACCTATGCTTGAAGCTAATCAATTTTTGGCACCCTATATTTAAAAAAAAAAAACCAAACAACTATTAAAATTAAATCTAAGCCAAGGCCAATAAGATGTCAAAGTCACTACAAACCACATTTAGTAGGTAACAGATATACCTAAATAATAGTACCTATTAAAAAATTACAAATTAGATTGGCTTCCTTATCTATACCACTGTATCTCTCTTTATGTCTCTAACTAGTTTTGAAAAGACCCTATGTGGGCCATTATCACAGACAGAGGGACTATTAAAGATTCTCAAAGAGAAGCTACTGGTTAGGTAGATGAATAGATGAATATCCATTACCAGTAGAGGACCAGTAGAGGAGATGGTAGAAGGAGAAAGTAACAAAGAAAATAGTTAATCATAAACCAAGGCAGAGTGAAGGGTACATGACTGGATAAGAGGAAGAAAAGAGCTGAAGCTTATTAAGGGGAGAAGAGAGATCCAACTGAGAAGGCCCACTTTCCATTTGCTGTTGGGATCAAGAGGAAGATCAAGAGATCTGGAAAGAAGCAAAAGGAAAAATACTTACTGCCACCTTCTAGATTATAACTACATAGTTTCGGAAGCACTCTTAACATATACTATCTACTTCGTTTAAACCTCACAGAAGGCCTATAAGAGACAAGAAGAATAAGTATTTTTCTAAGTAAAGGACTCATGGAATGGAGGCACAAAAAGATATGTCATCTGCTCATAATCATACATCTTCCTGGTAATAGCTGGCACTAGAAACCAGGAAGAAAGAGTACGGATGGCAGGACAATGGACTTAATGGCCAAGGCTACCGTAGCTCTCTATCATTCCTGCTTTCACCCACCTTGTTTGCTTCGACCCTCCTAACCTAGCCCAAAGTATAGTCCAACTTTCAGACTTTTAAAAATGCATTCCCCTCTTTTAACAACAAGAGAAAATATCCTCTGGCTCGCCAAATTTTCATCCGGAGTTCAGAAACCTATCACATGTTATATATTTTTCTGGGAAAACAAAATGAAAGGTTGAAAGGGCTAATTTACAAGTAATCTTAAAACCTGCCTAACTTTTAGAGCATACATATCAATCTAATTTAAAACTGAAAGGCTTCTTCTGGGGAGAAAAAAACCTTATTCACCCTTATTATTTATTTGATTAATGTTTCGAGTATGATAGAAACTAGAGAAATGCTAATTAACACTGTGAAATTATGTACTGACAGCTTGAGTCTTCAGTACTAGAAATTACCCTCAGGCTTTATATGATTTTTTAAGGAGAGATCAAGTAGAAACCACAACTACAAGTTTAGTGAAAAGGTATGTTCACTCTAGCTGAAACATGTAACAAATTAAAAAAAGCAGCAAGAAGAATTTGAGTATTAACAAAAGCCACTTGTATTGATAATATGGAATTTAATTCTATAGCACTTGAAAGAGATTCAGCAGGAAAAAATCCCCAAGCTTTACGGTGGCATGATATCTTGTTCAGGTAAATGATAATGCGTTGTTTCTGCTAACCTTTCAAATTACTCATAAATATTGCATTACACTGAGGTTTTTGTCAATTTTGAAAGTCTTCAAAATTGTCTATCAAGTTCAAAGGACATTTTCTCCATAATTAAGATATAATCTCCTCATTAAGTGCCCTTTACACCAGTATCTAAATAACTTTTCTCTAAACAATGAGAGTTTAATAAACACTAAATATAGTGATTACCCTGATAGGATAAGAAGTTACAATATGGCTCACTTATTTACTTCAAGCAATGTACTAGCTCTTCTGTTTTAAAAAATACTGTCTTTTTAAAATTGAGATGTAGGGGTGCTTGGGGGGCTCAGTCGGTTAAGTGTCTGACTCTTGATTTTTGCTCAGGTCATAATCTCACAGTTCATGAGTTCGAGCCCCACATCAGCTCTGCACTGACAGTGTAGAACATGCTTGAGACTCACAATCTCTCTCTTTCTCTCTCTGCCCCTCCCCTGCTCCCTCAAAAAAGAAAATAAAATTTAAAAATTAAAAAAAAAATTTAATATAATTGACATAAAACATTGTATAAATTTAAGGTACACAACATGTTGATTTGATACACTTCTATATTGTAAAAGGATTACCACCTTAGCTTTAGTTGACATTTAACTCTTCTAATCCTTTGGAGATACACTTCCAACATTTCTCGGTGGCAACTCGTAACTCAAATTAATCCCCCAAACAATAAGAGATCCCATACTAATCAGAGTATCTTTACAAGCTGAATTAAAACTAGTGACAGAAAAACAATCTAATAAGTTATCTTCTGGGCTTTCATAAAGAATAATTTTCCTTCATTAAAAAAAAAAAAAAGAAGATGAAGAAGAATTGTCTTTCAATGTTTTACTTCAAAAAGGTCTCCAATTTGTAGACTGGGGTCTACACAAAGATCTTACCTACTAGGTAAGACTAGACCACCTTCAAAACACTGAAGATCCTGTCTTCTCTCTGAGGTTGGAAAGGCTTTCCTCTCTCCTCTAATGCCATACACCAGCACATCTCCCTGCTCTCCCACAGTCTGAGACTTCTGACAGAGGTCACTGCAAACACCCCAGTAGGCTATACTTTCCACATATGGGCAAAAAAAAAAAAAACAAAAAACAAAGAACATTTTCAATACCCTCTTCAAAAAGGGAGACCAAAAGGGGAACCCCAAGGGACACTAGAAGTAAAACATTTAAAAGGAATTAAAAAACCACTGGTGACATACTAATTTGACGAAGGAAAAAATATAATCTGGATAGTTGTCAAAAAGGGATGCTGATAAAATTCACAATCCGTGTCTCACAAAGATAACCAGTAAAAGAGCAATATAGGAGTAGACTGCTGATAAAAATAAGTTCTATCAGAACTTAATCTTGAGGACACGAGTAGTACCCTCATAACCATATGGAACAAGCTGAGCATGCCACTGGCACACCCATTATTTAACATTGTTCTGAAGGTTCTGGTCAGCAAAACTGAACAAAAGCAAGAAATTATGATCATCATTCACACAATACCTCTCAAACTCCAAACTGCCTACCTGGGAATACCAAGAAACTACTTAAAAAGCTGTTGGAACCAGTATATGAAAATTCAAGTACTAAGCAAATATTCAACGATAACTAGCTTTTCAATAAACCAACAATAAATTCTTTAGAAAATATAATAGAAACACGATCCACTTACAGTAGAAAAAATAATAAACAACACAGAATTCATTTTAAAAGATGGAAGATTTATAAGAAACCTGTTAAATTACTGAGAAACATAAAAGAGGACTTGAATAAATGGAGAAACATATAATTCCTAGAATGGAAATATTAAATAGTATAAATAAATTAACCCTAACTTAATATACTAATTTAAAGCACCCTCATTCCCAGAAAGATTTGTAGGAGAAATGCAGGAAAACATGGCTCCCTCCCCATAATTTCTTTTCCAACACCCCCACTCTCCTGAGAGCCTCCTGCACACTCAGGCTGATACCAGCCTCCTCCGCCCTCTTTCACTGACACCGCAGCAACAGCATGCTCAGGACCGCTCTGCATGCTTCTAGGCACCAAACTGTTTACCACTCTGAAGAATGACCTTGTGTAAACAGAAATATACTCCTGTAAAATGTTCATTTAAAAAGAGAATACTCCTTGAAGCGCCTGGGTGGCTTAGTCAGTTAAACGTCCGACTTTCGCTTAGGTCATGATCTCGCAGTTCGTGGGTTCGAGCCCCGCATCGGGCTCTGTGCTGACTGCCAGCTCAGAGCCTGGAGCCTGTTTCAGTCTGTGACTCCCTCTCTCTCTGACCCTCCCCTGCTCACGCTGTCTCTCTCTCTCTCCTAGAAATAAATAAAAACATTAAAAAAATAAATAAATAAAAAGTAAAAACAATAAAAAGAGAATACTCCAGGGGCAGGGGTGCCTGGGTGGCTCAGTCAGCTACGAGTCAGACTTCAGCTCAGTCCACGATCTCATAGTTCGTGGGTTCTGTGCTGAATGCTTGTTCAGAGCCTGGAGCCTGCTTCAGATTCTGTGTCTTCTTCTCTCTCTGCTCCTCCCTGCTCAAACTCTGTCTCACTCTCTCAAAAATAAACGTGAAAAAAAAATTTAAAAAAAAAAAAAAGAATCTTCCTATAAAATTTTCATTTAAAAAGAGAATAATACCCTTGGGGCACCTGGGTGGCTCAGCTGGTTGACTGTCCAACTTTGGCTCAGGTCTTGATCTCCCAGTTAGTTATGAGTTTGAGCCCTGCTTTGGGTTCCGTGCAGGCAGAGCCTGAAGCCTGCTTTGGATTCTGTGTCTCCCTCTCTCTCTGCCCCTCCCCAACTTGCAGTTTGTCTCTCTTCCTCTCTCTCAAAAGTAAATAAACATTAAAAAAAAGAAGAGGAAGAGAAAAACCTAAAAAAGAGAATAGCCTTAACATTAATAGTACCTCAAAGGCCCTGCAGGGCTTGGCGCTTCCTTACCTCTACAGCCTCATCTTGCACATGGCTCTTCCCCACTCTCTGCACTCTAGCCCCAGAGGCTCCTTCTCAGCCTCCTGGAAAGAACCAAGCTGACCCCTCCCACTGGGCTCTTGTGCAGGTTGTTTCCTCCGAATCTTTCACCCAAATTGCTTCCTGCTAACCTTGTCTTGGCTCAGTCACTACTTCCTCAGGGAAGCCCCACCCGACCTCTCTCTATTTCAAAGTGCCCTTTAATATATTCTAAAGTCACTACACACCTTTCCTTCATAATCCTTCCAAAAAATGTTCACCTTTTTGTTTGTGACCACCTGACCCCCAGATATCAGGCTCTAAAAGAATAAGGACTTCCTTTTCCTGCTATGGTACTGCCAGTTTTCAGTACAGTGCATGGCGTACAGGGAGCATTCAATAAATTTCAAATGAATTAATGAATAGATACGAGCTCACATGATAAAACTGAAATAATCAACGACATTCTGAAATTGTCCTGGAAAAAGAATGCAAGAAGAAGAAACAATATAGAAAAAGTTCAGAATCACATATAGGATAAATAAAAATCAAATATATAGTAATGCTGGCTTCTGCATCAGCATTTGTTTAGTTAACAGTTTTAGACCAAATGGCTATTTAAAACTGAAAGTAAGTTTTTATTTCACACCACACATAACTTGCAATGCATTAAATATTTAAAGGTAAAACAAGAAAACTCAGAAGCCTAGAAGAAAATATAAACAAATATTTATGGAAGCTTGGGAAAGGCTGACAGACTTAAGTGTGATGGGGACTAAGGGGGAAAGACTAGTGAAAAAACTAGTTAAAAATTGCCTCTATGATGATTTAAATCTTCTCAACACTAAATAATTACATGAATGAAAAGAAAAGGAAAATACACTAGAAACAAATATTTCTAATATGTGAAACAGTTTACATCTTAATATATAAAGAACTGATAAATAATAAGAAAAAGAGCAACAGAGAAAAAAATATGGATATAATTTTAAAATGTAAATCAAAACGGGGCGCCTGGGTGGCTCAGTCGGTTGAGCGTCCGACTTCGGCTCAGGTCATGATCTCACAGTTCATGGGTTCGACCCTCTGTGTCAGCACAGAGCCTGACAGCTTAGAGCCTTGAGCCTGTTTCAGATTCTGTGTCCCGCTCTCACTCTGCTCCTTCCCTGCTCATTCTCTGTCTCTCTCACTCTCTCAACGATAAACAAACATTAAAAACTTAAAAAAAAAACAAACACAGATATGTTCAATCTCAGTAATAATAAAAGGAGCCACTAATCAAAACAATATGGTGCCATTACTTATCTACTAATAGGTAGATTTTAAAGATTTCTTTTTAAAGAAGTATTGTTAGGGTATGGGTCAACAGGCACACAAATAAACACTGAAGGAGAATAAATTTGTACATCTTCTGGTAAGGCAGTCTGTCAATGTACACATTTCTTAAAATTCTGCATGCTCTTTGACTCAGAAATTCCACTTCTGGGAATTTAAGGAAATTACCATGTACGTATGCAAAGCTATAGCGACTAGGATGGTCGGTGAAATAGCAATGAATCAATCAATCAATAAATCAACTAACTGCTCAAGAATAGGGAACAGACTAAATTGTGGCATACTCATATTGGAATATGATCTAGCCATTTAAAATCATGCAGATGCACATGTAATGACATAAAAAGACATTCATGATAAATTGCTGAGTGTAACTGGATCAGGTTATAAAACACTGAATACTGCATGATCCCATTTTTCAAATGGGAACATGTTGAAAATTCATTGTGAGACAAAAATAAATCCTTTTGCAACTCATTTTATAATATCATTTACATATAAGCTCAGGTAGCCATGGAGATTAACCCTTCCTCGTAATACTAAGATCTAGTAGAAATAAAAGTTTACTTACTCTTCCAATTTCTGCAGTCCAAGAAACAACAATGGTGTTTGGTACTGTTGTGGACAATCGGACAAGTGAGGTGATATTAATTGGTCGGCTGGGTCGCTTTGGTTCCACACCATTTTTTGTAGGTGGAAGATAACCCTAAGGATGAAATGTAATTTATTTCTACTTATTTCCACAATCATTTCAACTTCTATTCCTAAAACAAGCGAACCCTCCCCTAACAAACTACATATTAGAAAATATGAATATTTCCATTAAAGAGTAGAGAAGCAAACATTTACAAGCGTTTTCAAGGCTGTTTCTCTAAATAACCCTACCCTCTCATTCTATAGGAAGCCTGAGAAAAATGTTGGTGATAGAACTTACAAATCTCTAAAACTTAAGAATCCAGATGAATATAGTAAGGGCTTGGATAAATGTATATGGAACATCTTAAAGGTAACCAATAGCATCCCCCACAGCATTCTTCCTTTCACATGAGTGCTGCTGAGGTTTTGTGGATAGATACAATTTCTTGTCCCCCCCAAAGAACGACACTAAAGCTACCACACCCAACTCCTTGACTTTGTCTCCACAGATAATGTCACAGCTGTTAATTGTACATAGTTGGTACAAGTGTTTCACTCAGTCACATGAATCTATATCCAAACTAAAGATGTTTTCTTAATGAAAAATTATGATCAACGACAGCTGTCATGACTTATGCGTGCTATGCTGGCAATGCATTTAAAAAATAGCTTTTAGGACTTACTGGAAGGCTGCAAGGTTTTGTATTCACTTTCACACAAAGATTGGGTGGGAAGTGATCTTCTTGTGGACAACTGGTTTCTGATAAACAAAACCTAAACAATAAAGCACAAGTGTAACTTCCATGATTAAAGGATGACCTCAGTATTTCTGTTCCAGAGCTAATCTAAAAGGTTGTCAAACTTAACAACAACAAAAACTACTTAACGCTAGACATTTCACATATTTCAACAAACTGAAAATAAATAATTCTGTCAATGTAGAGTTTCAGTGATCACGACTATCAACCTGTAGTTGTCGTCATAATATTTCCAATCACTTGCTTAAGCATGTTCTAAAGAGAGGGGAAAAAAGAGCTCGGTAGTGGAATAAATTTAAGATATTCTGAATCAAAAAATTAAATTAAGTTTCCTTAATATAGAACTTCTCAGAGCTAGGGTAACATGCATTGTAACTTTCTATGAGGGAGATACAACACACACTATTTCCCAAATTTATCTGCTCATAAAACTTTTTGTTTTGGTTCTTAGCAGTTACTGAAAAGGCTGTAAGTCCATCTCAGGACCAAATTCTATCCAGCCAAGGTATTCGATTATTCCCTGAGAACTGATGATGTTGAAAAATAACATTATCATTTAAAATACTATTTTAGACACTCAAGAACACATTTGTTTCTAAATTAAATGCATAATATTTTGGCAAAACTATAGAGGGCTACATAATTTGTAAATTCCCATTCTGTTCATGCTTATACAGAAAAGAAATAAATTATTAATTTGCTATTTAAGACATCTCTATAGCTTCCTTAGTCCCAATATATACAGCTGAGGCTCACCCCACCTTTACAGAATGTTCACAGCATCTGTGAGTTATATGTCAAGGAGAACCCTATCTGAATTCTGTGACATATTCATCCTGCACCAATTATCTTCCCTCAACATCTGGGGTGTAGGGTCTTGACCTGCTGGCTATAGAGTCTGTGTGTAGGAAGATCCACAAATTGGGACAATTTTCTGTGTACATATCTATGTTCATCTTCACGGGGAAACAATCTAGAGCTTCCATCAGATTCTCAGAGAGACAGGGGATCCATAAAAGGGTTAAGAATTACTGATCTACAGGGGCGCCTGGGTGGCTTAGTCGGTTAAGCGTCCGACTTTCGCTTAGGTCATGATCTCGCGGTTCGTGGGTTCGAGCCCCGCGTCCAGCTCAGAGCCTGGAGCCTGTTTCAGTCTGTGACTCCCTCTCTCTCTGACCCTCCCCTGCTCACGCTGTCTCTCTCTCTCTCTCTCCTAGAAATAAATAAAAAATATAAAAAAAAAAACAAAAAAAAAGAAAGAATTACTGATCTACAAAGATTTTCTTGAAATATACACAGCCACACAGCTGAAAACTATAGATGTCAAAGCTCACATGATCGATCTCTAACCCCAAGAAAACCTATTACAGGCCAGTTCTTTATACTGCAACAGTAAGAGTATGCCACAAAGTTTTTAATAAATTATTTCAATGCAGTGATAAATTTAAAACATGGACCCTGGCTGCCTGAAGCTATAGGAAAAGAAAGATTTATGACAAGTTGACTCCTACTATTCATTTAAGTAACAGGTGAAAATCTAAGCCACCCTAACAAGCCAAAGGGAAAAGAAGATAAAAGGGGGAATAGCAGAAAATTTCTATGAAGTTCATGGGGGAAGAGAGGGAAAACAGACTAAATGAAAACAAACTAGGAATCTAATAGAGAAAATACCTTAATTCTCACCAAATTATTTTCATGCTTTAGATAAAAATTTGTAATTAGAATGGCAGATAGATATCCACTCCAACTTAAATAGTATACTGGGATTTTAGACCTAGTAACAGGGGTATGGGAATTAGGATGAAAAATAACCATTTTATCAAGACACAAAGAACAATTACCAAATATAATACAAAATGGTTCCTTCCCCCCCCCCCCCGCCTTTTTTTTTTTCATTAAGTTCTGGAGATATATTTGAATTGAAAATGGCTAAACCAGTTTTGAACCATCAAGATTCCCTTGGAATCTCTGAAATAGAGAGTTGATCTACCTTAGACAGAAAACCTTCCTTTGTTAGGTGAACCACAGCAGCTGCTGCACTAAAGAATGCATGTATACTAACATACAATACTGAGGACAGGAACTAGATCTTTTGTTCTAGAGCTATGGTTTTCAAACTTTATTTTAGTCTCAGGACTCTTTCTCCAAATGAAAACCAATCCACACATCAAACATGCAAAACAGATCAAAGCTCAAAACAGCACTACTTCGGTTCACAGTATGTGTGGGGTGGGGGCAGTCATAGTATAGACCCCTAAGGGTGACTCCAAGCACAGTTTAAAGACCAATGTTTTCAACAATAATGTCACATACCGGTATGAACAAAACAGAAACTGTCGATGCAAGAAGTAAGAAAGATAACAGCAATATAGAATTATGAAGGCATCATATTTCAGTCCTTCAATTTATTCATTAGTAGTCATTACTATTCACATAGTAATAGTAACATTACTATGTTCTGCTCCTAAGAGAGGTTAAAGTACCTTTTACACAGGAATATCTTTGTCAGTGCCTTCTAAAATCAAGACTTCAATCTCTCTTCTGCTTTCTCACTGTTTTCATCACCCTATTTTTAAGCCAAGATCAGAAATTTTCATATTGTTCCATGAAGCACTGGGAATGTGCTTTAACCCCTTTTCTGACCTTCTAATGTATCTATAATTTGCACACACAACTTAGGATCCAATTATTGAGATGAGGCTATCTGTCTGACTTGTCCTTCTCACTTCCGGGAAAACAACTGCCCAGTATTTCCCTCTTCTACTGCAACAAGAACAGTTTGGGGCAGTTAGGTTCTCACACAGATAGTCATAAAATAAAAAGAGTACCAGAAGACAGTTTACATAAGACAGAGAGACATTAACATAGAAGAATTCTTAGATAGTCCTGGAAGAAATGAGCTAAGAAAAGAAGCTGAATAAGGGGATCTGTGAATCCATGTTGGAAAATTTTCCATTCCTCTTTGCAAAACTATCAAGAGATGTCTAGAATAGATTGCTTTTAAATTAATGATTTAAAATACAGGACAAAGCAAATTAGACTGTTTTGGTTTTTGTTAGTCCACGAGACACTGTACACTTAACCTAAGTACTAGTTTTTTTTGTTTTGTTTTTTGTTTTTTGTTTTTTTTTAATTTATTTTAGAGAGGGGTGGGGAGGGAAGGAAGGGGCAGAGAGAGAGAGGGAGACAGAGAATCTGAAGCAGGCTCCAGGCTCCAAGCTGTCAGCACAGAGCCCAGTGCAGGGCTCGAACTGACAGACCATGAGATCATGACCTGAGCCAAAGTAGAATGCTTAACCACCTGAGCCACCCAGGCACCCCCAGTACTAGTTCTTTAGTGACAACAGTTTGCCATCGATTAAGGTAAGGCCTTTGCACTTTCATAACAGTGTAGTTCTAAAGAGCTGACGCTATCATATCATTTAAAGGTATCATGAGCTAGAGCTTCTCAACCAACTGAAGGCACCCAAAATGGAGAAATGTGGTGAGATATATAGCACATGACTTGCTATATTAAAATCTAAGTTGGACAAAAATTAG
Source organism: Hyaena hyaena (assembly GCF_003009895.1). Lineage (NCBI taxonomy): Eukaryota > Metazoa > Chordata > Mammalia > Carnivora > Hyaenidae > Hyaena > Hyaena hyaena. The sequence continues at coordinate 1,495,578 of NW_024080647.1, forward strand.
GATATTTCATAACAGGAGAAGGTCTTGCCTCATCCAAACATCTAACCCCAATACTGTCAATATACTTACTGAAAGTAACACAGTTAAAAAACAAAAAAACAAACAAACAAAAAAAACCTTTATGGAATAGTATCTTTTAAATGTTGGCTATACACTGTAGTCAATACTGTACCTTAACTGGACCTGCACTGTGAAGTCACATTTGGTCCCAGAAATATCCCTAGAAAAGACAAGGTAAGAACTACAATTATTTTCTAAATACGCATATGAAAGCTGATTCAAAGATACTGTTACTCCAGAAAATTTCTCAAATTATCGGAGCTATAACTGCTTTTAGGATAACTAACACTATTATAGTATTTTCAATACCAGTATTTGCATGACACTAATACCCAATACACTGTTTTTAAAATTCACTTATTATAGTCATTACTGGTTTCAAAGGCCAGCTGCAGGTGACACGTGGAGAGAACTTACATGGAACTACTGATCTGCTGCACTTGTTGTGGCGTCAATGCAAACGCAAAACAGGTTTCTCGAAAGCGCTGGCTGTTGTCTGATGCTAAAGAAGAAAAGAATCATACTTTTAATCACCTACAAATTCTTCAACAAATAACACAACATCCAGAAAAAACAAAAACAATCCCAATCATTCATATGATTTTCATTAATTGGAATGTATTCTAGAGTCTGGATAACGAGGCAATTAAACCACTGAAAAATAAGAAATATGCAAGTTGTAACATAACGGAAATGGGCCCCAAAATGGCTAATTCCAAAAGCTGTATCAGGATTCAAATTCAGAAAATACATAATCAAAGAAACACTAATTGAAAAGTACCTAATCATATAAACGTGTGCATCTGAAAGGCACACCTGTATAAAAGCATGCTGGTATTAGTTTTATTTAAAATAGAAAAGTATAAACCCATTTAAAGATACACAGTTTCTGAGCTAAGTAACAAATATACATACGTGCACAGGTGAGGTGACATTGGTATTTAAGGCCAAATAAGAATTTTATCGTCTCCTGCCTAACTGTACCATACAAGTGCTATACAGTACATACCACAGGCAGTTTCTTCTAAGCTTAGATGACCTAACTTCAAACTTTGCCTGTGGTCACTATCTCAAAGACAGAAAGAATTACAAAAAGAGGGGAGGGAGGGAAGGGAAGTGGGGAGAGAAAAGAGAAGAAGAGCAGGAAAGCAAAGCACAGTCTGTGAGAGCAGAGATTCCTACAGTACGCTGCTGTGAGCAACAAGACTTCTACTGGCGTAGACCAGTCGTAGATAGAGTTTAAAAATCAGCACTAATGTTTCCTCAGTGCTTGGCACAAAGAAGCAATGAATGACTGCTGAATGAATAAAAGAATATGAAAAATTTTTAATGTAATCGATTGAACTATTTAAACTATACTTTGAAGCGTAATTTTCTAGTACAAAAGGATCACTAAAAGTTATTACCAAGGAAATCATGACCTGTGGGCCACTTAAAACCACGCAGAAAAAGGAGCTGAACTTGGCCATCTCTTGTTTAAACTGGGTTTGATCCTACTTGCAAGCAACACTTCCTCTACAATTACCACGAAACCGCAGTATGTCACACTGAAAAGTCTGTAAAATACACCAAGATGAGAAAAAAATGGAAAAGATCACTGTTGATCTATAATTTCATCTCAACACAGAAGTATCTTTTGAAGGCCAGATTTGCATTTCTGCTTTCTGTGATCCGGGAAGATTTTTTCTTATATAATCTATCCCCAAGAAAGAGTTATTAACCAGAAAGTTATCTTGACTGAGGTACCAACCTGGCAAATGGCTGATAACCAAGGATGAGAATGCAGAAAAGCAGACAGTTTTCTCTGTCAAACAATGCACATAACTCCTTTGCTTCTTAAAGGATATATCTCTCTGCAGACTTTAGTCCAGTAGGCTTAGCCTAATTTAGATTTCTGGCTCCATTCTAAAACAGCACTAAAATAATTTCCCAAGTACAAAAATTCATAGTTCTCTTTAGGCAAAATTTCAGATTCATTTTAGAATAAATGAGTACAGTAAGTTTTGGACACACACATGCAGATTTAGATAGAGAAGGCATGACCAAAATAAAGAGGCAGTTTCTTGTGCCACACATGAGGCTTAATACTTAGTGATAACCTCTGTTTACAAACTCTTTTTAGACTGTAATACTCATGAGGTTATATTACTATTTATCTAGAAAAGCATCTTTAAGCTATGTGGTTTTCAAGCTTAATTTTTACAATGAAAGCCAGTGAAGAATTTACAGTTTTGGTCTTGGGTAAGAGATTACCTTAAAAACTTTCCTGAAGTCAATTAAGCTATTATTATCCCTTTTAGAAATGCTTAGGTTACACAGAATCACAGAATCTTCATCCTGAAAAAGGAGTCCAACATATCTTCCAAAGCAATGACCTCCAATGTTGGGGGTACACATCTCAAAAGGTACATAAGACAATCCACAAAGATATAAGAAAAAGTATCTACCTACCTATAAAATATAACTTTTAAAAAGTTGAGATTTTATAAGAAATCTCAAATCTAGTTTACAAAAATATCTAAAATTGTATGTAAAATCTTACCTTTTTTACTTGTATTTTTGTTTTATAACAAGTACAATATCAATACAATAGTTTAACAGACATAACATATGTATATACTAAATTATTTTATTGGGGGTGCATATGATCATGTAAGTTTGCAGTCCACCAGTCTAGAGTTCAACCTTCTTTTCAACCCTTCCTCACATTCTGTTTGCATCCTTTTAGAGGTGGGGGAAGAGTGGCCATTACCTTGTCAGACAGAAGATAGCTGGTATTAACAGTTTAATTGTAGGAGAGTGTACAGCCCTATCGAAAGTAGCAAAATTTAGTGGAAAAAGAGGAGATGACACAGATTTGGATTCCAAACTGGTTTTGCCCCTTACCTGCCATATAACCTTCGGTTCTTATCCAATACTCTGCGACTATTTCTTCCTCCAATATTTAAACATAAACACACACCTACACACAGAACCTCGTAGGGTTATTTTGAAGAATATAAACAAGGTAAGGTATTTAAAACAACCAACAATGTCCTTTTCGATCTGCTTTCCTCCTTATGCCCTTACAGAGTCAAAATACATAATGCTTTATTAATTTCCACCCATTGGTGTCATACACCATATCCGGGGGCAGCCAATCTTCAAATATTTTAGATGGCATTAATGAGCCCCTCTTTCTCAATTCTTCCCACCATACTTCAGGGGAGATTACAGAATTACTCACCATCCTGATCCTCTGGCCATACTCCAGATTGTCACACCCTTAAAGCAACAGCAAGAACTGGACACACTGTCACAGTATGCATTATTTATTCACACTATCTGCTGCTCCTCTGTACTGGCCCATCCCACGGGAGAATTATCCCAGCACCGCTGACATTAGCCTTGGCCAATGAAATGTGAGTGGAAGTGTACCACTTCTGGGCAGACTTTTAAAGGTTATCCTTCAGTTTCACCATTTCTCTTTCAGGTTCACCCTGATTCTAGAGTGAGATGAGCATAAAGGAGAGCTACAGCCAATCTGCAGCTAATAAGTAACATAAGGAGGATATAAACCTTACTCATTTGCCACGGAGATTTATGGTTGCTTGTAAGCTGACTCATACAGTGTTCCAAGTGAGACGTGCCTAGAAAAGTATTTTTATCAACTACTACCATCTACTATTGTTAATCTATACAATAATCATGAAGATAAGGTATCCAACTCCTTTTTCAGATTTTGAAAGTAAGGTTCAGAGTAGTTATGTCAAGGCCTCATACTAGGTAAGAAGCAGCAGAGTTGGAACTCAGATCTAAACATCTCCAAAGCCCATGCTCTTCTCATAATACAGGTCCATCAGCTCCCCTGCTCTAGGTGGTATAATTCTCTTAATGCAGCCTAGCATTATATCGGATCATAGAAAATAGGAAAAGAATGACCCACTATCCCTTCATCTTAACTGCTTATCATTTTTACATATTTCCTTCTAGTCATTTTCATATCAGACTGTATACACAATTTGAAAGCTCACTTTTAAAAAATTCACATTTTTCAATTATAATCTCTATTACCATATTTTAATTATTGCATTGTATTCTGTCTATGGGGTATAATGAAAAGTTTAATTACTCCCTTGATTAGCTATTTAGGTTGTTTCTAATTTTTCATTATTTGAAACAACTCTGTGAACATCTCTGGGCTCATACATTTGTTTTCTGAAAGACGGGGTAGTTATTACCTTCTTTGGATCAATTTCCAGATGTGGCATTTCTGGGTCAAAAAGTATAGAGATGTTTATGAATCTTGACATACTGTGAAAGTGGTTTTCAAGTGGTTATAACATTATATATAAGACCACCAACAATTTATGCATCTACTAATCATACCCTACCCTGGCCTGCAGGGGAGTTGTGCAAATTCAATGGGTGGATCATAGTAATTCTTCAGTAGTTTAATTTGCATTGAAGAGTTTTTCTTTGTTTTTGCTTCGCTTCCTGTTTAGCTTATTGTCCAATCTTGTCTTGCACCCATTTTTATATCTGCGTAGGGGTTTCATATATAAGAACATTAATCTTTGGGAAAGTTGCTACAAATATTTCCCCCAGTCTGCTATATTTTCCCCCCCTCTGGCTACATTTCTGGATGATATAAAAGTTGAACTTTTATGTAGTCTAATCTGTCAACCCTATCCTTTGCAAATTCTAATTATTCCCCTTCTAAGTTTCAATCAACACAATTCAATTATTTGGCTTTTTGTTTCTATGTAATTATTAATCCATCTGGAATTTATTTTAGTATGTGATATTTTTAAAAATCTAAATTTCTGTTACTCCAAATGCTTACACTTATACTAACACCATGTGTCAAATAATCCTTCCCTTCCCTATGGATAAGTGTGTTTCCTTTCTCATATACTAAATCTTTACATACAATATGTTCCATTTCTGGGCTATTTTCCCAGTGGTCTTTTTTATCCTGGTGCTAGAACTCTATTTTTTAATTGTTATAGATTCATTATGTTCTGATATCTCATAGTTAGGTTTCTCTCTATCCATTCTTTTTTTCAGAACATTAAGACCAACTTAAGTATTTATTCATCTATATGAACTTTTGAATTGTTTGGCTATGATTTTTAAAACCTAACGGTATTCTGAATAGAATTACAATAAACCTACAAATTATTTTGATAGCTGATATCTTTACATCTTTACATCTTTAATCTTGCCATTTTGGAGTACTGAACCTGTGTCCATTTATTCATACCCTCAAGGTTTTGTCATTTTCATGACATAGTCACAGTTCCCATTAAGACTATTATTATGCCAAATATCAATCAACAGGAGAATGAATGAATATTCATATAATAAAATACTCTGCAACCAAAAAGAGAAAGCGAGAAATCAGTAAAACCAAAGGTAGTTTCTTTTTGAAGATCAATAAAAAAGAATACAAGCTCTAAAAAACTCTCCTCCCCAAAAAAAATTAAAAGAAGGGAGTACATCTCAAATCATTCTATGAGGTCGGTATTACTACAGCACCAAAACAAGCCAAAGAAAATTACCGACCAATACCTCCCATAAGCATAAACACAAATATTCTTAGCATAACTTTAGCAAATCAAATCCAACTATATATTAAAAAAGGATAGTACATTGCAACCAAGTAAGATTTCTCCTAGGAATGCGGGAACTAATGCTCAACATTCAAGTCACTACATTAACTAAATAAGAAATGCCATATTGTCATTTCAATAGACAGAAAATGCATTTGACAAAAATTCAACATCCATTCTGGATTAAAAAACAAACTCTCAGCAAACCAGGCATAGCAGTGAACTTCCTCAACCTAATAAAGGATTCTTATGAGAAACTTAACAGCTAACATTATACTTAAAAGTGAAAAACTAAATACTATCCCTAAAAAAATCAGAAACAAGGTAATGATAACCACTCACCATTTCCATTGAACAATGTACTAGAGGTTCTTGCTAGGGCAAGAAGGTGAGAAAAAGAAATTTTAAAAAATCAAGATTGGGGGGAAAAAATCAAGATTGGAAAATAAGTAAAATGGTCTACCACAGACAATATATGATAACCTATGTAGAAAATGTTACAGAATCTACCAAAAGCTATTAGAAAAGTGAATTTAGTGAGTAAAGATGATACACAAAAATCTGTTGTATTCCATATACTAGGAATTGAAATCTTAAAAACATATTTATAATAGCATCCCTTCAAAATGAAATATTTAGGGAGAAATATCTCAAAGGGGTACAAGGCCTTTAAAAATGCCAACCACTGCTCAGAGAAATTAAGAACCTGAATAAATGAAGAGAGATACAATGTTTGTGGATCAGAAGATTCAGTGCTATCAAGCTATCAGTTGTTACCAAACTGATCAGCAGATTCAATATAATGCAGTTAAAATCCTAACTAGTTAGGGGTGGGGGGGGATAGTAACTGACAAGGTGCTTCTAAAACTCACTTGGAAATACAAAGGACCTAGAAGGACAAAACCACTTTGAAAAGAAAGGCTGAAAGGCTAACACTAGTTGATTTCAAGACATTATAAAACTACAGTAAAGAAGACAATATGATGTTGGTATCCAGACAGCATAAAAATAGATCTATGGAACAGAACAGAGTCTCAAAACACACCCACATATATATAAAGAACTAATTTTTGACAAAGGTACAAAGGTAATTTAGTTGAAAAAGAACAATCTTCTCAATGAACGATGCTGGAACAACTGAAGGAGAAGGAGAACAGGAGCTTCAACCATACAGCACACCACATATAAAAATTAATTCAAAATAGGTCTTAAATGACATCATGGAGGAAGCTCCAGGGGTTAGTTCCTTCTCTAATATAACCATTAAGCTGGATAAAAGAGCCCTATCGAAATCAGTGATTTCAGAACTCTGGAACTTGATCAGACACTTTCAGCCACCAGGGAAGTGTTTGATGAAACAAAACGGGTTTGATGAAACAAAACGGCTGAAATTTGTTAAAGGAACTCTGTGAGTGATCTAGCAACTATCTCCCACCATTTCTGAGACCCACTGTGGCTGTGGGGACCACGGCCTGAGTCCTTAAGAGAGACTGGCTGGGCTCATATGGACAGTAAGAACGTAGCTCTCCCCAAAATTTGGGGTTGTGCATCTTGTGTGGTCTGATGGTTCCCTGAAGGACCAGAGTAGATATTTCTCTTTGTTCCAAGACCTACTCTAGTTTCAGCAGCAGCTTCCCCACCAGCATCTAGCAGAAGACTGAAAGTGATGTACACACTTTGGATTTTTTTAGAACCAGACATCTGGAGAAATCTCCGTCAGATAACAGGCTGACTAAAGACACAATGGAACAGAAAATTCACCAACCATACACAACAAGGAATAGAGACTTTACAGAAATAGTGTAGAAAAGTCACTATACAAAACAGACAGCTGCACTCCTCAACAAGTAACAAAGGCAGTCACTGAGGAGAGGGAGAATCTGATTTCCAGTTAGCATATTAAAATACTCAAAACAGCTAGTTCTCCACAAAAAAACTGCAAGGATAGACATAGAGAATAACGGCATATAATGGAAAGCCCAGAAACAAACCCTCACATCTATGGTCAACTGATTTTCTACAAGCATGCTAAGAATATTGAATGGAGAAAGAAGAGGGCGCCTGGGTGGCTTAGTCAGTTGGGCGTCCGACTTTCGCTTGGGTCATGATCTCGCGGTTCGTGGGTTCGAGCCCCGCGTCGGGCTCTGTGCTGACTGCCAGCTCAGAGCCTGGAGCCTGTTTCAGTCTGTGACTCCCTCTCTCTCTGACCCTCCCCTGCTCAAGCTGTCTCTCTCTCTCCTAGAAATAAATAAAAACATTAAAAAAAAAATTTTTTTTGAATGGAGAAAGAAGAGTCTCTTCAAAAATGGTAGGAAAACTGGTTATCCACAGGGAAATTATGTTAAATCCTTACTTTACATCATATACAAAATTAACTCAAATTGGATCGAAGATTATATATTTATTTTTAATATATTCACTATGCACTTAGAATATTTATTATAATACATTATATAATAAAATATATATTTATGTAATAAATGTATATTTGTTGTTTATTATATTTTAATGAAATAGATTTAGTAATTGTTATATAAATGTAATAAATTTATTTAATAAATGTTTACTGCATGAATATAGATTTATTATAGATTTATTATCTTTAAAGAGCTAAAATATAAAAATTTTAGAAGGAAACAATCTTCATGACCTTGGATTTTGCAACGGTTTCTTTAAATAAGACAACAAAAGGCAAAGAATAAAGAAAGGCAAAAGAAAAAATAAACTGCACTCCTTTAAAATTAAAAATGTGCATCAAAGGACATAAAGAGTGAAAAGACAACAAAGAGAATGGAAGAAAATATCAGCAATCATATATCTGATAAAGGTTTAATATCTAGACTATATGAAGAATTCCTAAAGAACAAAAAAACCCCAATTTAAAAAATGAGCAAAGAATTTGAATAGATACCTCTCTAAAGAATATACACAAAAGGCAAAGAGGCACATGAAAAGATGCTCAACATCTTTAGTCTAGGAAATGCAAATTAAAATCACGAGACATACAACTAGTGGAACGCCTAAATTTTTAAAAAAGACAACACCAAGTATTGACAAAGACAAAGAGCAAATGGAAAGCTTAGACCCTGATGGCAGAAATGTAAAATGGCCCACAACACTTTCAAAAACAGCTTGGGAGCTGCTTAAAAAGTTAAACCTTCATCTATCATATGACCCATTTATTCCATTCATAAGCAATTTACCCAAGAAAAATAAAAGCATATAAACCTACAAAAGTTTGGGCCTCAATTTTTACAGCCTGTTTGTTTTTTGTTTTTTGTTTTTTTTTTTTTTACAGTTTTTACAGTTTGTTTTCAACAACCCCAAACTGGAAACAACCCAAATGTCAATTAATGGGTGAGTGAAGTGTTACATCCATATAATGAAATACTACCCAGCAATAAAAAGGAATAAAATACTGATAACACACAACAAGATGGTTAAGTCTTAGAATACGATCCTGAGTAGAAGACCGACCTCTCCCTCCAAGCATATAATCATGATTCCATGACATAAAATTTTAGAAATGCAAACTGATCTATAGATGTGATATTCATAATGTGACAGAAAGCATATCCAATGTAGGGGCAGGGTGGAAACTGAAGGGGTAGCAGGGAAGAATTACTAATGGGATGAGGAAATTTGGGGAGTGATGGATATGTTCATTATTTTAATAATGATGATGATTTCATAGTAAAAATGCATTAAACTGTACATTTTAAATATGTACAGCTTATGAAACGACAAGGATATTTCAATAAAGTTGTTTTAAAAATGACTAAAGCAAAAATGGGGGGGGGAGTAGAGATGGGGGTGAGGATAAACAAAAGAACCCTGAAGAACTACCAACATTAAAGGCTCATGTCAAGGAAGAAATAGCCAGAATTCAAAAAGGAAAGCAGGGGAAAATGGGGTCCTTGATACCAAGAAAGAATTTCAAAGCAAGTGTGGATAGTGTTAAAGGCTCAGAGGTCAGGTAAGATGAGAGGTGAGAAATGGATTTAACAACTCATATCATATCATCAAATCATAAGTGATCCTGGCTGGCTGTGTTTCAGTGGAATGGGAGGAGCAAAAGCCAGGGTGCAATGGGTTCAGGTGTGAATGGTTTGTTAAATCACTGATTTTAACACTTAAGTATGAGATCTTCAATTGTTTTCATATCTGCAATAGGAAATTATGTTAATGTCTTGGGTTTTTGCATTAATGACTATACTATTTTGAGTCACAGTAACTAATCTTGAAGGCCTTCAAAGTTCTAGAATGTATAGTAATTTGAAATTTTTGAAATTTTGCTAAGTCCAGAATTTGAATGTTGGCTGTTTGGGGGATAGAGAAAAGATGAAATGTTCTAGTGGTGTTCGTAATTAAGGATACTTACAAAGGTTATGGGGGAATATCTCTTATGAATATTAAGAGCTTAATGTACTCATGGGAGATTTTCAACAACCTTTCCCTGTAAGTATTAATTACTAACATTTCATCTGTAAGAAAGAAAAACATTGCCCACAATAACCAGGATATAATTATAATTCAAAATACACAAAATGTGCAAAGAGAAAGTTAAGGCTTTAAAATTTCATCTTTTTTTAATATATTGTTCCACAGAGAGATGAACTAGACTAAAAAGAGAAAGATGAATCATGTTGCAATTTACATAAACTCAAAACACTGGAAGGTAAAACCTAGATACATAAAATAAACAAGGTTATTGAGATTCTGATGATAGAAACACTGAGCTAATCTAAGTGGCTGTACTTTCAACTGCTCTAAAAATATTCACTATTTCCACCTCACCAGCAGAAAGAAAAGCTAAAAATAGTCATCTTTCTGTTATAGAATATTTCTTGCTGTCTTGAGGAAAGTGAAACTAAAGTACCTATCTACAAATGTCAGCCTTAAAAATCTTTAATAAGATCTCTAGTTTATTCAAACAAACAAATAAAAACCTGGGCCACTATGTCATTTTTAAAAATGGAGCTGAAATGATATATTTTCAGCATTAGGCTGCTAAGACAGAAGGTTGCAGAAAATTTATTTCCTCCAATAAAGGCACATACACTGAATCATCAACAAACGTTACTTTGACTGACTGCTTTATCTTTAAAATGGGAGGTTTTTTAAGTAAACAATATTTAATGACATGACAACACAGTCATAAAATATTAAGAGAAAAGACACAGAACTATATAGCATAAGCAAAAAAATAAATATATATATGCACTATTTTTTTTTACTGCTTACTTATTCATTTTGAGATGGGGGGGAGGGCAGAGAGGAGGAGGAGAGAAAGAACTCCGAGCAGGCTCCACACTGTCAGTGCAGAGCCTGATCCAGGGCTCGAACCACCAGATCATGACGTGAGTGGAAAAAGATGCTTAACTGACTGAGCCACCTAGGTGCCCCAATATATTCACTATTGAAAGACCAAATGAGGAAGCAAGAGTTGATTCCTTTGTAACTTTATCTTTAGAATTCTTCAGACTGCATTATGTATTGCTCTTATAATAATTTTACCTATCTTGTACAAAAACCAATGTAATGCCACACACATTAAATCTACTGCTAGATTTTAAGAATCTTCATGATAACAAATATTTCACGATAAACTTTGGCTTAAAAGTTCTTTGGGGTACAACAAAAGTTATACATGAATTTTTCCCACCCAGACAGAACAAAAATTACCAATACTAAGAAACAGGAAACAATTGTAACATGCAATACTATTAGACTTCAGCTCTATAAAACCCTTTGATTTCATTTTATCATACCCTAACTGCAGGTTCCTAATAAAATATACGTGCCTGTGCTTTTCATGATCTTTCTCCTCTAGAGTTTAACTCCTATTTAGTCTTTCTATTATTTTTTGATAGTTATACTGAGTTAGTAGCTGGTTTCCTGACAGACTTAATTGAATGAGCCTATAGACTCCTGGGCAACTTTAAAGCTAAAAGTATAGTAAATATTTTATCTGGCCCATCTATTCTCTCACATCAGGCCATCAGGCTATTTTAAGTCCAGTGCGTTAAGAAACAGGACTATGTCAAATTGAGCCAGCCAGCTATGAATGATGTCTGATGATCAATGTTTAAATCCAAAAATAGAAAAGGGAAACATAATATAATTAAGAAGTTAGTTTTCTCTTTCTTTCACAAAAATTTCATTTTCTTCTTCTTCTTTTTTTTTTTTAAACTACTGGTAATACAACCAACCATTCCAAGTTAGGGGGAAAAAATCTGAAAGTCTGCTACTTGATGATAGCAAATTAAAAAGTTACTTTCGGGGGCACCCAGGTGGCTCAGTCAGTTAAGTGTCCGACTTTGGCTGAGGTCATGATCTCGTGGTTCATGAGTTTGAGCCCTATGTTGGGCTCTGTACTGACAGCTCAGAGCCTGGAGCCTGCTTTAGCTTCTGTGTCCTCCCTCTCTCTCTGCCGCTCTCCTTTTCATGCTCTGTCTCTCTCTGTCTCTCTCTCTCTCAAAAATATATTAAAACATTTAAAATTTTTTAAAAATTAAAAAAAAAAAAAAACATTTTGTACATACTCTTCCAGGCATTTTCCCATATATATACACACATATGTACATTTGTACACCAATGAGTGTAAGATACAGCTTCCCACAGAAACTGCAATGAATATATTTCTCACTTAAAAACATGTAATAAAAATCTTTCCATGTCAATAAACATCTATCATTTTAAATGGCGACATCGTAATCTATTATACAGATGTGTCATAATTTAACCAATCTCTGACAGACATTTATATAATTATTAATTTTTTTCCTTCCACAATCAGTGCCTTTCCTTTCTCCCTGGGTGTGTGTCCATGTGTGTATCTATATGATCTTTATTTCCTTAGGACATCCTCTTAGAAAAGGAATGGGTGGGTCAAAAGACAGACACACTTTTAAGCTTTTGTACAAGGTGCGAATTTGCTTCCAAAAATGTTCACTTGCATAAGTTAAGTGGTATGTGAGACTGCTAGATTTACTCGCCAACACTGGGCAGTAGGTGAAAATCATCTTATTGTCTTAAATTTGCCTTTTTTCAGCTACTCTGTAAGTTGTTTACTTTTCATATCCTTTATTGGCTTTCTTTGTATTGTGAACGACACTATTCTGCTGTGTTAGTCAGCTTTTAATTTTTTCTTTTGATGCTTCAAAACTGAGAAATGACCATTGCTTTAGGTGACATTATAGTCACTGACAACCTAGATAACAACAGTTTCTTTGGCATGGGGTAGATGAAAACCTACTTGGAAACGGTTCATGAGAGAAAGGGAGAAAAGAAATAGAAGACAGTAAATTGAGACACCCCTGGCAAGGAATTCTGTGATGAAGGAAAAGAAAATGGGGGTATAGCCACAGCAAAATCAGGAGAAAAGTAGTTTGTTTTAAGATGGGAACATTAGCATAAAGTTGTATATTAACAGTAATGATCTAGTAAAGAGGCAAAAAACTGATGATGCACAAAGTATTAAGGATTAGCCTTAGCCAAAGAATTAGTCCAGGGTCAGAGAAAAAAACATATATACGTAAAGAACATATATAGGCAGAGATACAGGTAGGTAGGCATTTGGTACTTATGATAGTTAGAAAAGTTAACTTCTGATTAGTCCTGTCATCTCAGTGAAGGAGAGAGAAAAGCAAAAGGCATCAGCAAACAGAGTGGAAGAATAGTTGTGAAAGAATAAGAATGAAATAGTCCTCTAGTAAAGTGGGAGAGTATATGGACTACAGTAACACCATCTGATGGCTGCGTATGATTAAGTACTACTATCCACACACAAATTATTTCCAATAGCCTTTCACATATTAAAGACATATGATATGGTCAGATACTGTAAATAGTTTCCCTTGGTTTGCGCCACTTCATGTGATAAAGTCTTTTTGGAGTTTGAGTCTTCACCATGAAATCTTTTCTTTCTTTAGGGAAAATTCTTTCCTTACTCCAATGTTATTTAAGTATTATTTATGTACTTTAATGAATTTATTTATTTTTGTAATTTTTTAAAATATATTTTAGAGAAAGGAAGAGAGCATAAGTGGGGGAGGGGCAAAAAAGGTGGGGGACAGAGGATCTGAAGCAGGCTCTGTGCTGACAGCAGTAAGCCCAATGCAGGGCTTGAACCCATGAACTGTGAGATCATGACATGAGGCAAAGTCACACACTCAACCAACTGAGCCACTCAGGCACCCTAATGCATTTATTTAAATGCAACCTGTATTTCCCTCTGACATTATTTTAGTTTCACTTCTAAGCATTTTAATCTTTAAACCATTCTGACATTAAGCTGGTAAGTTGCAAGGTTGGAATCTTACTTTTTAGTGGTTAATTAAGAACTCCTGAACAATTTAATATCTAATTCATGCAACTAATTAGAAATTTCACTTTCATCTTATTTTTAAATTGTATTCCTACTTCATTAACTGCTTATTCAGGCACCAGCTCCACAGTTTCACTCCCTGTACCTTTGCACATATAAAGACAATATATTCTATATGTGGTATGGCATGCACCTTCCATCTAGTCTTATTTTTTCTTCTCAATTATACTGGACACTTTAGTCATGGTACCTACACCACATCCAATTCCTCCTTCTAGCTCTATCTTCCCAGCTCACATCTCCTATCAGGGAAACAGCTCTGGGCTGTTTTCTGTATTGAACATCGATAGGACCAGGGAGCAAAATTTTCCCATGCATGACCTATCTGCTGACTTCTGGGCAACCCACAAAATGACTAGGCTTGAAGGAAGCCATCCATTATCAACATATTACTTAAGATCATCTCACACAAGCTTCATCCAGGATTTGGAGGGTGGAAGATGCAGAGTCTCCCGAGAGCTCTCTGTAGCCAGTGGAAAACAAATTAGATGCTTAAAGAGATACAGAGGTGCCAGAGAGGAAAAGAAGGCATAACCATAACAGAGGAAGTACAGAATCATAACTTTCTGATTCTGGTTTTAATTAATATATATCCTTACGTTAAACTTTTCTTAGGCGACCTTCCTTGCAATCAAAAAAGACTACAACACAAAGGAAGTTTAGAGTCATTTGATAAAGCTCTCTTCCTTTTCCCGTCACCTCCTCCCTCTCTATTAAGTTGGATTTTTCATTACAACTCCACTAAACTACTGAGAATACACATCTTTCAAAAACCTGTGTCTTTTTATATATTAAAGTCTTTAGGGGTCTGTAAACATTTTTTTCTTCAAATAAGTCCAGTATATTTGAGGAATATTCTTTTGTATTTTTTTAACTGTCGCACAAGTTTTTTCTTCAATTTTGTAACTAGTTCTTAGCAAGTATATCAAAATTTCTCATACTGTGGTCCACAAGAATATACCTTGAGATTCTCTAGAAGGGCACTGAAAAGGAAAAGATGTTCTAAAAAGGGAAAGGGTTACATGTTCAAAGACTTTTGGGAAGTTGCTGCATATAACATCTCCCACTTAGAGATTCCTGGAGCACATAATTATATTTAAAGCCCTAAGAAATTCTGCTGTAACGAAACTTATTTAAGTTTCCAAACTCAATGGGACGTGGTCAAAGAAGGCCTACTGACATCCCATGGAACCAGCATCCAAGGATCACATTTTGTAAAACAGTGGCATATAAGTGAGTAGACACTTTTTGTATACTTGTTCAGCAGCTTCTATTCCCCCAGTAAACATTTTTGTTTGTGGCTTTGCTTCCAGTCTCAGAATGGAGCATATGACCAAAGTCTAGGCCAAAAAGTACTTCACATTCCCCTGCCAGGGTTGACTGATCAAGGGCTGGACAAGGCATTTAAAATAGTTCAATCATAGTGAGCCTCAGGACTTCCCTTGGGAATGTTGAGACAAAGACTTTTCCTCTCTTCAGGCAGATGTGAATCTGAAAGGAACTCCTGGGAACCACATAAATGCCTTAAAAACTGGGAGCGACATCAAGGAAGCAGAGCCACGAAATGAAGAACATGAATCTGATGGTTACACAAACATTCATTCAACAAATAATTATTGATCACCTAGTATGTTGTTTTAAGATACCATTCGAGGTGCTTGAAATAATCAGTGAACAAGAGATCAAAACCTCTGCTCTTATAGCACTTACATTCTAATGGGCAAAGAAAAATAAATAATATCATAATAAGATACAGTAGAAGGTGATAAACATTATGTAAAAATTGGACAAAGTAATGGGGATTAGAAGGAATGAGGTGCAATTTTAAACAGGGAGTCTGGGTAAGTCTCATAAAAATAGTAATACCCTGGGGCACCTGGGTGGTTCAATCAGTTAAGCATTGATTCTTGGTATCAGCTCAGGTTTGTGGTCTCACGGTTGAGATCAAGCTCCACATCACTGGGCTCTCTGCTAAGCATGGAGCCTAGCTGGGATTCTCTCTCTGTCTTTCTGACCCTCCCCTGCTCACACTTGTGCTTTCTCTCTCAAAATAAACAAATAAACATTTTAAAAAATAGTAACACCTTGACTTGAAGGAGGTGAAGGACAGAGCCGTGTGGAATCAGCATTCCAGGTAAAGAAAACACCCATGCCAAGGCTCTAAGACAAGAGCACAAAGTATAATTGAGCAACAGCCAGAAAGCCAGCATAGTTAGAGCCAAGTTAACAAAGAGAATAAATACTAGCAGATGATGCTCTCAGATGGGTAACAAAGAGAAGACTACATCATAAGGATTTTGGATTTTACTGAGTCACATGGGAGGCCAAAAAAGAGTTTTAAACAGAAGTAACATGATTTGCTTACATTTAAAAGTATGACTCTGGCAGCTAAATTGAGAACACTGTAAAGGGAACAGCGGTAGAAATGAGGATTAATGTAATCATCCAAGTGAGAGATGATGGTGGCTCACATCAGGGTAGCAGCAAAGGTTATGAGAAATGGTAAAATTCTGGATATATTTTAAAGGTAGAGCCAGCAGAACTTCCCAGCTAATTAGACTGGGACATAATAAAAGGCAAAAATCCAGAAAGACTCTAAATATTTCAGCATGAGCAACTAGAAGGATGGAGATTCCCTTAACTAAGAAAGAGAAGGCTCTGGGGAGTGTCTGTTTGGGACAAAAGAACAAAAATTCACTCCTGGACAAAGTAAGTTTGAGACGGACATCTGAATCATGATTTTTCTATAGGCAGTAGATGAGATTCTAGAACTCATGAAAGAGATCTTGGCTAAAGATACAAATGTAGGGTCACCAATGTTTAATTACTATTTAAAGGCTTGAGACTAGATTAAATCACCAAGGAAGTATAAACAGAAAAGAGACTGGGAGAAGGAGAGAAACAAAAGAAATGACCAGTGAGATAAAAGAAAAATGGAGAGAGAGGGTAGGATCCTGGAAGACAAGTGGCCAAGAACTGCAAGCAGCAGAACCTGATGAACTGCGTCAAATGCGGCCAACAGATCAAATAAGCGGAGTCCGAGAAGGGACCTTGGGCTTTGACATTACAGTTTTCTTGACAAGGGAAGTTCCAGGGGGGTGACTGGAGCAAAGGCCTGGCTGGAGTGGACTTACAGGTGAATGGAAGGCGAGGAACTGGAGACACACTAGAGAAGACTTGTTCATGGAACTGTGCCATAGTGAGGAGCAAACAATGGGGGTGGAAGCTGGCAGAGGAAGAGGAAAGTCAAGAAAAGGATCTTGGTGTTCGCTGAACTCAGCATCAAGCCCCTTACTCTTTGGTTATATGAACCAGCGGCTTAGCTTTTATGTTAATGCCGGATTTAGGTGGATTTTCTATCATTTGCAATAAAAAGAATCCTGATTGTTTTCACATTAAGTTTGAATCGGCTCTCAGACTGAACTTCTAATTAGTTCTAACACATCCTCACTGTTGATTTTCTAGTAGTTTTCCTGCACATGAGTTCTTGTATAAAAGCATCTAGAAGATTCTGGCAACACTAAAACTCTAGACGAGAAAGGGAAATTATTTTAAATAATGTTTCACAATCTACCTAGTACAAACTGAAACAAAATAGCTATGCTTAAGTTTTTTTCTTAGATGTGTACTGTCTTTAGCTAAGTTTAAGCATTAAGTATTTACTTTCAAATTTTTTCCTGTTTATAAATGTTGGCACTTTGGGCGCCTGGGCAGCTGAGCGTCCAACTCTTGATTTCGGCTCAGGTCAAGATCTAACAGTGCAGGAAATCGAGTCCTGCATCATACTCTGTGCTGACAGCATGGAGCCTGCCTGGGATTTTCTCTCTCTTTCTCTGCCCTTTTCCCCCACATACTCACTTTCTCTCTCTTTAAAATGAATAAATAAACATTTTTTAAAGGAATGAATGAGAGGCACCTGAGTGGCTCAGTAGGTTGGGCGTCTGACTTCAGCTCAGGTCATGAGCTCGTGGTTCATAGATTCAAGGCCCGCATCGGGCTCTGTGCTGACAGCTCAGAGCCTGGAGCCTGTTTCAGATTCTGTATCTCCCTCTCTCTCTGACCCTCCCCTGCTCACGCTGTCTCTCCCTTTCTCTCTCTCAGAAATAAAACATTAAAAAAAAATTTTAAAAAGGAATGAATGGATGAATAAATAGATAAATGTTGGCCACTTTATTTTTCATCATACACTACTATTAACTGTATAACTGCAGTTATAGTTTAACAGCCATTTTCAAATTCATTCTACCCTATCCTTTCTTTCTTTAAAAAAGAAAAAAAAAGTATAAAGGGTAAAATATTAAAATTTGAGGACAGCCTAAATTCACGAACCCAGAAAAGGTTCCGAAGAGTAGAATTATCTACTGTAAACACTAGGCATTTAATAACATTTACCCATAACTAATTTTATATTTATAAAAGACAGGCTAGAAATTCTAGGCATTTGGGTAAATACTGGTTTATGTCCCCTAAAATATATTGCTTCTGAAAACTCAGTCTTAGAAACTACTATGTTTACTTTCCTCTACAAAGAAATGAATTTCCTTCCAATAAGGATTAAGAGAACTCATGACATGAAGGTGGTGGCAGGTGAACC
This sequence comes from Hyaena hyaena, assembly GCF_003009895.1. Taxonomy (NCBI): domain Eukaryota; kingdom Metazoa; phylum Chordata; class Mammalia; order Carnivora; family Hyaenidae; genus Hyaena; species Hyaena hyaena. Next base: position 1,514,215 of record NW_024080647.1, read on the forward strand.
CAAACCTAAGCACACTTGCTACGAATAGTGATCAGAGGAAAAATAGCTCAAAGTTAATGGAAAATCCCTGACAAACACCTAAGTTACAAATAAGCAAACATGTGCAAATAGCTACTACTCTCCTGGACTCCCATCCCTGAGTAGCGAGCCTATAGGTTCAAATGTAGAAATATTATGAATATCAAGATTATCTTAATGAAGCTGGACCAGAAGAATGCTCAAGCAAGTGTAGGTTTCTTAGATTTAGCTCCTAGCTCAAAACTATCTTTCCCCTATGGTGCCAAATAATCATAAATAATGCCAGGCATTCTATGTAACCACAGTTCCCAGGTGAGAAGAAAAATGTAGTTACCTCAGTCTGTTTCTCTGTACCTTCTTCCTAAGGAGAATATCTCATCAGGAGAATGTGTTACATCTTTCAAAAATCCAGTAATGATTTTTCACACAATGTGCCCGTAAACATAAGCCAACTTTATCTGTGTTCAACTAAAGAAACAGTAATCTGACCCAACGTTGGATGAAAGCTTACAGTATTTGGAGATGACACACTACTGCAACTGATGAACATGTTCAGGGATTTTCAGTGGACAGGCTCTTACACTGACTGTTAGAATCACTCAGTTCACTCTATAAATCAGACTGACTTCTTCCATTTTACAGATACTATTAGAAGGAAAATGGAAGGATTCTGTGGGGCTTAATAAGAGATACAAGTGCAGGCCTAGGGAAAATGCCACTGGGAGGAGCTAGAGACACTGGACACCTAAAAAGGGGGCAGAAAGAGGTGGGGGAAGCACAAAGAAACAAACAGGAAGATGTCAAAGACAACTTTCCATTGAAATTTGGCCTGAGCCAGATAAGAAGTGCTTTCTTCTTGCTCCTAGAATTCACCTTCCTGTACCACAAATCCTCCACCACTGTAATACAGAAGGTTTAGAAGCAAAAGTTACTTTCCTCGTGAGCAGAGATAGATGCTTAACCATCACTTTTGGCTTTGACGGTGGAGGAAGGGGAGTACAAAGAGTTTAATAACTCCAATATGTACATTCGCATTTCTTTCTTTTCTTTTCTCCAACTCTGGGTGCGAAGAAATGCACTGTGTCTCTTACACACAGTCATTGCAATGCATATATTCACAAACTAGAGTACAAAAACTCAACTGAAAAAGGAAATTATCACCTTTAACTGAATCAGCATCTAAATTGTAGTTTCCCATACAGCAAAAGTATGCCATGCAATGACCCTCAGCTAAAGAACTGAATTAGACTCATAAGTATCATTTTCTCAAAATAGTAAAATGTTTAACTTATGTGAGGTGATTCCTTGGGTATCAAAAAAAAAAATTAGTGTCTCTCCTCTAAGAAAAGCTGACCTACGTAAGGCAGTGAGAGCTGTTACAAACCACTATCATTAAAAACTGTAATTTCATTTCATATAGAGGTAAAACACATTTCAGAGGTTAAGTTAAAAGCACAACAGGGGTAAAACTAGAGGTGACATGTTATGTCAGAGAGCAAAGTAAAAGGAAGCTGCAGATTTAGAAAGGCTAACATAGACTATTCATGAGGTAGCAAAAAGCTCCAGTATTTTAATTCTAGTCACACTAAGTAAAGCGTCATTCTTCTCCAAATATTCTGATTTAGCAAATCTAGATCTTATGGTAGGAAGGGGAGAATTAATATGAAAAAAACCACCACATACATAATATAATCTTATCTTAAAACTGACTCCAAAAGTACCCCATGATGCATACAAGCATAAGCAAATGACACATATACACAAACGATAAATACAAACATATGGCCTGATTGACTTTACCTAAAAGTAAGCATGGATGAATTTTGGAGAAACTACAACCTTAAATAAAAATACAAGTAATAATATCAAGACTAACAATAATGTGTTATTTATATTAAATACAGAGTTAAAGATTCACATCCTGAGTGAATGTGAAAATCTGAATTTCCTCATCTGCTAGATGGATACAACTACAATCTGACATGTTAAATATTGCTAGAGCTCCACTCTCTTTGTTGAACTTTAACTCAATTCCTCAATGTACTCATTAGGCTTTCTTATCCCCTCACCCCCTTCCCTGATTGAACAACTACTTCTTAGCTTTGGATTCTATAGAGTCCTCTAAAATAATCTGAAGTAAAGCACTACAGATGAATTTATATTTCTCCATTTGGCAGCAATTCTTTCATGACCATAATTATTCAGTCTATTAAGATTTTGACTCTTATGCAATGAGGGAAAATGCTTCTTCTATCAATGACTCCTAATGTAAGCTTTGTTAATAGAAAACTTGAGGAATAAGCCATTAACACATTTCTAGTAAAACAAACCAATGAATAAATTAACGAAGGGGAAAAGAGAAACAAGACATACCGATTACACTGAAATTTTACTATGTACATAGGGAAACCCAAGTTTAAATTCTGGTATTTTGGTATTGATTTGGTGTTTGATAAATTTCAAATAGTAACCACTTGTAAAATAGAAATAGCAGGGAGAATTGCCAAAACACTAGAAAATGAAAGGGAAACAAAGAGAGCATATGTAAATGATCTCACAGAGGTCAAGAATGAAAAATAAATGACCACAAAGAAAACAAAGATGGCAAAACAAAGACCACATATAACAGTGATAACATAAAAATGAGAATAAGTTACATTTTTAGACTGAGTTTTTTAAAACCCAGTCACAGGCTTACTATTTAAAAGAAGGAAACTTGCCCCAGTCAGATACCTACCACTTCATACCCACTAGATTGGCTATAATCACAAAGACATACAATAACAAGTTTTGACAAGGATGTGGAAAATCAGGAGTCATCTCACACATTATCGGTGAGAATGTAAAATGGTGCCACTGCTTTAGAAACATCTGGCAGTACCTCAAAGATTAAACACAGAGTTACCATATGACCCAGTAACTCCATTCCTAGGTGTATAATGAAGAGAATTAAAAATGTACATCCATACAAAATCATGTACATGAAATAGTCACAGCAGCAGTATTCATAATTTCCACAAAGCAAAAACAACTCAAATGTCCATCAACTGATGAGCGGATTAAAACATGTGGCATATCCATACAATAAAATGTTATTTTGCCATAAAAAAGGAATAAAGTACTGAAAGGAGCTACAACATGAATGAACCTTGAAAACATTATGTTAAGTAGGAGAAGCCAGTCACAAAAGATCACATATTGTATGACACTACTTATATGACCTGTCCAGAGCAGGCAAATCCAGAGACAGAAATGACATCAGTAGTTCCAGGGGGTAGAGGGAGATGGGGACAGGGAGTGACTGATAATGGGTACAGGGTCTCTTTTTGGGGTAATGAAAATCTAAAACTGGCTGCACAACTCTGTGAGGATACTAAAACCAATGAATCATGTACCCTTTAAAAAGGTGAATTTTATAGTACGTGAATTACGGCTCAATAAAACTGTTATTTAAAAAACATAAAGCGCTCTAAAACAAAATGCCACAAGAGGTTGAAAAAACAAAGAATAAAAGTTTCTATTAGGCAAATGTTAATAAAACTTAACCAAGAATAATGACAAAAAAAAACACGTAGATTTCAAGAGAAAAAGTCCAAAAACATAAGGGGAAAAAAAATCAGTTTATCTTGAGGCTTTCCCCCTAAGACTGAACACTAAGAAAGGATTTTCATTCTCATCAGTATTAATACTGTATTGGAATCCCAAACAGTGCTATAAGGCAAAGTAAGCAAATAAAAAAAGGTACATAAATAGCAAAAGAAGAAAAGTCCCTGTTTGTAGACGACACAATAGTCTATCTTTTTAGAAAATCCCCAAAATTTTACAAAATACTTCCTAAAACTGAGTGACTTTTTAGCAAGGTCACAAGATAGAAAATCAACAACAGCAAGAAAAATCAACTGTATATCTATACACTAGCAATGAACACACAAAAATAAAAAATTTTAATATAATAACATCTGTAATCACTCCAAAAAATAAAATACTGAGGTACAGCTCTAACAAACAAGTGCAGGACTTGTATACTGAAAACCACAAAATGGTGATCAACAAAATCAAAGATCTAAATAAATAGTAGAGATATCCGATGTTCACATATTGGAACAATCAACATAGAAAAACTATCACTAAATTGATATTAAGGCTTAATGCAATTCCAATCAAACTCCCAGTAAGATTTTTTTATAGAGATAGATAACTCAAAAATCTGTACGTAAAGGCAAAAACAATAGAATAGCTAAAAGAATTTTTCTTTTAAAACGAGAGCTAATATTTTTAATGCTTATTTTTGAGAGAGAGTACACAAGTGTGCACATAATCGTGCCCAGTAGGGGGAGGGACAGGGTGGAGAGGGAGAATATACAAAGCGGGGAGAATATACAAAGCAGGCTACGTGCGGACAGGAGAGAGCAGAATATGGGATTCGAACTTAAGAGAACCGTGAGAATCATGGCCTGAGCCAAAGGCAGACGCTTAACCGACTGAGCCACCCAGGTGCCCTAACTTAAAGAATTTTTAAACAAAATAAAGGTAAAGAAATCACTCTACCTGATTTTTATGACTTCTTAGATAACTACAGTAATCAAGAACAAGTGATATTGATGGGAAACAGACACAGAGATCAGTGGAAAAGGACAAAGGACCCAGAAACAGACTCCTACAAGTGCAAGTACAGGTACCTGAAAAGGTACAATAGCAATACACTGCAGAAAGGATATAATTTTCAGCAAATGGTACTGGAGCAATCAGCCAGCCATAAAAGAACCTCAAGCTAAACCTCACTTTAACAACAAGTGAGTCACAAATTCAAATGTAAAACATAAAATTATAAAACTTTTAGGAAAAAGCATAAGAGAAAATGTTTCAGATCTAAGGTTAGGCAAAGACTATGTGGACTTGACACCAAAAGTACAATCTATGAAAGAAAAAGAATTTTTTTTAACTTGGGTCTGCACAAGACCTTATTAAGAAGATTAAACAAGTAGGAGAAAACAGCTGCAAGCCACAAACTCAACAAAGGAACAGTATGTAGAATATATTAAGAATTCTGAAAACTTGGGGCACCTGGGTGGCTTAGTCAGTTAAGCGTCCTACTTTCGCTTAGGTCATGATCTCGCGGTTTGCGGGTTCGAGCCCCGCGTCGGGCTCTGTGCTGACTGCCAGCTCAGAGCCTGGAGCCTGTTTCAGAGTCTGTGACTCCCTCTCTCTCTGACCCTCCCCTGCTCACGCTGTCTCTCTCTCTCTCTCTCCTAGAAATAAATAAATTAAAAACACATTTAAATAAAAAAATTTAAAAAAAAAAGAATTCTGAAAACTCATTAGTTTAGTTAAAAAAAACACTCCAATTAGAAAATGGACAAAAGATAAAGAGAAATTTCACTAAAGAGTACAGTCACATGGCAAATAAGCAAATAAAAAGATGTTTAACATTATGAACCATTAAGGTAATGAAAATTAAACCCCAGTGAGGTATCACTACACAGCTATCAATATGGCTAAAATAGCACATAGTGCTAGCATCAAATGCTGGCAAGGATGCAGAGAAACTGGATCAACTTAGAACTGTCTGGTACCAATGTAAAATGGTACAGTAACTGTGGAAAATAATTTTGCAGTTCCTTTAATTTATTTAAAGTTTACTTATTTTGAGAGACCGGGCATGAGCATGACAGGAGATGTGTGAGAGAGACAGAGACAGAGAGAGAGACAGAGACAGAGACAGAGAATGAATTCCAAGCAGGCTCCGCACTGTCATTGCAGAGCGCAATGCAGGGCTCAGTCTCACGAACCTGAGATCATGACCTGAGCCGAAATCAAAGAGTCAGACGCTTAAACCGACTGAGCCACCCAGATGCCCCTACAGTTCCTTTTTTTTTTTTTTTTAAAGGTTTTATTTATTTCTAGGCGAGAGAGAGAGAGACAGCGTGAGCAGGGGAAGGTCAGAGAGACAGGGAGTCACAGACTGAAACAGGCTCCAGGCTCTGAGCTGGCAGTCAGCACAGAGCCCAACGTGGGGCTCGAACCCACAAACCGCGAGATCATGACCTAAGCGAAAGTAGGACGCTTAACCGACTAAGCCACCCAGGCGCCCTGCCCCTATAGTTCCTTTTAAAACTAAAAATGAACTTACCACATGGCCCAGCAATTGAACTACTGGGCATTTATCACAGAGAAATGAAAACCTATTTCCACACAGAAACTTGTATATAAATGGTCACAGCAACTTTATTCATGATAGTCAAACACTGAAAACTATTTTAAAGTCCTTCAGTGGGTAAGATGGTTAAACAAATGGTAGTATACCACACTATGAAATAATTGCTAGCGATAAAAAAAAAAGCTGCTGATGTACACCACAACTTGGATAAACCTGAAGAAATAATGCTGAATGAAAAAAAGCCAATCTTTAAAGAATACATAAGAAATGATTCCTTTTATATAACATTGGTGGGACAACATAATTTACAAATAGAGAACTGATTGGTGGCTGCCAGGGACTGGGGATGGGGGAATGGGGTGAGTGAGGCTATAAAACAAGAAGGCAGCAAGAAGGAGTCTTGTGGTGTCTTGACTGTGGTGGTAGTTACATGAAACTACACATGGGATAAAACTGCATAGACATATACACACACAGAAATGAGTGCATAAGTAACTAGTAAAATTTGAATAAGCTCTGTGAATGTCAACTTCCTGATTTTGAGCCTGCACTATACTTAGGAAAGGTGCTGACAATGGGGAAGGCTGAGTGAAGAATACACAGGACATTCCTTCTTGTACACTTCTTCACAACTTCTTATAAATCTATAATTATTTCTAAATCAAAAGTTCAAAAAAAAAAAGAAACATAAGTTACAGACTGGAAGAAATATTTGCAAACCACATACCTAAGAACCAGTATCTAGAATACATAGAGCAACTCTCACTACCTACCTGTATTTAATCACCTAAAACTAGAAAGTGACAAAATCAAATATGCTGGTAAGGATGCAGAAAAACTGTATCTCAGATATTGCCACTGAAGTGTAAAATGGTATAAACTCTGGAAACTGGTTTGGTGTTTTTCTTACAAAACTAAATAAACACACACATGACCCAGCAATCGCACTCCTGAGCATTTGGCCAAAAAAGGGGGAAACTTATGTATACAAAAGCCTGTTCATGATGAATACCTGTAATATCATTATTCGTGACACACAAAAATTGGAAACAACCAAAATGCAAAAAGGTGAAAAGGTAGAAAAAGAATGATATAACCATACCATGAAATATTAAACAATTAAAAGGCATGGATGGCATATTTCTAACACCAATCATAAATAAAGGCAAAAGGTATCAAACTGGAGCAAAAAATGGCTGCAATTTATATAACAAGGTGCTAAATTCTTTAATTCTATAAATCAGAGAAGAATGTCCAACAAGCTAATTTTTAAATGGAAAAAGTTCATGAACACTTCAAACAAAAAGCAATATAATATACATACTAAAAAACCCTTCACTCTCACTCTAAAAAGAAATGAAAGTTAAAACTACATATAATGAGTTAAGAGGTGCCTGGGTCACTCAGCTGGTTAAGCATCTGACTTCAGCTCAGGTCATGATCTCACAGTTCATGGGTTCAAACCTCATGTTGGGCTCTGTGCTGACAGCTCAGAGCCTGGAGCCTGCTTCAGATTCTGTGTCTCTCTCGCTCCCTCCCCCTCTCCCACTCTCTCTCTCTCTTGCTCTCTCTCTCAAAAATAAACTAAAAAAAAAAATAAAAAACTATAAATAATGAGTTACAAACGTTCACCTAATATTTTTAACCAAAAAGTTTTAAAACACATGGTTTTATTGAAGGCTCAGGACAAAAAACTCTGCATAGCCAGTAGGATTATGAATTAGCACAAACTTTCTACAGAGGGAAATTTGGCAACAACTATCAAAACTTTAAATACACATTCTACTTCTAGGAATTTATCTTAAAAAATTTTTTATACACTTAGACACCTGCACAGTGATATATGTTACAAAACATTCTCTGTAGTGCTGTTTTTTAAAAGCAAGAAACTACCTAAATGTCAATCAGTAGGAGAATATTACATAAAGCACAGTCCAATCAATCACATAGTAACTAGATATTTAAAAAAGAATGTGGCAAATGTTTGCATATGCAGAGAACTCTCTGGAAAGACAAAAAAGGAACTGAAAGCAACACCTGTGGTTGAGATAAAGGTAGGAGAGGAACTTCTTTTTCATTATAAAGTCTTTTATAACTTTTGATTTTTATATCAAGTGAATATATTACCAATTTCAAAGTTTTAAAACAATCAAAAAATATTAAGGGGCGCCTGGGTGGCTTAGTCGGTTGAGCGTCCGACTTTCGCTTAGGTCATGATCTCGCAGTTCGTGGGTTCGAGCCCCGCGTCGGGCTCTGTGCTGACTGCCAGCTCGGAGCCTGGAGCCTGTTTCAGTCTGTGACTCCCTCTCTCTCTGACCCTCCCCTGCTCACGCTGTCTCTCTCTCTCTCCTAGAAATAAATAAAACATTAAAAAAAAAAATATTAAACAGTAATTCATGTTAGTGGAGAAATATACAAACAAATCAGCAGAACATAGTCCAAAAAATATTCATTCAAAAGAAGTTTTTGGAGAAAATAAGAGCTTTACTCTGTAAGTAAAAATAAAATCTAGAGTTGATTAAAAAAAAAAAAACACTTCAATGTCAGAAATGGAAAATGCATGACACTTTTAATATACTCATCTTAGAGGTAGGATGGGTCACCAAAAAGCAGACAAAATGCAAAAGCCACTATTTAACATTTATGAAAAGCAATCACAGATCATTTTAATAGACTAAAGAACAAAGACCACAGGATCATCCTGAATAAATGGAGAAAAAGCATTTAAACAAATTCCAATACATTTTCACGATTTAAAAAATTTAACAAAGGTGTTTATGAAAAAATGTATAGCTAACATACTCAGTGATGAAAAACTAGATACTTTCCCTCTAAAGAACAAGATAACAATGTCTACTCTTCAAATTCAACAGCATATGAAAAGGATTATATACCATAAGCAAGTGGGGTTTATTTGTGGAATGCGAGGATGGTTCAAAATATGAAAATTAATCAATGTAATATACCACATTAACAGAAGAGAAAAAGACAATCATTCCAACTGAGGGAAAGCATCTGATAAAATTCAACACCTTTCATGATTACAAAAAAAAAAACCACTCAACAAACTAGGAATATAAGGAGACCATCATAGAGGCCATATATGAAAAATTCACAGCTAATATCATACTCAATAGTAAAAGACTGAAAGCTTTTCTTCTAAGATTAGAACAAGGCAACTCTCTATTCAACATCAGACTAGAAGTCCTAGCCATTATGTAAATAAGAAAAGAAATAAAAGGCATCCTAATTTGAAAGACAGTAAAATCATCTCTTCATACACGATATGACTTAAATGTAGAAAACCCTAAAAATTCCTCAAAAAAAAAAACTATTAGAATAAACAAATTCATTAAGTTGTAGAATACAAAATCAACACAAAATCAGTTGTGTTTCTACCACTAACAATGATCAATCTGAAAAGGAAATTTTTTTTTTTTTTTTTATTTCTAGGGGAGAGAGAGAGAGAGACAGCGTGAGCAGGGGAGGGTCAGAGAGAGAGGGAGTCACAGACTGAAACAGGCTCCAGGCTCTGAGCTGGAAGTCAGCACAGAGCCCGACGCGGGGCTTGAACCCACGAACCGCGAGATCATGACCTGAGTGAAAGTCGGACGCTTAACCGACTAAGCCACCCAGGCGCCCCTGAAAAGGAAATTTCAAAAACAATCCTATTTCCTATAGCATCAAAATGGATGAAATCCTTAGGAATAAACCTAACCAAAGAGGTGAAAGACTTGTATGGGAGAAAATCACAAAGTACAGTAGATGGAAATGCATCCAATGCTCATGGATTAGAAGACTTAATATTGTTAAAATGTCCGTAATACACAGTGATCTACAGATTCAATGCAATCCCTATCAAAATCCCAGTGGCATTTTCTGGAGAAGCAAACAAAAAATTTACCTTAAAATTCATATGAAATCTCAGGGGATTCTGAGCAGCCAAGGCAATCTTGAAAAACAACAAAATCTGAAGTTTCATATTTCCTGATGTCAAAACATTTAACAAAGCTACAGTAATCAAAACAGTGTGGTACTGGTATAAAGACAGCCATAGAGATCAATGGAACAGGAATAAGCCTAGAAATAAAGCCTCACACATTAGATCAAATGATCTTCAACAAAGGTGCCAGGACCACACGATGGGGAAAGAACGTTATCTTCCACAAATGGTGTTGGGGAAACTAAATACCCAGGTGTGAAATAATGAAGCTGGCCCCTTCCCTTACAATATATACAAAAATTAACTAAAAATGGATGAAAGACCTGAAACTACAAAACTTCTAGGAAGACACAGGAAAACACTTGATGATAATACATGTGGCAATGATGTTTTGAATATGACACCAAAAGCACAGACAACAGACACTTGGGATTACGCCAAACTTAAAATCTTCTACTCATCAAAGGAAACAACCAATAGAGTGAAAGGCAACCTACAGAATAGCAGAAAATATCTGGAAATCATTTATCTGGCCATGGGTTAATATCCAAAATAAATAACTCCAACAACTCAACAAGAAAAACCCAATTACCAATAAGGAGAGGATTTGAACAGACCATTTTCCAAATAAGATGCACAAATGGCCACACCCACATGAATATTCACCCTTATGAATCCCTGGACAAATGCAAATCAAAACCACAATGAGAAACCACTTCACACCCATAAAGATAGCTACTAAAGAGAGAGAGAGAGAGAGAGAGAGGGAGAGGGAGAGAGAGAGAGAAAATAACTGTTACTGAGGATACTGGGAAACTGGAATCCCTGGGCACTGTTGGTGGGAACATAAAATGGTACGGCCACGGTGGAAAATGGTATGGTGGCTACTCAAAAAAACTGAATTACCATATGATCCACATTTTGGATATATATCCCAAAGAACTGAAAGAATCTCAAAGTGACACTTGCACACCCATGTTCATAGCAGCATTATTCACAATAGCCAAGAGGTGGAAACAACCTAAATGTCCAGCTGCAGATGAATGCTTTACCAAATGTAGTATATGCATATAATGGAATATTTATTGGCCTTAAAAAGGAAGGAATCCTATGACATGCTACAATATGACGAACCCTGAGGGCACTGTGTTAAGTGAAATAAGTCAGTCACAAAGACAAATATTGAGTGATTCCACTTACATGAGGTATCTAAACTAGTCCTATTTTTAGAAACAAAAAATACAATAATGGTTACCAAAGGGCTGAGGGTAGGAGTAAACAGGAATTGTTTAATGGGTATAGTTTCAGTTTGCAAGATAAAAAGTTCTAGCAGTCTTCTGCACAACAATATGAATATACTTAACAGTACTGAATTATACACTTAAAAATGTACGAGGGTAAATATGTTACCACAATTTTTAAAATTTAAAAAGGAAATTAGACATATCTCATTAAAGGATATGGGGTGCCTGGGTAACTCCATCAATTAAGCGTCTGACTCCTGATTTGGCTCAAGTCATGATCTCATGGTTCATGAGACTGAGCCCGGTGTCAGGCTCTGTGCTGCTGACATGGAACCTGCTTGGGATTCTCTCTCCCCCTTCTCTCTGCACCTCCCCCACTCAGTCTCTCTTTTAATATAAATAAACTTTATTTAAAAAATTCTAAGAATGAAGTACTATTGATGCATGCTATATAACATTGATGAACCCTAAAATCATCATGCTAAGTCAAAGAAGCCTGTTAAAAAAGGCCATCTATTATATGACTCCATTTGTAAGAAACATGCTGAACAGGCAAATCCAGAGACAGAAAGATGATTAGTGGTTTTCAAGGACTGGAAAGAGAGGGGAATAACTGCTAATCAGTACAGTGTTTCTTTTCAGAGAGATGAATTTTTTAAAATTAAACTGTGGTGATGGATGCATAACTCCATGAATATACTAAAGAACCACTGAATTGTACACTTTTAACAGGGTGAAATTTAAAGTATGTGAACTATATCTCAATGAACCTATTATTTTAAAAATCCAAACACCATAAAAGTAATAACCAACCTGACAACTTAATTGTTTTCAACTTCTGTGTAATGAAAGATTTTATAAATTACCTAAGGTAAGTGACAGACTGAGATAAAATATTTACAACATATAATAGAGAACTGACTAGTAGGCATTACTCACAAAATACAAACCAGTAAGAAAAAAAAATTACTAGGCAAATGAGCAAGAATATCAACAAGCAATTCTGGAACTACAAATGGTTAACGATCATAAAAACATTCAATCTTGGTGGTAAGCAAAGGTGTACAAATAAAAACAAAGTATTATTTTCATTTTGTCAGTTCAAAAATTTCTTAAATTACTGATAAAACTGTGGGTAACAGGCACTCATAAGAATGTTCATAGGAGTGTAACGAGTTTAGGGTCAGGGAAGCAACTGACAGTAGCAAATTACAAGTACGCATATCCTTTCACCTAGTAAAACTACTTAAAATTGAAAGAAATACATATATACAAAAATATATATTCTTGTATATAAGGATCACACACACACACACTCACACACACAAACACAAGGATGTTCACTGGTATAAATAGCACCTAAAAAAAAAAAAAAAACCTAACAAAAAACTGGAAACAACCTGAATGTTCATGGAAAGGAGAAAGCTCAGGTTTATGATCATACTATGACACATCCTGAAGGAGTTCAAAGAAATAAGATGACGTTTATGGAAACGCATGTATGTATACTGACCCTTGACCAGCAAAAGGGGGTTTGGGACACTGACCCTCATGCAGCTGAATCTGTATGTAACCTGATTCCCCCAAAATTTTACCACAGTTAACTAGAAGCCTTACCAATAACATAAACAGCACATATCTTATATGTTATATGTGTTATATGCTGTATTCTTACAATAAAGGGAAAAGAAAATGTTAAGAAAATCATAAGAAAAACACATTACGTTTACAGTACTATATTAGTGTAAAAAAATATATCTGCACATAAGTGGACCCATCCAGTTTAAACTATGTTGTTCAAGGGTCGACTGTACTATGATATTAAATACAATTCAGAAGATCTGGGCTATGGAAGATTTCTATATATAATAGAAATCAGTAATTCTGATTCCACTATTACACAAAACAAAAATGTTAAATTCATGATCCCTGGTGAATAAAATCCTTTTAACTTTTATCCCTGGGTTATCCTTTTTAGTTTACCTGGTCTTGTATTTCTAAGGTGAACTAATGGATTTTTGATTCCGCCACCAGATCATGAATTCCTTGAAGAACCACGTCTTATTTTTTCCCAGCAATTAGAATGGTGCGTGGCACAAAACGCACCTAATAAGTATTAGCTGAATGAATAAATCTTTAAAATTAAAAATAAGTTATTTTTATATTTATGTTGTTTAAAAAGTCACAAATTTCTTGGCAGGAAGGGATGGAGAAGATTCTACTTCCACGACCAGGGGTATTCACATAAAAATGAAAATATGCATTATTAAGATCTTTGTTCTTTTGGAATGTTTTACAGTGGCATGATCCTTAAGAAAAGGATAACATTCAACAAAAAAAAAATAACAACCAAAATAAGTGAGCCTTCTATAACTCCATTTTATGTCTTTTATTCAAGTAATTTTAGAAGAATTTTTTAAAAATTCCTTTTTTCTCTACTGTTTTTGAGGAGCTTTATAATCTTCGTCTTATTTTTAAGGTCTCTCTCCAGTTCTTAGAAAACAGTGTAAGTTCTTTTCTTTAGGGCAAAAGAGGATTTCCTCCTCCAAAATACTAAAAATCATCAAAAAGATTTTGAAATGAACTATATACATATATGTCATATTTTAAGAGAATAAATGTTAGCAAAAAACTAAAATCTACACAGCACTGCAAAAAAGTTGAGCTTGCTTTGAAATATTTAGGTACTGAGTTATGAAGGGTCTATAATTTTAACATACTTTTTTTTTTTTTAATATAGGGATTAACATCTAGAGGTGATAAATCAGAATTCCTCAATGATGCTATGAATTTCATACAGGTCCAAAATGACCTGTTGAAATAAAACTCCATTTAATTTACACTGTGTCCTGGTAAAGATTATCATGTAAAATTAAAATCTCTCAAACCCTCCGTCAATGTATGTTTATGGAATACAAAAACACCTTCAGTAGTACTCCAAAAATAAATTTCAAAAGAGTGCTCCCATTTGTGGATCCAATAAATTCTACTTAAAAAAAAAAAAAAAAAATTCAAGAAGATTTTTCTAAATAAAACTGAGAGCAAAAGATGTTCTAAAACTGATAAATTACTTCAAGGAACAATTTAAAAATCTTTTTAATTAAAAAATTTTTTTAATGTTTTATTTTATTTTCGATAGAGCGTGAGCGGAGGAGGAGCAGAGAGAGAGAGAGAGAGAGAGAGAGAGAGACCTAGAATCTGAAGCAGACTCCAGACTCTGAGCTGTCAGCACAGAGCCCGACACAGGGCTCAAACCCACAAACCATGAGATCGTGACCTGAGCCAAAGTCAGACGCTTAACTGACTGAGTCACCCAGGTGCCCGTAAAAAATCTTTTTATTTTTAGTATGTTATATTATATAATAGGAAAAACACTGGCTTTGGAAGCAAACTTGGATTCAAATCCTGGCCCTACTGCTTACGTTCTGTGAATTACCTTCTGCAGATCTCAGCTACCTCTTTCGTAATATTTAGGCTATTGGTCTAAACTTCCAAAGTTGTTCAGAAGCTTAAAAGAGACAACAGGTATAAATCTCTAGCGTAATGCTTGTCAGGTAGGTGGCCAAGAGTTTTTATTTATGTATCCCATTTCTTTCTCCACCTCCTATATTAAAGACTTCATGATAATCATTTTTAACTCCACCTTAAAATATTCTACATAGTAGATATATCACAAGTATTTTCTATTATTGGTTATTTAGATTATTTCTAATTTTTAATGTTAGAAATAATGTTACAGTGAATATTCCTAGGCTTTGGATTCCCAAAAGTGGAATTAACAGCTCAAAATTTATTTTTAAGCTCTTGCTACATACTGCCAAACTCTACTCTCAAACAGTTGTATTCTAATTTATTACCAGCAGTGAACATTCATTTTAACAAATCTCATCAATACTGGATAACAATGTATGTATTTTTAAATCTAGTACTACAAACAAGATTAAAACCTCACTGACTTATTTTGAATTTTCTTTAAGAACTAGTAACAGTGAGGGGTGCCTTGATGGCACAGTTGGTTAAGCGTCCAACTCTTGATCTCTTGGCTTAGGTCATGATCCCACAGTTCGTGAGTTCAAGCCCCACGTCAGGTACGTCAGGTTCTGCACTGATGGTATGGAGCCTGGTTGGGATTCTGTCTCTCCTCCTCCTGCCCCTCCCCTGCTTGTGGTTGCTCTCTCTCTCTCCCCCAAAATAAATAAATAAAACTTAAAAAAAAAAAAAAGTAGCAGTAAAAATCTTTTCATGTCTCCTAGCTGTATTTTCCCTTGTATAACTTACCTATTCATATATTTTACCTAATAGAGTCTTCGTAGCCTCCCCCATATTGATTTTTGAGTTCCTTCCTTTAGTCTTATGTTTGAAATATTTTCTATTTGGTATTTACTTTTAAACTTTTAAAAAGAAAAAACAATGATGCACACAGGTTTAACATTATTATGTAATCAACTTTATCCATCATTTTCTTTGTCATTTCCTAAATTGTATATAAACATAAATTGCTAAGTATACATTTAAAGTTTATGTGGGGAGGTGGTGAAAAGCATAAAATGTTATGAATATTTACATTATACACAAGTGGTTTCCCTTCTGATCCATCTTATCTATTAAGATCTTTAATTTTAAAATTAAAATAAGGGGTGCCTGGGTGGCTCAGTTGGTTGAGCGTCTGACTTTGGCCCAGGTCATGATCTCACAGTTGGTGGCTTCAAGCCTTGAATTGGGCTCTGTGCTGACAGCTCGGACTTTGGATTCTGTGTCTCCCTCACTCTCCACCCCTCCCTTTCTCATGCTCTGTCTCTCTCGGTCTCTCAAAAAATGAATAAACATTAAAAACAATTTTTTAATTAAAACAAAATTTATGAGCAGAAATAAAATAGTCAAAAACATAGCTCTAAAATAAACTGTGAAACAAAATTGTAGGAACTACAGAGAACATGTAGAAATAATTCAGCCTTGATATTTTTACCTACCTTAAAGTGATTTAATTCTCAACTACATTCAACATCCAGCTTCTTTTGAACTGCAATATCCTCATATTTGGCACATCTAAAGCTTATTTACATTTTAGCTTTAATAAATTTAGGAGCAGTAGCACCAAAGAATTAGAACTAATCTCTGCTCACAACTACTGAGTTCATCTATCTGCAACTAGTGCCCACACTAAAGTAGGATGGCTCAAGAAAGGGAATAGCTGCAAACTATCTCCCAGTCATCCAGATATCTATCAACAACATTTCTTTTAAAAAAAGAAAAGAGGGGTAGGTACCTAAGTGGCTCAGTCCGTTAAGCGTCTGACTTTGGCTCAAGTCACAATCTCACAGTTAGTGGGTTTGAGCCCCTTGACCCACTCTGGGCTGACAGCTCTGAGCCTGGAGCCTGCTTCAGATTCTGTGCCTCCCTCTCTCTGTGCCCCTCCCTTGTTCATGCACTCTGTCTCTCAAAAATAAGTAAACGTTAAAATTTTTTTTTACTTAATAAGATAATAAAAAAAGGAAAGAAACTGATGGTCAAAATTGGGTTCTCCCTTTGTTGCACCATCCTACCTGGCCCATGACTACCAGACCCAGGTCCTCTAGCTGGCTGAGGCAACTCATATAGACCTCAATTTGTGCTGGGGAGACTGGGCCGAAGTAGTGTAGAACCCACTGAGAAATCTAAAACGCTGCATTTCAAACACTATATACACTACATGTTTGATCTTTAAATTCCATCCCAGCAAAATCTTATCTGTTCATTTCCTTGTTAAACTGTACTTAACTTGCTTCTGAACCAAAATGGCTGGCTCATTAATGTCACAATTTAAGATTTTTAATTTCATATTTACAGTTACACAGAGGGGTTCTTTACTGATTCTGATTTACTGATTCTGATTGCCAAGATTCCTTTCCAACCTAAAAAAGCCTATCATTCTTAGTTCCCAAGACGACCCTTGAGAACACAGATACCCATTAATTAAAAACACATTAGATGCCTTTGGGCTTCTGGGCCACTATAAAAACAATAATCAAAATATTAAATTATCTACAAAGGAATATAGAATTAGAAGGTAAATCTTAGATTTTATTCTAAAATCAGAAACCAGTGCTGCCAAATTAGGAAGAAAAGTTTCTAGGAAAAACAAACCCCACCTACAGAAAAAATTGGTGCTCTGATTTCCCAAAATTCAAGTACAGAAGAGCACTGCTTGTACTGAATTGTTAGAAGGCAAATTTTCTAAAAGCAGAAAGAGTGAATCACAAAACCTCTGAATGCCCTTTCCAATACTTATCAGAGCCTGCGTCCTTGAATTTGTATCACCTGATCTCTAGGCAGTGGCTATCAGGCATGTGGAGGAAGGCAAACTCAATTATAAAAAAATGAGAAGAGAAGGGAACTGTGAAATCTAATCCAATGCTAGAGGAGCCCTTGGCAGAAAACACTGGTAACCAACGTTATTAAGATATAGCAGAAACCTTACCCATGTTGCACAAAACAAGATGGATCATTTTAACTATTTAGAAGTGCAGAAGCATCTGCTGCCTTTCTAAGGCAAAGCCCAAATTTGTACACACACACTACATACACATATATAAAATTCAAACCTTTTCTATAAATTATTCATACATCTTCCCAAGCCTAAAATAATTATAATTTTCTATATAGGAAGTGTTCTGCTTTAAAAAGGAAAGAGATCAACCTAGCTTTCTAAAATACTGAGACTATAAACCTGGTACACCTAGGTTGTCAGTTTTCCCTAGGAAGTATCAGTATATTGTCTCACATCAAGTTAGAACTAGGTTTGACAAAGCTCAGGAAAATCCAAATAAATAGAACCCAGATAACAGATATTAATGGTGTTCAATGGAAAAGATTAACAAACATTAAAACTTAAATAGAAGCCACCTTCCAAGATTTAAAAGAGAAAGATAGGGGAGCCAGGCTGGCTTAGTCGGTAGAATATGTGACTCTTGATGTCAGGGTATTAAGTTCAAGCCCACTGAGTGCAAACATTACTTAAAAATTAAATCTTAATTAAAAAAAAAAAGAAAAAGAAAACATAAACAAGTGACTCGTTTAATCACAAACTGAAGAATGACACAATGTCTTAATGTTCCAGATATTTCCATCTGTAGCATCTGAATGCTTTCTAAAAAATGTTACACTTTTAAGAACTGAGGAGGACTAAGAGGAGACCATCTTCACAGACAATTTCCAATTTTTTAAAAGAAGCAGATTTAAGAGAAAATGCCTGTGAAATTGTTTCATTTTGTCCTTGTTCTTTATGGTCACTGCCCTCAATCAGAAAAGAATCAAAGTGTAATGAATTCTAAAGAAAGACTACAGATATAAAACTGTATGATAAAAAAAAACCACATTCACTTATTACCTCCCTATTTGTCCTAAACCTCCTCCCATCAAAGCCTCCCAAAGACGTGGCAGGGAGATAAAAGTAGGTTTCCTTAAAAACAAACAACAACAAAACACCTCAACCATAAAAATTATGATCTATGCTGTTCCTCCAAAGAAGAAACCACTTAAATTATTCTGAGGCAAGAGAACAAATAAACTTCTAATTTCGTGGTCTTTGGAGAGTTAAATATTTTCAGAATGGTTGCAACAGAAACTCCTCTTAGCTGACCTGCTCCCCACTGCTCTGCTCCAAAGCTTCTCTGCATCCTGTTGTACCAACAGACCTCTCTCCAGTGCAGAAGTGCTCCAGAGCCAGAGGGGTTTATTCTCAAACCTGTTTATCTGCTACTGCACTTGCAATTACAAATCTTAAATATTATAAAAATGATGAAATTTAAGTGAAGAAAGAAAGAGTTGCTGTTTTTATAAAAACTTAAGTCAAATGCTCTGCAAAGACCCAATAAAAGCTAAGTTGCTTAAAAAAAAAAAATGCAATGAGTGGGGCGCCTGGGTGGCTCAGTCGGTTGAGTGTCTGACTTTGGCACAGATCATGATCACACAGTTCATGAGTTCAAGCCCCATGTCAGGAAGGAAGACATCTCTTGAGAAGATACAATTTAGGAGCACCTGGATGGCTCAGTCAGTTAAGCATCCGACTTCGGCTCAGGTCATGCATGATCTCACTGCTTGCCAGTTCAAGCCCCACATTTGGCTCTGCACTGACAGCCCTGGAGCCTGCCTGGGATTCTATGTCTCTCCCTCTCTCTGCCCCTCTTCCACCACTCTCTCTCCCTCTCTCTCTAAGAATAAATAAACATAAAAAAAAATCTTAAGATATAATTTGGCTTAAATTTGATAATAACAAATGTTTACATGAGTACTTCAAATGAATGCAAAGCTGTTTGTTCTCTACGTTAGCCTCTGAATTAAAACTATTAAAAATAGGTAAAGGCATCATTTTAAAAAACATAGCTTCTCTTTGAAAATTTACCTGAGTCAAGGAAAAGAGAAATAACTAAATCACCAACAAACAAAAATCTAAGTATTAATGGATGTTTATTCATGTCTGAATCAAATCAAATACTCTTTCAATGACTGTAAAAATATTTTGTGTTTTTACCATTATGCAATATAAACAACATAAACAACAACACTCTAAACAATTAATATTAAAGAATTGAGGGAAAATATCTTGCCTCTGAATGAACATAACAAGATATTTTAATACAAAATTATTTGTCCTTCTGACTTTTATAATTGTGTAAATTTCATAGCTGAGCAACACAATGGAGGCACTCTATACAAATAAGATATTTCAAACAAAGTACTGTACACGTCTAACACATGGTGTTCCATATACTATAAAGATTAAAATTTTCTGTGCCCATTTATTTATATTAATCAATAATATATGTGGCTAAGAACATGCTGGGTTAAGTCAGTTAGTATTTGAGATCCTCCTCTTCATTAAAAGAAAATCAGAAATTAACACAAACAAGGAGTGCCTTGTCTGGCTCAGTTGTAAGAACGTGTGACTTTTGATGTTGGGGTAATGAGTTTAAGACCCATAGATTACTTAAATAAAGAAAACTTAAAAAGGGGCGCCTGGGTGGCTTAGTTGATTAAGCGTCCGACTTTCGCTTAGGTCATGATCTCACGGTTCGTGGGTTCGAGCCCCGCATCAGGCTCTGTGCTGACTGCCAGCTCAGAGCCTGGAGCCTGTTTCAGTCTGTGACTCCCTCTCTAACAAACCCAAACAAACACAAACTATCTCTCTCTATCTCCTAGAAATAAATAAACATTAAAAAATAAATAAATAAATAAAAATAAAATAAAATTAAAAAAAATAAAACTTAGAAAGAAAGAAAGGGGGCACCTGGGTGGCTCAGTTCGGTAAGTGTCCAACTCTTGATTTGGGCTCAGATCATGATCTCGTGGTTTGGTTCATAAGTTTGAGCCCCACACTGGGTTCTGCACTGACACTACGGAGCCTGCTTGGGATCCCCTATTACCCTTTCTCTCTGCCCCTCCCCAGCTTTCACTTTTTCCATCTGTCTCTCTCAAAAAAATAAACTCTAAAAAAAAAAAAAAAGAAAGAAACACAAACACATACAAGACAACGATTGGCCAGAACACAATAGAAATATTTTTAAATTTCTCTCTAAAGTAAGTGGTATCTATGTATTCTCCATTAAACATGTTATATCTTTTATAATTGGGAAGGGAAATGTATAGGGTATATTAAATATCCAAATCATCAATTAACCACAAGAGATCAGAGTGGGACACCTCTTTTCTCCCTACTCTATTTCCCATCGTTCTCAGAAGCCACTGTTTATGATACTGTGGTATGCCTCAGTTGTATCTGGATGGTAAAATAATTAAAATTCATTGAATCAGAGTGAAGTAAAAGGCTCTATCTAATGTATTTAAGTAAACTGGAGAGCTAATAAATGTTTAGTGAACTATCATGTAACAGTCATAGATAGCTATTATAAGAATATACAGATGAATACAGCAGAACCCTTACCGTTTTGAGAAACTAACAACAAAATGTTACAAGAACATGAAAGAAAGTGAAATCAATTCTGGATGGAGGAAGGAATAGATATATATAGGAAGAAAGATTAATGAAAAAGGTTTTAAAAAGCATGTAAAGGGGCGCCTGGGTGGCTCAGTCACTTAAGTGTCTGACTTCAGCTCAGGTCATGATCTCGCAGTTCGTGGGTTCAAGCCCCGCATCGGGCTCTGTGCTGACCGCTCAGAGGCTGGAGCCTGCTTCAGATTCTGTGTCTCCCTCTCTCTCTGGCCCTCCCCCACTCATCCTCTGTCTCTCTCTGTCTCAAAAATAAATAAACTATAAAAAAAAATTAAAAAAAAAAAGCATGTAAAATAGGCCTCATAGAACACACAAGATTTTAATATGATATGCAAAAATAATAAATCAACCATCTTTACTTCATCTCCCAATTCTTCTAGTTAACTATGGACAATGAAAAGAATTCTCTTTAATGTGTGGATCCAAACTGAATAAAATTCCTCATTGTTAAATAATAACAAAATGAATTTAAGAATGGATAACAATCATCTAATAAAATTGGGGATACCAAAACTATTGTTGTGATTTTAGCTAGAAACATAAACCATACAGAAAACCATTCAAGTTTTAAAACAGGTTTAAAACAGATTAAAATCTGTTTAAATCTAAGGGCTAAGGCCAAAAGGAAGGGGAAAAATGAAAAATTAAATTTACTTATCACATTGTGGACTCAAGTGATAATTATTATGAACTGGCTGGCTACAGGTAAAAACTAAACTCTTATAAGCCTATGATTTTAAATGTGTATATGTTTAGAAACAAAGAGAACACCAGAGCCATCTAACTTTTCAGAAAACACGGTTTTTCTAGATTCAAAACAAATGACCTACTGGCAAAAAGATTCCTTGAGAAAACTGAATTCTGTGAGGCACATGGGTGGCTCAGTTGGTTAAGCATCTGATTCTTGATCTCAGGGTCACATGAAGTCAAGCCCTGTGTTGGGCTCCACACTAGGCATGGAATGTACAAGAAAGAAGAGAAGAGAAGAGAAGAGAAGAGAAGAGAAGAGAAGAGAAGAGAAGAGAAGAGAAGAGAAGAACTAAATTCTGTGTGATTACTTCATTTAATGAAGAAACAGTTTTTAACAACATTGAAGAATCTCTAGATTCTTTTCTTTTATTCTGTTTTTGGGGCTGTTAAATTTTTTTGAAGGTTTTCCCCTTAAATTTATTTATTTGTTTATGTTTATTAATTTTATTTGTTTATTTATTTGAGACAGAGAGAATGTAAGTAGGAAAGGGGCAGAGAAAGAGAAGAAGACAGAATCCTAAGCAGTCTCTGCACCACCAGCACAGAGCCCAATGCAGGGCTCAAATTCACCAAACACGAGATCATGACCTGAGCCAAAGTTGGATGCTTAACCGACTGAGCCACCCAGGCACCCCATATTTATTTATTTTGAGAGCAAGCCAGGGAGTTCAAGCTGAGGAGGGGCAAAGAGAGAAAGAATCCGAAGCAGGCTCCACGTTGTCAGCCTAGAGCCCAATATGGGGCTCAATCCCACGAACCATGGGTTCATGACCTGAGCTGAAATTAAGAGCTGGAAGCTCAACTGCCTGAGCCACCCAGGTGCCCCTCTTCTATTCTATTTTTTTTTTTTTTTTTTTTTTTACAAAATAAAGCTTTAAAATACATTCATCCTAAACTCTACAAATTACTCAGAATCTTTTTTAATAAATCTTTTTCGGATTCACTGAGCATTCCCTCCCTCGAATATTTACTGAATCAATAAATCTCCACAAATTATTTTCTGGTGAGATTATTTTTATGCATAACAAAAATAATGGCTTTTATTTTAATTCTGTGATAGCAATGAGAAATTAGAAATCTATTTATACACCACCAAGCAACTCTATAACACCTATTCATTTTGTGTGTACACCATAAACAATGGATTTATTCAATAAAAACGAGTATTCAAATTAAATTATACTTTAAATATAAAATCAATTTTTATTACTTGCAGTAATTGTTCTATAGAGTTACCACAAACAATGAATTAGTGAATACGGAACCACTGCTCCTAGGGAATACAAAGAACTAAGTTCCTGCAAGCCTCTGATCACATTTTCATCAACTGATCACTATATAACCTTGTTTTAGGTTGTGTTTCTGTTTAAGGACACCTTATTTAATATACATTGGTGATTAACATTGACTTCACAGCCAACAGCACTAACTCATGCTTGAACAAAACTGAATGCATATATTTTTTTTTTTCTCCACAAGGCGTATCACAGCCTTCTTGCATTCAGGAACACTAGACAGAGCTTCAGCACTATAGTTGGGAGACAATTTAAAACTGAAATCACAGGGGCGCCTGGGTGGCTTAGTCGGTTAAGCGTCCGACTTTCGCTTAGGTCATGATCTCGCGATTCGTGGGTTCGAGCCCCATGTCAGGCTCTGTGCTGACTGCCAGCTCAGAGCCTGGAGCCTGTTTCACTCTGTGACTCCCTCTCTCTCTGATCCTCCCCTGCTCACGCTGTCTCTCTCTCTCTCCTAGAAATAAATAAAACATTAAAAAAAAAAAAAACAGAAATCACCAACAAAAAGCACAAAAATGCAAAAACCACAGCACTAAATAGAGCAGAGAAGAGGACATTCAAAGTATGAAAGCTGAAAACATGAAGGCCTCGAGAGTCCCTTGTTCAACCACAGGTGGGAAAGTACGAGTCATAAGATTCAATTTTTTTTTTTTAACCACTCTACACATGTCTAAAGTGACCATGAAATTATTATATGATTTTGGAATTACAAATAAATTTGAGAGAGTAGACATTCACAAATATAGAATGTACAAATAATGAGAAATGACAATCCAAAAATGCCCAATTAATAAGTCGCATGGGAAATACTTTAGTATTTCAGTCTAGTCAATTTTATAAATGCAAGGGTTTACTTATTGGTTATCAAGATGGGAAAATTTTTATGGAATTGTTTTGAAATTATCACACAAGACACCCCCACTGAAACAGTCTATAAGTTTTCATATAAAGAGTAAAGAAGGAAAAATTATTTAAAATTTACTGCCTATTCTTTAAAAACAGTTATTGGGGGGAAAGCACTACAGAAAGACATTGAAAACTGCAGCTCGTAAGAACATAGTGTCTTATAAACTATCTGTTTCTAATATTATTTAGAGGAAAATCAGGTACATTGAAAAGTTCATACGGATAAAAGTGTCATAAAGTACTAGAGCAGTAAGATACGAAATGTAAATTATGACATTTAAGAAGCTAAAAAGGCATGAAAAAGCCATCAGTGTGGACAATTAGAAACTAATACTTAAGAAATATATTCAAGCAAAGTGCTTCAGGAAAATAAAAATAATTAACTTAATTCTCTCAATTCTAATTTAATTGATTTAATTGATTTAAACTATTATCCAGTATAATGTGTCCAGTTTGCATTTCTACTCTTTATAACAAATTTTAGATACATATGTAAATAACATCTATTCACATTGGTTGAAATGTATATTACTGAAAATAAAAACAGCAAGATACAGTAATTAAGACCAGACGAGAATTTGAGAACT
This sequence comes from Hyaena hyaena, assembly GCF_003009895.1. NCBI lineage: Eukaryota > Metazoa > Chordata > Mammalia > Carnivora > Hyaenidae > Hyaena > Hyaena hyaena. The sequence goes on from NW_024080647.1 coordinate 1,539,103, forward strand.
GGGAATCAAATCAAATCAAAGCCACCAACAGTTTTTTCTTTTAAATTTCAGATGATGTTCAATGCAGCACAGTTTTTGGCAGCAAAAAAACTGAAAAATTTGTCTTTTAATAGAGGACTCATTTAAATCATGGAATAGTATATGGTTTTTTAATAAGAAATGAGCTAGAGTGTGTGTGTGTGTGTGTGTGTGTGTGTGTGTGTGTGTGTCTGTGTGTCTGTACAGGCTCACGTATTGTGTCTGTGTGTCTCCATGTATATTTCAACTAAAAATGTGAAACAAGACAGACAAGGAGAAATGTCTATATTAGGGGGAAAAAGCAAGTCACAGAGTACAATGTATAATAGGATTCCTTCTTGATAAACAAGAAATGTAATTTGTTTATATATGCATACGCAAACTACTAATGAAGAAGGGACTCTGGCACTTTCATTTTTTATAATGAGCATGTATAGGTTTTATAAGCATGCAGTATGTTCTTGAAAGTGTTAGATAGCCTTGCAATAGCTATTTTTAAAAAATGTGATATAAAATGCATGTTGTTTGAAAATGACTCCTATATAACCTGAATTTATGCAGATAAATTCTGCTAAATATAATTAAAAACAAACATTTCCCAATTCAATGGATTTCAGTATGGTCTCAAAATTCAATACTAACCAGTCCCCCTAATTGAAATGTTTAATGATTTGTAACAGGGGTCAGCAGACTTTTTCTGTAAAGGTCAGACAGTAAATATTTTAGGTTTTGCAGACAAACATGGTCTCTGTTGCGTACTATTCTTTGTTTTTGTTTTTGTTTTTTACAAGCCTTTGAGAATCTCACACACACACACACACACCACTGTTAGCTTATTAGAGCCACAAAAAACAGGTCGCAGGCTGGATTTGTCTTGCTGGTCACAGCTTGTCTACCACTAATTTATAACAATAAACCAGCACCTGAACATCTGATATTTTAAATATAATGACAAAGGTATCAGAGATCACAGTTTTATTCTACACTAAATCTACATTAAGTAAGAGTCAGTTTTATTCTACATTAAAAAAAAGTAAGGTAGTATTGGAGCAATTAAAATTACAAATTGACTAATACACTGAATTCTATTAAAAGGCTAGACATTAATCAAATGATGATAAAACACAGTAAATAAAATTTCAAGTATTCATATTATAAAAGCAGGATCATGTGCGCACCTGCAAAGCACACATGTCCACTTGAAAAAGTCAGTTGAAAATGAAATACTACACATCAAAGCTCAAATCTCCTTTTATAGTAATTAAAACCATTTACTCATTTAAATAATCAAAACTAGTCAGTCACTTGTTTTAGATGTCATCAACCCTGAAAATTAAGAGCTGAATTTAGAGGCTGGTAGTAATTATTAGGTTTTAATTTTTTAATTTGTAAGGGTTATTGTAAAGTATTAATCAACAATCTAAAATATTACACTTTAAAGTTTATATTCTTGGAAAATGTCAAGAACCATCCCTGGAAACTTGCCTATACTTTCTTTCCTTGCCTGAAAGTGTCTTTTATGTATCTGATTCTGTCTAAAACCAAAAGATTCTTATTGTAATCTGACTGGTACTACCAAAGGAAAATATCATGATGAATAATAAACTGGGTCAGGGGCGCCTGGGTGGCTTAGTCAGTTAAGCGTCCGACTTTCACTTAGGTCATGATCTCACGGTTCGTGGGTTCGAGCCCCGCATCGGGCTCTGTGCTGACTGCCAGCTCAGAGCCTAGAGCCTGTTTCAGTCTGTGACTCCCTCTCTCTCTGACCCTCCCCTGCTCACGCTGTCTCTCTCTCTCTCTCTCCTAGAAATAAATAAAACATTAAAAAAAAAAAAACAACTGGCCTTTAAAAAAAAATAAATAAATAAAAATAAACTAGGTCAAATTAACAGTCTAAAATGAAAATGTATCTCCCCACCTCTGTCCCAAGTAACCAAATAACCATTACAAAATAAACTTACCTAGACTGGTGGGTTTTATCAGTTCATCCAGTAAATCATAAAATGGTAATTTCTGAAGTTTTATATCCGGATGGACTGGGTGAAGAGCTGACGTAAGATGTGGGAGTTCCAGTTCATGTTTAGGTCCCAGAAGAGAAACAGGGAGTAACGGTGAGGATGCAGGGTGACCATCATAAGTGAGCTGTGGAATGGTAGATGGAGACAAAGTTGCTGGCATAGGACTTGAATGGACACTGGGGATGGACAAGTCCGCGGGCGTCATGATTTTCTGGGGGAACCTCCGCCTGTAGAGTTCTTTAATTTTCATTTGTACAGCAGGACTGCAGCCAGCCTTGAGCAAATGCAGGGCTTTTGTGAGAAGTTCGTGTTTGCGTCCGTGCTTGTTTCTCCCAGCGTAGCCCAACAGTACTTGGAGTTCAGAAACTCTAAGGCTCATAACCATTTGCTTCGAGACAAAAGAAAATGTGAATGTTAGTGTTCCAATAGTATAATTTACAATATTAAACAATACTTTATTATAATGCTTTCTCCTTATGGCTTGTAAAGGCCAGCTCATTTACAGTCAATTCTAGTTACTTCGAACTAAAAATAAGTAATCAAAAAAATTTTAAATTAATACTTATTAATTTACTAACTTCTACCCAGGGTTATGAAAGATGTAAGACGAAGTATACACCAGGTAGAACCACATCTCACCTCAGTCCACTGTGTTGATGCAACTGTCAGCTATTCATCAAGTACTTACTGAGTCTCCAGGAGAGTGCTGAGTGCTATGTGGATGGCAAAATATAATGATGAGCCCTCAAGAACATTTATTTTCTTGGGGGAAAAATATATAACCAAATATGAAACACAAACAGTCCACCTCCAACACCAGATGCAAGCAGCAGGGTTATAAATAACATACTATCAGGCATTACCTTCTATGTAGACCTTGGAATGTGTATGACTTAAAAACTATATACCCTTTCTGACCAATTATTTACCAGATATATTTGGTATTTTCATATGGGTTGTCACTAAATTTTTATCATCTCCACAAGGTGTTATCCCCTTCCTGCTTTACACATGAGGAAACAATGTAGTTAAAAAAGGTTAAATAACTTACCTAAGGCCATATAGCCACTAAGTAGCAGTCAGGAGTCAAACCCAGATATGTATGATTCTAAGCCCTTGCTCTTTCCACTAATCCACTGGGAAAAGGACAGAGCTGGAAACGTACTATTGCCTCACACCACTGGCAAGGCCAGGCTAAGAAGTCTAGGAATTCAATCCACATGCCATAATATGTAAGGCTATAATAAAGAAATCTACATAACATTGTTTAACCCTTGGTTTCCAAAATAGTTTGGTCAGTATTTCTTCTTTTTCTCCAATTACTAGAAGACCACCAACAGGAAATGCCCATTTATACCAAACCTCTCGTTCTAAAGTGGGGAAAAAAAAAAAAAGGAATCCAGAGAAGAAGAAATGGCTTGCCCAAGACCATATAGTATTAACAGCAAAATCCTGACTTTACCACTGACAGGGAGGTGTTGGGGGGAAGACACAAGTAAGCTTATCACTGGCTATTTTCCCCAACTGTTTATCCCCTCACCCCATACCCAACACCAATACACAAAAGATAACCTGCCTTTCCTAATTCACTGCCACTCTGAGAGGACACTCTATCCCAGCCAAGCCTCTGGAAGCTGTTTAGAGAGTGCAAAATAATTAAGTAAAAAGTCAAATAGTGAGAAACATTATCAAGAGCTTTAGATGCAATATAGCTGGTAATCAAACATATATGAGTCCTTCCCCTACTTCTCTGGCCTGAAAAATACTGTTTCTTCAAATCCTAGCTTTTGTCAGCAAGGGTCCATTAGGCCTGGCAATATTATTAGTGATTCTTTTCTCACTACTTTTATTGGCCATTTTTCATATTTTTATGACCACTTGCCTTGTTCTGTTATAATTTTCTATTTGTACAAACTGGTTCCATGACCAGTTTGAGGTCCTCCAGGGCAGAAGCCAATGTCACCTGGGCCTGACAACAGTAGAAACTCATCAAATGCCTGGGCAACGAACGAATGAATGAATGAATGAATGAACAAAATAAACAAGAAAGTCACACCAAAAGAAAGAGTAGGAGTGGGATCTACAATAAGTTATACATATAACTATAATATTAATGCAAATAAACTCCCAAACTCTCATATTCTATATAAGGCATGCAAAGAAATACTACAGGCCTTAAAAAGAAATTCTACCCCAAATCCTATAAATGTTCCTCTTTTTTAGATATGATCAGAATTTAAATAATTACTAAGTATAATGTCAGCAAGATATCAATTTCTACTATCCAAAATGTCCAGAGTACAAAATAGTTTTAATGATTTTTATGACTTATTTTAAAAGGAACTGGGACTTCAACCAAAAAGCACTATATTAATAAGTAAACTTCTGCTTTTAGAGAAATAGCAGAAATTAGGCTTCAAAGATGAGCAGTTAAAAATAAATTTAGGTTGGCATTAGTCAAATGTACACTTCATTTTACAGAGACAGTAGTAAAAATTTTAGGAAGAGAAAATGTCTTTCAACTTCAAATCCATTCTCCTAGGTCAAACACAAACAGACCTAAAATTCAGTGACAATCACAAAGTTTTCACTGAGGACTGTTTTTGTCTTTACTCTTTGGGTATAAGGATTTAAAGGCACCACAGATGTACTATCAGTTTATTTATATGGAAGAACATATTGACAATTCGCATAAAATAAAATCTCTTGCTTGACAGTCCAAATTAAAAAAGGCTGATGACAGAAGTATAATTTTTTTTGTTTTTATGGTTTGTGTAATAATCATCACAATTATGAGGTATTTGTCCTTATTTTACAAATGAAAAACTGTGGGGCGCCTGCATGGTTCAGTTGGTAAATGTCTGACTCTTGGTGTCAGCTCAGGTCATGATCTCATGTTTCGTGGGTTCAAGCCTGGCCTCAGGATCTGTGCTGACAGTGAAGAGCCTGCTTGGGATTCTCTCTCTCCTTCTCTCTATGACCCTCCCCGACTCTCTCAAAATAAGTAAATAAACATTAAAAAAGAAAGAAAAGAAAAGAAAAAGAAAAAAGAAAACTGAGACCTAGGCAGGTCAAGAAAACTGCTAAATACATTATACAACTACTCCAAATACCCTGCTCTTACACTACAATACCGTATTTTAGAGGAAACAAACCACACGCTTTTCAATCAGGAAAGAGAAAAACCTTTTAAAAGACTAAATGATTTAACATCTAATCTCCATTTCAAGCATCAATGTTTAGTTTAAAAGAATGGTGGTTCAGGTAAGAAAAGAAAGCATCTGGATTCAAATTAACCACTGCACCTTAAAATCAAGTTTAATGAAAGATGTGCTTCCATTGCTATTATTAGAACAGCTGCTGCATACTGTTAAGGACTGTGAATAGGCATACAGGGTTTTTCTTAATATTTATTTTTGAGAGAGAGAGAGAGTGCACGAGTTGGGAGAGGAGCAGAGAGAGAGAGAGAGAGAGAAAGAGAATTGGAAGCAGGCTCCAGGCTCTGAGTTGTCAGCACAGAGCCCAACATGGGGCTCAAACTCACAAACCGCAAGACCATGACCTGAGCTGAAGTCAGACACTTAACTGACTGAGCCGCCCAGGTGCCCCAGTATGCAGAGTTTTTAAAAATTAAATAAAAGGGGCAAGAAACACAAACATCTGAAGCATCACTCAACCGAAAAGCTTCAGAGAAGCATGGAGCAGTCAATTCACAATGTAAAGTGTTGACAACACAGAGGAAAACTAAACACTTACATCTGAGATGTTGAAATGCAATATATTTTAATCTGTCATGTGTTTAAGAATCTCCATTTGTTAGCACTACAACACAATGAATATTTATAACTAAGGATAACAGCAACCACTGCTACTACTAGAAATGATTACCTCCTCAAATGGCATTCTGCGGACACCACCTCCCCAAATGATAAAATTGTCAGAACCCTAGGGAATTCAGAATGCCTGAGAAATGTACATACTCTCCAAAAGAAAGCATTCTGTGAGGAACACCTTTTTAAAATTAATTTTTGGGGTGCCTGGGTGGCTCAGTCAGTCAAGTGTCCTACTTCAGGTCAGGTCATGATCTTGAGGTTTGTGAGTTCGAGCCCCACATCAGGCTCTTTGTTGACAGCTCAGAGTCCAGAGCCTGCTTCAGATTCTGTGTCTCCCTCTCTCTCTGCCCCTCCCCTGCTTGCCCTCTCTCTAAAATAACTAAACTTTTAGGGGCGCCTGGGTGGCTTAGTCGGTTAAGCGTCCGACTTTCGCTTAGGTCATGATCTCGCGGTTCGTGGGTTCGAGCTCTGCGTCGGGCTCTGTGCTGACTGCCAGCTCAGAGCCTGGAGCCAATTTCAGAGTCTGTATCTCCCTCTCTCTCTGACCCTCACCTGCTCACGCGGTCTCTCTCTCTCTCTCCTAGAAATAAATAAAAAATATTTAAAAAAATAAAATAAAATAACTTTTTTTTAATTTTAAAAAATTAATTTTTTAATTAAATACACATATACACACAGTTTAAAAAGTCAAATAGTGCAACAAGAAAACAGATGTCCCTTCGTCCACTCCTATTTTTCACATCCCTGAAGCACCCTCTTTCAAGGCTTTTTGGCTATTTCTGCTGGCATTTTTCACTATATTCTATACAACAGGTTTAGGTGCTCTTAAATTTTTTCCTTCAAGAAAAAAAAATTGACTTATTGTAAACAATAATGGTTTAGCTCTGTGACATCTCTATCCCCAAGTTCCCATCATAATTTTTGGTTGAATCAACTGTTGTTTACATTACACTATGGGTGTAAATAATATTCACAGCTGAGCCAAAGTACATCATGATTACTCTTCCTTTTTTGCATGACCTTGGCTTTCCTTAGTTAATAACTGCACCATTTTTGCATTTGGTTAGTTTTCTGTGTAATTACTGCTAATTCATTTGCAAACCGCTAAAAGTAGAACTTTCCTAGCATCGTATTCAAATGTATCAGGTAAATCTGTTTTAATTTCCTTCTTAAAAATACACTTTCTGTAGCCCTGCATCAGGTTCCAACTTGGCCTGCTTACTCTCCTGACCTGGTACACAACTATGGTCACAGAATTTCCCTTCAACATATCTTGGGAATTTCCCTTGTCTCCCTTCCATATTGGATCCCATTTCCTTGATCTCACTTTTTCCTCTTCGTTTTCTTTTTTTAGTAGAGTATTTCCTCCATTAGCTTCCAAAAAGGAACTGGAAGCTATGGTTTTTTATTCTTTGCATTGTCCAAAAATATCTTCATTTACCCATAATTAATCACTGAGTCTGACTCAGTATAGAATTCTAGACAGGAAAGCAGGTCCTGTCAGAATTTAACAGCCTCTCCTCATTATCTTCTGGCTTGAGCGTTGCTGTTAAGAAGCCTGGCATCATCTTGATCTCTAATCCTTCAAAGTCACCTATATATCCCCCTCAGGAAGCTTATAGAAGCTTCTTTCTACATGCTTTGCCGTGTCATGTTTACATTGTCTTGGAGTTGGGTTCGGTTTTTTTGGTGGGGTTTTTGTTTTTGCTCTAATTGTATGAACTCGTAATTGCTGAGTATTTTAAATTTAGATAGACACGTCCTTCCATTCTGGGAGGTTTTCTTAGTCTTTTTTGTAGTCTCTTTCTTGTATACCTATTATTTAGGTACCAGTCTTCCTAGACCAATTCTCTAATTTGTCTTTATTTTCTTTTTTCTCTTGCATTTTACATTTCTAGCATTTAGCTCTATTTCCTGAGAGATTTCCTCAACTGGATCTTCTGACACTCCTATTAAAATTTTCATTCCCATGAGCTCTGCTCTGTTGCATGCCTTTTTTCTTTTCTTTTTCCCCTACGTTTGTTTTTAGTTTTCATGAATGTAGTATCTTGTTTTCTCTCTGACAATATAAACAAATTGGATATTTGACATTGTTGTTGTTTTCTTCTGCTCTGTGCATGGTCTCTGTACCCTCTGGGTTCTTTTTTGCTATCTGCTTTGTTCTCCTCAAATGACAGAGGATCACTGGTTTACATTTGTATCTGAGAATAAGAAACTAAAAACATGATCAGATGATCTGAGTGAGCAGACGGGGATGCCTGATTCTAGGATGATTAGGCAGGAACTTGGCTATTTTGAGGATTCCTTTTTTCCTTGTATCTGACCACTTTTGACAGAGAGGAAGCCTCCAGTGTTCTGCTTTGGCAGTGTAAGTTGGCTTCCAGGGCTCTCAGGACAATGGAGAGAGAGGACAGGGAGGTCCTCATCTTTCAAAAAGAAGACATTTCAACTGAAACCCCTTTCATCTATGTAAAAAATTATACACACACACACACACACGTGTGTGTGTGTGTGTGTGAGAGAGAGAGAGAGAGAGAGAGAGAGAGAGAGAGAGAGAGAACACTATGCCAACTACAAAAGGCAGGGACCATATTCTGAGAAAGACAAATATAGGATAATATTCAGGCAATATCATTAAGTACTGCTTTTTGCTATTAAATAAAAAGTGCCAGTATTATTGCCTCATTAGTTAAGACCTTACATTATTAAAGGTCATACCTAAATTGTGAATAAGAATTAGGTACTTCCTGTTGAACAACATAATTACTTTCATTCACACATCCCACTGCAAGTAGTCTAGAGGATTAATCATAATAAAGCAAACTATATTACCAATCTTTATCTGGCATCAAATAATAACCAACAGTAAACCAAACTGAATTCTGAACACAGACAAATTAGGCATTTAACAGTGTCATAATATTTCATTTTTGCTATTGTTTTCTTTCCCCGCCCCACACTTTTGCTTTCTATCCACAACAGCAATCATCAACAATTCTATAACTGTATACATTAAAAAGCCTGTACAATACAACAAAAATATTTTATTCATTATTTTTAAAGTCGGATACTTCATCTACTGAAAATGATCTATATCATTTCTAGCCCTCTCCATGTGAAATAGTTAATATGCAGCTGTTATATTAGTAATTGGCCAGCAATGCCCAGTTCAACCAGAAAGCCTAGTTAGACGGTTTCTACTAAAGAAACAAATCAGGCTAGTTATCTCCATAATCCTGTTCCACCCAATTTCTCATATTGTATTTATTTCTCAATATAAGATAACTAAAAAGTAACCTCTAGGGCCTACTCCTCCGGTTGATCTTCCTCTTCTCCTGGTCTCTATTCCATCATACAGGCTGCATTTAGTCCCACATAATGACAGAATATGGAGATCCCATTCTCCTTTAAGTACAAACCTAGCACTGTTAAATTGATATAACCGTGGCTTTGATTTTTGATAGATAATTTAAACATTATCCTCATTTATGTACTATCATATTTCATGAAACATATGGATGTGTCCTTCAAAAGGCTCCTTCCAGATGATAACTTGGATATTAAAAATAACAAACTTAACTCAGAACATTTTAAAATTTGGATGAAATATTTTCTCTAATAAAAAGTAAAGTTTAGAGTGTAAAATTCTAACACACTGCCAAACTTCTTATGCAGAGGTAGGAAAACATGACTTTTATTTAAGTCAAAGGCTGTTCTGCCCACAGATGTTCAAGAAATGCTTTTGGGATCAATGCACAGCCCCTAAATGAGTATGAAGAAAAAGGGAATACAGGAACAATGAATACATAGCGATAAACTAGTCTTCAGAAACAGACACACATAATCATATTAATCTGATTCTCAAAAGTTACTGCACACCTAATGTGTGCTGGGTACATGTGTAATATGGCACTAGTATATACAAAGCCTAGATTCCAGTACCAACTTGACCACTAATTTACTGAAATGCAATCTTTCACAGGGTTTTCTCGCTTCAAAACCTGAGAGATTAACTAGAGGGTCTCAAAAGTTTCTTAAAATATCAAAATTCTATAACTGTATAACTCTATTAAAGGAAATCTTTCTTCTCATTCTTCCACTCTTCATAGTTAAGGAAACATAAACAATCTGTATAGTCAGTGAATCTAGGTTAGTAACGTTTCCAATCAAACTTTTTAAGCATCATTTACATGGGCTGGCAGAATAAAAATGATAAACCTATTATGTGTTAAATGCTTACAATATGCCAATCACGTACTAATTATAGTAAATATGATTAACTTATTAACCCTCACATGAACCCAAGAGACAGACCATTATCATTCGTATTGCATGGATAAAAAACCTGAGACTAAACCTGAATTCAAACAGTAAATAAGAAACGGACACAGAGCTTAAACCTGACCCGACTCCAGAGCCAAGCCCAGAACCACTAATCAATGCAAGTGTCCTACCGCAAAGATCAGCCAGGGCAGACTGTGTGTTACACTGAGACAGGGGCACTAAATGACATAAAGAACTTAGACTACACAGAGTAAACAATCATTTTGGAGGCAGCAAAATGTGATAAAAGTAGCTTAAAGCTATCCACATAACCACCTACTGGACAGATGAAACAAAAAAGACTAAGAAATAAGATTTCTAGCTAAAATATATGGTAACAAGAATTATTTATCTATACTAAGGTAAGAAGGAGATGCGACAGTCAACAACACAGAGGAGATTGCACCAAGAAATAATGCAAAGAAAAACTGCAGGTCACACACAATATTCTAACTACAGTTACGTCTTTTAACAATTAGAACTTTACATAATCATGGGAACAATCATCATTCACTTTTATTGTTGCTGCTTTTTTTAAGATTTTATTTTTAAGTAATCTCTGCACCCAACGTGGGGCTTGAACTCACAACCCCAAAATCAAGAGTTGCATGTTCTTCCAACTGAGCCAGCTGGAACCCAACTCAAAAGACAGATGCCAAAGTCCACACAATGCTGCAGAGTACTGACAATGACATGCACTATTTGATAATTTGAAAATGATGTTCTTGGAAATAGAATCCTAAGATAGTAACATCAAATAAAATTTTAGAAATCTTCTTGTCCAACTCTCCATTATATCAAGTTTTACTGTAACCTCCTTAAATGATGGCCTCCCAGCCTCTGCTCAAACTCTTCTAAGACTTCACAATCTAACTTTAAAGTGATCTACTTACAGAAAAGCTTTACAAATCAAAACTTTCCTTTAACTCCATCCAATGGTTCTAAAATTTTGTCTTACTGATGTCTCAGTCTATTCTTTAAATGTGTTGAGAGGGCTCTTTTCCTTCAACTGGCTTGGTTTCTAGACCTCTTTCTACCATGATCACTGTTCTCTGGAGCACTTAAGCAGCCCATTGTTCCTGTGTGCACTCTGAAGTGACTGAAACTATCCAGATAACGGCCTAATCTTAAAGACAGCAGTGTTACTACCTCTCTTACTTTGAAGACTGTATTTCTACCAACGTAACCTAATAAGGCATTTGCTTTGTACACAGACTGGTTTGTTTTATCTGGGCAAGGGGAAGGATGTGGTGTTATGTTTTTGTTTCAGCAGTGAGAGGGACTTGCATCCACATCAAATTGTTGTTTCATACTAAGCTTCAAGTTAACTAAAAACTTCATTTAATTTTTTTTGTATGAACTGCTTTTAGGTTAAACCTTCTTATGCTTTAATACAAAATTTTTTAATTTAAAAGTAGAACTTTATATTAGGTGCTATTTAACTTCATTTTTTTTTTCCAGTTCATCATTCCAGCCTTTCAAAATCCCTCTGAAGAAATGCATTCTTCTCCCTCTATTGCAGTACATACATGGTGGTAAAAACTGTTGATTTTTCTGGCCTAAGTCCTCCCCTAGACTTTGAGCTTTTCAAGGACAAGCACTTCTCTCCATATCACCTAGGCTAAGTATAGTACATGATACTTGGTAAGTGCCCAGGGTATGATGGTGAACCAACTCCCTTTGATTCTGTCATCTAACATATTCTTCCCAGTGCCACCCACAAAATCAGAGTTTTGCCTCTTAAATATTCATATAGGTCATCCTTAAAACTTGGGATATAACAGGATCAAGTACAGAGCCGTGTGGTACATCCTAAGAAAGTCCCCTTCAGATAACAATAAGGTTCAAACAACATTGCTCAACTACTTTGGATGCAGATGACTATTTTTCCCCAGGATGCCTCAATCTTAAGGTTATTATTCAATACACTCTGCATTTCAGTCTTGATCTATGGACTTGCTTTTCAGAGAAAAATAAGCTTATAAAAAGCTGTACACAAATATTCTAAAAGCCTGGCAATGAGGTGTCTGGCTGGCTCAGTCACAAGAGCATGAGGCTCTTGATCTTGCGGTTCAAGCCCCATGTTAGGTGTAGAGATTACTTAAATAAACAAATAAGCTATAACTAACTTTAAAAATAATAAAAATAAAAGCCCTAGTAAATGATTTCTCAAAAACTAGAGTAAAATATTAAAAAGAAAAACTATGGGGGCACCTCGGTGGCTCAGTCAGTTCAATGTCCAACTTCAGCCCAGGTCACTATCTCAAGGTTCAGGAGTTCAAGCCCCACATCAGGCTTGCTGCTGTCAGTGCAGAGTTCACTCAGAGCCTCTGTCCCCGTCTCTCTGCCCCTCCCCACTTGTACTCTCTCAAAAATAAATTAAAAAAAAAACATTAAAAAAAGAAAAAGAAAAAATATGTTGCAGAAGAATGTTGTTCAGGTCTCACAATCACAGCCTGCCTAAGTATTTTTAAAATCCCATCAGGGGTGCCTGGGTGGCTCACTCAGTGGAGTGTGTGACTCTGGATCTCTGGGTTGTAAGTTCAAGCCCCACCCTGGATAAAATAAAATCTTTACCTTCCTTTTCTACACAAAATAAAACACTTTCACCTGATTATTTCACTGGTTATAGATAAAAGAAACAACTTCACAACAATAAAATAAACAATAAAATTGCTACCTATTGCAAAACTTACACAGATCATTCTTCAGAACAGATTATAATTCATATTTATATGCAGAAGTGACATCAAGTTTAAGAAACTGCTCATATTCTCTTTTGAGAAATTCCATTATGTACATAAAAATACATTTCAAGATGAGGACCATGAAAAAACACTACGCACTCTTCCTTAAATTTATGGAGGAGAGGGAAGGTGAACTACTCCTAAACCTCTGCTGTCAAAAACTCTAACAAGTATCCATTTTAACATATCCAGAATACTAACAACAACAACAACACAACAACATGTTAGAGTTACTGACAAGGAAGCAGTAATTTTTTTAAATACAAAAATAGGAGGAAAAATGTTTAACTGTTATGTCTAAAGGACAATATATAAACTAGCCAACAAATAAATATACTACAGTTATTCTAAAAGAGTATGTTAGCTTCTGCTGCCATTACAAAGTGAAATAAAATGTGTTTACCATAATCAGAAAGAATAAGGAGAAATGCATTCTTAATACCATTCTTTAAACATCTAAGTAATCAAGTTCCAGAGCCTTTCTCCAAATACTGAAAACGCAACTACCATTCTTAACAGTACAAGTTCAATTCTTTATTTCCTAAATCTAGAAGACATAATTTTCCACTTGAGATCAAAAACGTAGCAGTACCTTCTGAGACAGAGGAGAAACAATACGTATCAGTGCATCCTAAGTCTAAAACAATAAAAAGGAAGAAATGAATGCAGGCTAATGCCTAGTTTGGAAGAAGTTAACATGGAAAAGGCCTTTTAATAAATCAGTATTCAATCCTCAAATTTCCACTAATAACAAAACTGGAGTATTTTTCAGGAAAACATAATTAAGGTTATATTTTTTTATATTTCAAAATGTACTAATTTTAGTACAGTTAGCTGCCGAGACATCACCAATCAAAATCCCAAAATAAAACATATAATTAAGATGCAACCTGACCAAGCTTCACATTAAAGAACTTCAATTTAAGGGGTGCCTGGGTTGCTCAGTCAACTAAGCGTCCAACTCTTGATTTTGGCCTGGGTCATGAGCTCACAGTCCTGAGATGGAACTTTGTGTGGGGCTACAGGCTGGGTATGGAGCCTGCTTAATATTCTCTCTCTCCCTCTCCCTCTGCCCCTCCCCTGCTCACGTGCTCTCTAAAAAGTAAATAATAATAATAATAATAATATTTTTAAAAAGAGCTTTAATTTAAATAACAGGATACTCTACATCAGACTTTTCCAAATTAGGCTCATAGTATTAATAGATTATTCAGAGAGATAGGGTTCTATGGCAAAACAAGTTCAAGAAATTCAAGACTCTGTAATTCCCCTGTGTCCTGCTTTCTCAAGTCATATTTGAACACATAAAAGGTTGTCCTAAGAAGGCCAGCAGAAATGTTAACGTTGCATCTAACATTCTGCAAATTTACTTATTCACAAAGCTTTCTTTATTATTATATCTTAATCTGTTATCATCTCACTTCTTAGCACTTCACAGAAGAAAATTCTAGAACAAATTACAAGATCTTCAGATTTTCCAGGAGTTCCCGTTTATGCCTGTTGCTCTAACAAAATTATTGAAAGCATCCCCTTCCACTCTTAAAAGTGCCCCAGTATGGATGATAAATTATATGGTCACGGTAGAATTAATACTCTAAAACTAAACATGAGTTATAAAACATGTGAACTACCTTTACCAAATATCAAAGCAACATGGCAATGATACTACATGCAGTTAAAATGTTAAATAGATGATGACTGATCTCTAAACCTTTTCCCAAACTTCTTAAAAAATTCTGTGCTTGCAATCTTACATATATTTTCAAAATACTCTGGACTAATGAACTCTTGCTAACTAAACTCACAAACCAAACAGATTTAGACAGCAAAAGATACCTTCAATTGCGCAGTTTTAAAAAGTCCATTATATCAAATTCTAAGGAAAGAAAAATTTTTTTCTTAACTACTTTTTTAGTAATATAATTTATTGTCAAACTGGCTTACATACAATACCCAGTGCTCATCCCAACTGAGGGCTCATGCCATTGAGCCCTCCTCAATAGATGCAAATCACCCATCTTCCCTCTCCCCCACTCTCCATCCATCCTTAGTTGTTCTCTGTATTTAACAGTCTCTTATGGTTTGTCTCCCTCCCTTTCTGTTTGCAGCTTTTTTTCTTTCCCCTTTCCTTCCCCCATGGCCTTGTGTTCAGTTTCTCAAGATCCCCATATGAGTGAAAACATAGGATATCTGTTCTTCTCTGATTTATTTCACTCAGCATAATACCTTCCAGTTCCATCTACACTGCTGCAAATGCCATGACTTTATTCTTTCTCATTGCCAAGTAGTATTACTCCACTGAATATATAAACATCTTCTTTATCCATTCATCAGTTGATGGACATTTAGGCTCTTTCCAAAATCTGGCTATTGTTGAAAGCGCTGCTATAAGTTCTTTGTTTTGAGAGAGAGAGAGAGAGAGACAGGGAGGGAGGGAGGGAGAGAGAGAGAGGGAGAAGGAGAGAGCACGAGGGAGAGAGAGGGAGAGACGGAGGAGAGGGGGAGAGAGAAAGAAAGAGAGAGAGAGAGAGAGAGAGCGTGAGCAAGAAGGGGAGGGGCAGAGAGAGGGGGAAAGAGAGAATCCCAAGCAGA
Organism: Hyaena hyaena; assembly: GCF_003009895.1. Classification (NCBI taxonomy): domain Eukaryota; kingdom Metazoa; phylum Chordata; class Mammalia; order Carnivora; family Hyaenidae; genus Hyaena; species Hyaena hyaena. The sequence goes on from NW_024080647.1 coordinate 1,554,634, forward strand.
GTCCATGCTGTCAGCACAGAGCCGGATGTGGGACTTGATCCCACAAACCATAAGATCATGACCTGAGCCAAGATCAAAGAGTCAGATGCTCAAGCAACTGAGCCACTCAAGCACCCCAAGAAAGAAAAATTCCTAAAAACATTAAAGCAGTCCATAGAAGATGTTTAAAGTTTTAAAAGATATTTTTAAAGAACTATTCCAAGTCTTAATTGTGAGAATTCCTCTGTACTCTCGATTCTATTTTCACCCAGACCAGTCTTCCTGGGTGACCTCATCCATCTCACGACTTTAAAATCTCTAAGTCAGTAATTTCCAAGTCCACTTCTGCTAAACACCTATATGTCCCACAGGTATTCAACTCAGCATGTCCAAACCTAATTAATATCAAATTTCTCTCAAACCTTCCATCCACCTAACCAGCTGTCCAAGCCAAAAACTTCTTTAATACCTTCTCCTTCACTCATATCTACTTACCAAGTCATGTCAATCCTATCACCTTAAAATGTCTAAGTATTACCACTTTTATTCAGACTACCATGATCTCTTCCTAGATGTCTGCCTATCTCCAATATTATCCCCTTCAAGTCATTCTCCACACTTGTGATCTTTCTAAAACATGTCTGATCAGGTCATTCTCATGCTTAAACCTTGCAATGATTACCCGGTGCACTCAAGCCAGAGGCCAAACTTCCTAGCATGGCCTAAGATACACTTGATGATCCAGTCTCAGCCAATGCCACTAACCCCCTTAAACCAGCTCTCCATCATCCAGGATTTGTATATACATGCTGTTCTTTCAGCAAGTCATTATTGCCCCTCTCCAGCCTTTTCCTAGCTAACTTCAACTCATTCAGGTGTCAAATTAGACGTCATTACCTTTGGGACATTCAGGCCACCCTCAACATTAGCAAATTTACCTTCCCATGTGCTCCACAGTATAACCTGACAGCCTTTATATTATATGTAGAGAAATCCCATTTACTTGTCTATTCTCTATCAAACTGTAAGTTGTCTATACAGACCGTGTCTTGTTCCTTGTCAATAAATATATGAGTAATATGGTCTGGCATCTATCTTAAGTATTATGAAGCATTTTGGTAATGCAAACTTATTAGAAATTATACACATTATCTCCCTAAAATAAAGACACTATATAATTCTTCCCAATGCCTAGTCAACAGATTACTAGTATCCAAACAATAAATTACTTAGTTTGGATGGTTGAAGAATATTGGTCCTAGTCCTACAAAGAATAAGAAGTTATAAAAACTGTTCAAATTGTTGGGGCACCTGTGTAGCTCGGTTGGTTAAGTGTCAGACTTCGGCTCAGGTCATGATCTCACAGTTACTGAGTTTGAGCCCCTCACTGGGCTCTCTGCTGTCAATGCAGAGCCTGCTTTGGATCCTCTGTCTTCCCCTCTCTCTGCCCTCCCCCATACTCGCTCATGCTCTCTCTCTCTCTCTCTCTCTCTCTCTCTCTCAAAAATAAATATTAAAAAAAAATGCTCAAACTGCAGGAAATAGAGGGGGTGGAGAAGAGACTGGCATATAATCAAAAAGTCAATCTGACTGTAGAGTAAGTGAACTGAAAAGGGAAATTAAGATATAAGACCAATTTAGAGGTTGATTAACATCAATATGATACCATGAAAGCAAAATAATAAGGGTAGTAGTTGGGAAGGAAAGAAAGGCATCACACATTACGAAAGATGTGACAAGACCTGGAAGGGGAGGGATTCTGTAGTTCAGAGGATCAGAAACAGGGAAGCCTTCCTTGAGCACCTAAAGTAGGTCAGGTCTTCTTGTTACAGGTATGTACAGAATTCTGTCCTTTTCCTTTATAGAACTTAGTACAGTTTCAAACTCAGAATTTTAACGTGAAAAGCTCTGACAGCAATCTGCCCCCCAACTTCCCAGAATCGGCATTACTCTCTTACGTCCTTCCCCACACACGAATCTACTGGGTGCTCCATAAAACATACCTCAGTGTTTTCTCTCACCACCTTTGTTCAAGCTGATCCCTCTACTTGAAATAGCCTCTCTGTGATCACCAACTATCAAAGGTCTTCTAAGGCCCAGTCTGAAACAAGCTTAGGCAGAAGTGACCTCTTCCTCTTATGAACACGTTGTTAACTATTCATACGGCTACTCTTTTATGTTGCTTTCCATTATAGTTGTTCTAGACATTTCTCTCCCCCACATGAATCAGGCAAACTCCTTGAGGTCAGGTATGGGGCAACGGGAGCAGAGGTAGATGTGGAGAGGCTGAATAGAAGAGAATTCGAAGCACAAAAACAGCAGAAGAGAAAGCATCAGAGAACCAGTGAAAATAAGTCTAAGAAATATCCACTCCTGGGGCGCCTGGGTGGTTCAGTCAGTTAAGCGTCCAACTCCTGATTTCGGCTCAGGTCATGATCTCATCACACTTGTGAGATTGAACCCCACATCAGGCTCTGGGCTGACAGCATGGAGCCTGCTTGGGATTCTCTCTCTCCTTGCCCCTCCCTTGATCTCTCTCTCAAAATAAATAAACAAACTTAAAGAAAAAAAAAAAAGAAAAGAAATATTCACTCCTTCTCCCAAAAGATTCTTTTTTTTTTTTTAATGTTTGTTTATTTTTGAAGGAGAAGGAAACCGAGTTTGAGTGGGTGAGGGACAGAGAGAAAGGGAGACACAGAATCTGTAACAGGCTCCAGGCTCTGAACTGTCAGCACAGAGCCCGACTCAGGGGTCGAATTCACGAGCCATGAGATCATGACCTGAACTGAAATCAGACACTTGACAGACTGAACCACCCAAGCGCCCCTACCAAAGGATTCTTATACTGGGTTCTACAGACCCCTACAGATGCCTTCCCTTCTAGTCCTCATACTACTTATTGGTGATAATACTTCAGAAAATCACTGCCTGAAAGAAATATGATGCAAGCTCAAAATTCAAGCTACACATGTAATTTTATTTTTTTTAACTTTTTTAATGTTTTTTATTTATTTTTGAGAGAGAGATAGAAACAGCATGAGCAGGGGAGGGTCAGAGAGAGAGGGAGACACAGAATACAAAATAGGCTCCAGGCTCTGAGCTAGCTGTCAGCACAGAGCCCGACGTGGGGCTTGAACCCACGAACCGTGAGATCAGGACCTGAGCTGAGGTCGGACACTTAACCGACTGAGCCACTCAGGCACCCCTATCATGTAATTTTAAATTTTCTGCAAACTATATTTTTAAAAAGTAAAAGAAACAGGTCAAATTAATATTTAACTTAACCCCAAATATCCAAAATATTATCATTCCAACATAAAATCAACTTTAAAAATATTATTGAGATATCTTCCATCCCCCTTCTCACACTATGTCTTCATAATCCATTATATATTTGCACCTCCAGCACATCTCAATTCATACCAGCCACATTTTAAATGCTCAATAGCCACATATGACTAGTGGCTATAGTTATGGACAGTATAGCTTTAGAACAGATCCCTGTCATTCACTGAAGGTTTTAGCACCTGCCTAAACTATCCAGACTCCAACCCAATACCCTCAGCTGTATTTCTTAACTTTCTATCATTACTCTCCACCCACAGCCACTCACTCTGGTGGCCACATCTTGGACCTTTCTACGAGAACTTATACCACCTCCAAAATCACTAATTCAAACACTAAGTCCTCCAACTACCACCTCCTATTCATACTTAAGTACCTCCACTACAACAATTCAACATCATACATATCTCAAATTCACTGATGTTATCACTGTCTATCCATCAGCCCTCTTCAGGTCCGGCTTGGAAAGATTTCATTGATCCCTCATCAAACTTTCCTTTGCAAAATTCCCTTCCTCTTCTAGGCCTGGCACACTAAACTGGCTCCAACTTTACAACTCAGGCAGAAAGAAAGCATGCACATAGGCAAATAGATATTACTGTACATCCATAATCATCAACTGCAATGGACACAGGCATCCCACAAATTTTCCAGTAAGGCAGCAATCTAACTTCCCATGATAATTATCTCAATCTTTTCCTTTTTTCCTCCCATATCTCCTTCCTTCAAAAACTACCTTTGATAAGTATAGGTTAAACAAATAACTATTCAGCTTTCTATAACAAAGCATTCAATGCTATTATGTTATTCAAAAAAATAAAACCCCAAAATTTAAAAGCAGCATTTTTTTTTTGCTAATTATGAAAACGTGTTCTTTATAAAAATTCAGATATAGAAAGGTGCAAGAGAACTAGGCTATTTTTCACATACTTAACTGGAATACTAGAATGTATATTTCACAAGGGCTAAGAATCTGTTTCACTCCCAAACACAGTATCTGGTACATAAATCAGCCCTCATTTTTAGTGATGGAATGAGATCCTTGCCCTAAGCAGCTAGGATATGGAAGGCCAAACTTGAAAAGGAAAGGAAAAGGAAAAGTAGGGGAGAATACTTGCTTTCAAGATTTAGCACAGAATACATAGACCCCAGTAAAGGAATAATTATGTTTACTTTACATAAAGCTTTTAAAAATGTATCAAACAAAATAATGGAAAAAAATATATATGATGTATAACACAGACTTTAATGGTTTATGCTTCCACCAACCAAAAAGCTAGACTTTTCTCACCACTTCAACTCAACTTCCTCATGGGCAGCATGGACACATATAAATCTAAGCACTTTTCAAGATTTAACCAAGTGTCAATCACTGTGGCAATGAACTTTAGTCCCTTTGTCTTCCCCAAACACCTTCAGGCATAACTGCTAGATTCTATGGGCACATATATTTACCAGTTTTGCATGTTTTCAAAATTAGGTCTCCAAAACTTCCCTCTCCACCTCTACCTATGGAATCCTCCTCTTCAAAGAACGCTGTATTAAATTTGGAAATTTATAAGACTATGATATAGATAATTTAATCAGAAGCAGCAACTTAAATACACCCTTACAAGTAAACAGTATATATAACTAATATTTCACTACCACTTTTTTTTTTTTTTAAAGCAACTTACTAATACAAATTACCTAAAAGGAACTAGGGATGAGACAGGGCAAGGGTACACCAAAAAAAGGCCTCCAAGTTTTGGAATATTCTATTAAGTTTGATGTTTTACTAGTTCTCTATTAAGTTATAAAATCCTCTACGAAATTATACATATTATTTTGTATATGCATTTTTATTTTTTATTTTTTTATGTTTATTTATTTTTGAGAGAGACACAGAGAGATAGAGTGCACGTGGGGATGGGCAGAGAGAGAGGGAGACACAGAATCTGAAGCAGGCTCCAGGCTCTGAGCTGTCAGCACAGAGCCCGACGTGGGCTGTGATCATGACCTGAGCCGAAGTCGGCTGTGTAACCAACTGAGCCACCCAGACGCCCCTATATATATTTTTTTTAAAGCACCCAACCTTCCTCTCAGGAAAGAACACAATTTCTATTATCACTCATAAATCTTAATTCAACATTGGCAACTATTTAAGAATGGTTATCATATATTAATATGGTTCATACTATGAGCTTCACAAGGTTTACAATGTCCACCAGTTAAATACACACTGAAAACAAACTGAACACAAATACAAACACCTACCATATTTCCTCCCTAAAAGGAAACAAAAAGACAGTAAAGGAAAAAAAAGAAAAATTAAGTCACAAGCACAGAGCAAAAGAGAATATTCAACTGGTTTAAAACAAAAATTTTTTAAAAAGTAAAAGTACTGGGGCGCCTGGGTGGCTTAGTCGGTTAAGCATCCGACTTTCGCTTAGGTCATGATCTCGCGGTTCGTGGGTTCAAGCCCCGCGTCGGGCTCTGTGCTGACTGCCAGCTCAGAGCCTGGAGCCTATTTCAGAGTCTGTATCTCCCTCTCTCTCTAACCCTTCCCTGCTCACGCTGTCTCTCTCTCTCTCTCCTAGAAATAAAAAATTTAAAAAAAAGTAAAAGTACAGATTCAGTCCTCTGAGAAGATAAAATAGAAAATGAAAGGGAGAAAATTACTAAAGAATTCATACAAGGAAATTTCCTAGAAGCGAAGGACATATGTCTCCAGACTGTGCCACCAAGCACCTCAGTACGATGACTGAAAAACACCCATCCAAGGCATTTTATCATGAAGTTTGACATAAAGATCCTAAAACCTCCAGACAGGTCATATGTAAAGGTTCAAAAGTGAAATGGTACTCTGTACCATGTATAATGTGTAAATAACCTTGATTTTATGTTACGGGAGGCAAAGATATATAACAGAAAATGTCTGTTCTAACTGTTCAAAATTCTACCACACTTCAAATTGTCTAGTTTCATTCAACAGATAAAATTAGCCCTTAGAGGAAGTTTTCTGAAAAGCTAAGATTTGTCAAAGATTTAATAGTACACTAACTTTCAATAAGATCATTATTAAAGTTCAATGTTTACTTAAGGTCCTTTCCTACTAATAGATTTTGGTTAATATGGCTTGGCAAAATACTAGCCTAAAATGAATAATCCTCTGTTTTTTTTTTTTTTGAGGGGGAGAAAGAGAGCATGTGTGCACAACTGGGGGAGGGGGAGAGAGACAGAGAGACAGAGAGAGGGAGAGAATCCTAAACAGGCTCCATGCCCAGCATAGAGCCTGTCACAGGGTTCGATCTCATGATGGTGAAATCATTGACCTGAGCCAAAATCAAGAGTTGGATGCTTAACCAACTGAGCCACCCAGGCACCCTGAATGATCCTTTTTTAAAACGTTTTTAAAATGGGGCAGACAGGAAGGGAGGTAGGCAGGGGGCAGGCAGCTAGACAGGAGGGATACAACAATCTCAGAACAAAAGACTACAGTAAGTTTTCCAAAAGAGTTAAATTAAGGTAACTGATTTTTTTTTTTACTCATTTATAGTATTCTTATGTGAAAGTTGAGGAAAAAAGATCTTAAATATAATAACTCAAAAATGTAGAGATTCAAAGTTAAGTAAAACATACAGATCAACCATGCATGGCTCTATTACTGGCCTGAATAAGGCCAAGCAGATAATTATGATGCAAGATAATATGTGTCCACCTCTCCACCAGACTGAATTCTTTTCCATCAGGAATTGTTCTAATTATCTCTATATAATGATGACTAACAATACCAGGCATACAGAATACACTCAAATATTTACTGAATAAATGACTATCTAAAAAGGCCTAACTATATATAGGAAGTAAAATAAGTTATCTTCAAAATCCGTGTTTCTAATGAGCTATGTAGACTGTAAAAGGGAAAACATTAAAGGATCAAGTAATTTTTAAATCAAATGAAAAAATTATTTTTGTATTCATAAGATATTACTTCAATCAAATACCCTAAACCAGGGCACCTGGCTGATTCAGTTGGTAGAGCACACAACTCTTGATCTCAGGACTGTCTGAGTCCCACACTGGGTGTACAGATTACTTGGGAAAAAAAAAATCTAAAAAAAAATACCCTAAACCCATAGCTAATTAATAAGCACTTAACTATTTGCACTTCACATCAATATCACTTTTTCCCTTGATTGACTTTAGGTACAGATTACATTCAATTGAGGACAAACCTCCTGAATCCCAGCAGCGTTCACAGCATTCTCACCATCCCACCCCACCATACAACACACGCATCACCCTCAGAATCCAGTCCTTCAAACGGATTATGCACTTATGATGACAAGACATTTGAACATCAAAAAATGAGCCACTTTTACTAAAGCTACAGATAAAACTGGAATGTTTGCAAAAGAAAATGTTCAGTATCACCCTCTACACTCAACAGAATCACCTGTTAAGATCAGTAGATTCCAGAAAATACCTCAGTACAGTATGAAGTGTTTACCTACAAGAAAATATGTTCTAAACAATCATCAACCAACCCATAAAGTAGCAAAGTTGAACACACTCAACTAAACTATTCCAGAGTTACAACACATTTTTATATGCAAATAATGCTGCTAACTACAAATGAGTATTATCTGATATTCTTTCTATTGGGCATAGGAGGGTTGCCACTTGGAAAAACCGTGGGGCTCCTGGGAAGTTCAGTCATTTAAGCATCTGACTTTGGCTGAGGTCATGATCTTGTGGTTCTGGGAGTTTAAGCCCATTGGGCTCTCTGCTGTCAGCATGGAGCCTGCTTTGGATTCTCCGTCTCCCTCTCTCTGCCCTTCCCCTGCTTACACACACACAGACTCTTGCCCTCTGTTTCTCTCTCAAAACTAAATAGACATTAGACAAATTTTTTAATTAAAAAAGTTTTTAAACTAGTCTGGAATTAAGGGTTATTAACTTTAACTGTTCCCCCCTTCTCATTAGTCTAAAATATTCCTGGGATTACTATTTAAATTTAGGAGTGAAAAATAATTGCAATCCTAAAATTCAGGTTATTTTCCCTAATTAGTTCAATTACACAAAGAATAGCATACTTAAAAAAAAACTTTCACCTTTAAGGTGTCACCTGAGTTTGAAATCACTGATTCCAATAACTTTTGTACAAAATTCATTTTCCAGGGGTGCCTGGGTGGCTCAGTTCGTTAAACATGAAACTTCTACTCAGGTCATGTTCTCACAGTTTGTGAGTTCTAGCCCCAGGTTGGGCTCTGTGATGACAGCACAGAGCCTGAAGCCTGCTTCGAAATCTGTGTCGCTCACTCACTCGTGCGCTCTCTCTCTCTCTGCACTCCCCTCTCAGAAATAAACATTAAAAAAAAATTTTTTTTTTTAAATCTTCGTTTTCCAGTCTGACTTTGACATCCTGGGGAAAGACGCTTGAGGAATACAGAGGCTGAAGCTTTTCAAATACAACTCTAAAGAAGGTAGAAAGAAACTAGAAAAGCATTCAGAGTTTTATAATCTTGAGGTTCCACTTCAATCCCATAAGAGGCAAAGGAAGAAAATGAAATAGGTCGAATACAAACCAATCATCTTAGATATCTGGTAAGAGCTAAGAGGATCTGCCGAAGAGGAAATTATTGGCTAAAATAGGTTAGGGGACATCTGTATGGATTTTTCATTTATCCAAGCCATTTATATCCTCTACAACAGAAAAAAGCCAATCAAGGGTTGAGACATAACCTTGAGAAAATAAAAAGTTATACAATTCCCTCACCATTACTGATTTAAAACACTTGAGAGCTGTGTCATTCAATGCAATGCATTAGTATTTTTACTACAGAAACGCAGGATAAATTCAACAGTTTCTGGTTGCAAAAAACTTGCTTTGTGAATGGGATCACTATTATCTATAAACAAGCTATTTTTTCTTTTAAATAATCAAAAAATACTACGGGCGAGAAGGTAAAAGGGAAAGTCTCATTTTAAGCTACAGAGTCTAGTACGTGAATCTTATACAGTGTTCAGGTTCTCAAAGGTTTTGCTCTCTGGGCTCTTTTACAGTCTAGAAAATGGAGGACACCCCAAAATCTTTGTTGATTAAATGTATCCATATTTACTTTATTAGAAATTAAAACAAATTTTTTAAAGATTTCTCATTTAAAAATAAATTCACAGGGCACCTTGGTGGCTCAGTAGATTAAGCATTCAACTTCAGCTCAGGTCATGAACTCGTGGTCCGTGAGTTTGAGCCCCGCGTCGGGCTCTGTGCTGACAGCTCAGAGCCTGGAGCCTGCTTCAGATTCTGTGTCTCCCTCTCTCTCTGCTCCTCCCCGACTCATGCTCTATCTCTCTCTGTCTCTCAAAAATAAATAAATGTTAAAATAATAATAATAATAAATTCACTATTAACATAAATTACATATACATTTTAAGAACTAAATTCCAAGACAAATATATATGAGCAAGAAAACTGTCATCGTTTTATATTTTTGCAAACCTCTTTAACGTCTGGCTTAATAAAGACAGCCTGATCTCATATCCACTTTTGCATTTAATCTGCTGCATGAGGTTGTTTTGACTTAAGTACACAAAGAAAATTCAGCTTCACACAAGTATGCAGTTGGAAAAAGATAGTATTTCAATAGCCTTTTCAAGTAACTATGGATATTCTTTGATCCTTCACCAAAACTCAGTGCATGGCAGTTTCTTATAGGCTGTTGCATTATGGAATCTGAAACTAGATCAGTGAACACTTCCCACTCTGATTTACTGAAATCCACTGGTCTATCTTCTGTTTCCAATGGATCTTTTAACCCATGCGTGATTTTGTAATACTATGCATTATTTAGAAAGCATTGCTTCACTAGGTTACACAGCTCTTCTAAATGTTGACACTTTCACTACAAAACTTCAGTATATCACATTCATTAATACCACTGCTCTTATCAAAAAGTACTGGGAAACTGTCAAACACAGTAGCAAATATAAGTCTCCCAAAATTCCATTTTCACTGGAAAGCTTGAATTTTATCATCAGCAACAAATATTGTCAGTTGTTTTTCTTGTAGAGAAAATGTCTGCTGAATATCCAAGTCTGTATTACCATACTTGGTCAGCCATTTTTTCAAGTAAAATGGTATTCCATTAAAAAGGCAGCTAGTTCAGCCCATAATTCAAACAACTGCACAAGATCTTTTCTTTGAGTTAACCATCAGGTTTGGTATCAGGTTTGGTACTTAGTAAAAGTGCTTTTACAGGTACTTGCCATTTCATCATACAACATGTATTTTAAAATGTACTCAGGGAATGAGACATAATCAAATCAATACATTTTAGGAGGGAGGTTTATTTAGGACACTAACTGTAACTGGCATTTGTTTTTTAATTCCAAATGCATGGTGATGTAGTCAACTAGTATAGTTTTAGTACCACTCCCTTAATTCATGCTAAAACACCAGCAGTTTAACCCACCACTGAATCTGCAAGCACCTCACTATTATTAGAGAAATCCTTTTGACCTGGAGGACCCCCAGAAAGAGCCTGGTGAACCACCAGAAGTCTGGAAAATGGACTCTGAGAACCACTGTAATAGCTAATGTATTACTTACATCATTTTTTAAAAAGATGATTTTTAACTAAATATTCCGTTATAACAAGAATGTTTAAAAACACACACATATGCATATAGATATACTCAAATCACTGATAGCCTGGTACCTCACAGTGGTACTCAAACACAGTGGGAACTCAAACAGAATGAATGACAGAATGTGGTAGATATTTCTTGAATAAATAACAAATGACTGCCAAGTACCTACCATAAGCTGGGTGCCTCTATATTCCATTCCCATTCTTGGGTAACTTACAGAACCCTAGAGACTAGGATGATGATTTTAATGTATAAGAAAAATGTTTATCCTGAAATCTTTCAGATCTTTTTTTAAGATTAGACCTACATGCCTGCAAGAAGAAGTCTTAAAATTCACCATAAAGCACAAGATAGCATGTTAAATTCTATTTTAAGCACTATGCCATGAAGCTAAAAACAGGCTTGCTCACATTCAGAAACCCAAATACAAAATGAACTGCTTTGGCTATGCACTGCCAGAATCCCATAAAGAGCTTACATTCCATTTCCCCTCAAGCCAAACACCCCTTACCTGTTTTAGTTTCTGTTAGTATTTTTCAGTGAAACTCCAAAGCTAATACCAGAGATGTTACATTAAATGTGGCAATTTTTTTTAAAAAGCAACAATATAACAAAACCATCAAAACAGGTGAAGAACTTTTAGACATATAGGTTGATTTTGTTTGATAAACAAAGTATGTGCACTGTTAAAAAGAATGAGACCATCTCACTTTGGGATATGGCATGAAAAGATCTTCAAAAAATATTATTAAATTAAAAAAAGGGGAGCAAGTCAAAGTATGGTAGGTATAGTATAACCCTATTTATGTCTTTAGAAAATATAGTTATGTACATGTACATTTATTAATACTAAGTTCCTTCTCTGTGCCTACTCTGTTCTGAATCTAGACATACAGACATATAAAAAAATCACAAATATTATACAAGCACACACACATGCTCAAAGAAAAATGAATAGGTCGGACACAGAAAGCTATATATGATTTCATTTATATGAAATGTCCCACATAGGCTAATCTGCTTTCTGTCTCTGTCGATTTGCCTATGTGGGACATTTCATATAAATTTACAAAGACATAAAATCTACAGAGACAAAACGATTAGCAGCTGCCTCAGGGTGAAATGAGTTGTGGGCAATGGGGGAAATAGCTGAAAGGTGTAGGATTTCTTTTGGGAATAAGGAAAATATTCTAAAATGGACTATGGTGATGGTTGCACAACTTTGTATATGTATTAAAAACCATGTAACTGTATACCTTAAACAGATGAACTGTATGGTATGTGAATTATATCTCAAAAAGCTGTTATGCTCCCCACTCCCAAAAAAGAATAGTACCAAAGTGATTACCTCTGGGGGGAGAGGGGAATTTGAAGATAATGAAGTTGTTTAAAAATGTACTCTAGTTACTCCTATACCATTACAATATGAAATGTATTCACTTATTACCTATATAAGTTAAAGAAACATAAAAGACAAACCTGAAACAGTCTCAAAAATTATTCTAGATATAATGTTATTCAAGTTCATCTATAAAGCAGCCATGAAAAAAAGTGAAGATGTAAATTGTAAATATTTAGACCATCATACAGATAGGTGCATCAGGCCCCTTACTAACAGAAACAAATGGTGAACATAATTTGTTCATTTCACAAATATATCTTAAGCAGGCACTGTGGCCACAGGGTAGGGATTGAGGAAAATGGAAGTGGTGTACAAAGCACAACGCTAGTCAACAAAAAGAAACAAACTAACAGCTCTGGCTTTAAGTTAAGGACTTTTGCCATAGCGTGGAGGAGACAAAACACACACAAAGTGGGCTGGGATCAGAGTATAGAAAATCCTGAATACCTGAGAGCTAAAACTTAATCCTGTTTTCGATGGAAAGCTATTGGAGTGACAGGAAAAGAATGTTTTGGGAAAATTAACCTGGCAACCAAAGGGGGAAAACTGAAAGAAAGCAAATAGCAGGAAAGGTAAGAAGGAGATGAAGTTTTAAAAAACAGGAACATTTGCTGGGGCACCTAGGAGGCTCAGGAGGTTGAGCGACCAACTGGGCTCAGGTCATGATCTCGTGGCATGAGTTCGAGCCCCGCATGGGGCTCACTGCTGTGGGAGCAGAGCTTGGGATCCTCTGTCCCCTTCTCTTTCTGCTCCTCTCCCCCCAAAAAAAATAAAATAAACATTAAAAAACATAGGAACATTTGCAACAATCCTGTGAGAGTTAGTGATATTTCAGTTACCAGTTGGTGTTCAAATGGTTTAGATGTATTTTGTTTGCTTGATCTAAGGTAAAACAGAAAAGGAAAAAAAGGCAGTTTCTTCATTATGCTGAGTTTTGAATATTCATTACAAAGAATGAAGTTTTACCAGAAAATGCTGAAGGGAGGAAGGGGTGGAGGGCAGAGGTTGGCTATCATTTCATGTGATACCACTTAAACCAAAAGTAAAGGGAATCAAAAGAAATGGAAGTTCCATAATTTTTAACATGGAAGGGGAAGTATAATCAGAACCAATTTGTAATAAGAGTAGTAAAAAGTGCATGACAAGTATGAAACTGGTAATAAAATATAACTAAGTACTTAATATTTCTTTGTCACCTATTTTTAAAAATCCTCATGGTAAAACTTGTTACCAATTCAAGTTTAGGTGATCAATTTTTGAGTTTGGTCTATTTCATACCCTTAACCTCATCAACTCTGCCTTCTACACTACAGTACTTTTCAGATATTGCACGAATTATATACATATACATATAATTGCACATATATATAAAATTTAATGTTTGTTTATTTTTGGAGACAGAGCATGAGTAGGGGAAGGGCAGAATGAGAGGAAGACAGAATCCGAGGCAAGCTCCAGGGAACCGGACAGGGGGCTCAAACTCACCAGCCTAGATAATGACCTGAAGTTGGATGCTTAATGGACTGAGCCACCCAGGAGCCCTGCACAAATTATATTAACTCAAGTGACATGTGCATTTATTGATTTAACCCATACACAAGTTTCTCCTTATAACAGAAAAATATTTTCATTGCCTATGTAATTTCTTTTCTAGAACAGCCTCCTCAAAACAATGTTACCTACCAATCTAATACTAAAGCAACACTTAGTTATAAGATTAAAAATATGAGTAAGACAAGTTCTCATTCCACTTCATCTATATTAACGCTCAGCATTGCTTTTCCTAAAATGTCAGGTAAAAACAGATGCAAATCTAAACAAGGAACATAAACTTCCAATATTTGGTTACTGTGATACAATTTCAAAAAATCAAACATACTTGAAATAAATGATAAATGCTGTTTGATACTCTATTTCATACTTTAACAAAAGTTCTGGTTGAGAAGTAAAGTTTACTTACATTTTATAGAATATATCTCTGCCATCATTTAATAATCTTAGCTGATAGGTTTACAGAAATAGAAACAAAAGTATAGACAACGAACAAATCAAGAATTACTTATTTCACTCACAATACTTCATCTGATCAAAATACCATTTGCAGTGCTGCCTACAGCACAGAAAAGGTTCTGTCATTATCAATGTATATTGTTATAAAAAAAAAAAACTTGCCAACTTTTAGATCAGGCTGTTTTAGACACTGTTTAAAATAGCAAAAAGTTGGAAATAATCTAATTGTTCAATGATAAGGTACTAACTGAATAAAATAACAATGTTAGCTTTCAAATGATGACACAGATCTCTATTTACTAACCTGGAAAGATAGCCATGAAAATAGCAGATTACAAATAAAGAGAACTGTGACCTCTTTTTGTGATGAATATACATATGCATATGCTCACACAGAGAGTCTAAACAGATAGATACCCAATTGTTAATCATGATATTTCTAAGTGCTGGGATTACAGGTGTTTATTCTTCTGCTCACTTTTCAGTATTCTCTGAAATTTTCAAAGTAAAATGACATTTGCAAGAATTAAAACATCTATCATTCCAACTAACAAACTCCAAAATCTTCCTTGCAAAAAGCCCAAGGAATATCCAAAAATACCCTGGCATAGAGCACATAGAGCAAGAGGGAAAGTATTAGCAACAACATAACTAAAATTCTTTGTGAGCCAGGCACCCTGGAAGGCTCCAGAACCGACATGGCACCTTTACAACAGCCTATAGACTACGGGTTTGAAATAGCAAGACCTAGGTTCAAGTCCCTGCCACTTTTATTTGTATGACCTTGGGCTAGTCGCTTACTCTTTCTAGTCTCACTTTATCAATGAAAGAGAGAGATTACCTGTCTTCCTACCTCAAAGAACTGTTAGAAAGATCAGATGAGATAATGTGATATATTATGAGCTGCAAAGTATTATATAAAATAAGATATAATTCATTCAAACATTAAAAAAAAAGTGTATAATGCCAGAGCAAATTACTTCGGAAAACAGTGCAATCAATCCTACAATGAACCAGGGGTCTTGCTGTTAAAGGCTACCTCTCTTTATAAACAGCCAATTTTCCAGAAACTCAGATACTTCTTCCCAGTTTCCACTACATCCGTGAGCCATTTCATTTTCTTATCCCTAGTTACCACCAAGAAAGGGTACAAATTATATTGAACTCAAAAAGCCTCAGCAAGAACCCTGGAGCAACATGTTGATGGAGTTCACCAGGAGAAACCCAAGGTTAATCAGCTGTGGACTCACCACTAAGCACTATTCCAATCCACAGCGGTGACAAGAGACTCTTTGAAGAGAAAGACAATACAATGACCCAGGAGAAAACTGTGGCTGAAAAAGCAGTATTTCAACACAATTCTATGAAATACTTAAAAACTAAAGTGTTTTATAAACTGTTTTTAAATACCGTTCATAAAAATGGTGACAAAACAAAAGTCATCTAAATGTGGCACTTGACACAAAACCAAGCTAGGGAGATTCAAATCAAATCCAGGAATAAACTGTCAGATTTATGTGCTTCTATCTGAAAGAATGGCAGATAATTCATACCACAAAGATCAAAATTAAGCAGCTATTTCTTGAAAATAAAGTGGCAGACACTGACAACACAATTTACTGACATGTTTATAGATACTTTTAAAAACATGGCTTCAGGGTGCCTGGGTGGCTCAATCTGTCCAACTCTTGAGTTTGGCTCAAGTCATGATCCCAGGGCTGTGGGATCAAGCCCCACAACTGGCTCTGTGCTGAGCATGGGGCCTGCTTGGGATTCTCTCCCTCCACACACACCCCGACCCCCACCATCCCTCTCCCCTGCTCAGCTCTAAACTAAAATAAATAATAAAAGAATGACTTCTCTTCCCAATAAATTCCATTTATTTTACTCCACTAAAATGAACTTCCATCCCACTGTTCCTCCCATGAGTTAAAATGGCAATGTAACTTGACTTGAGCTCTAGTGCAAAAAAAATTGTAATTAAAAAAAGTACTCTAAGAGGAACTGCATGAAGCTGTCAGATTATTAATTTCCAAGATCATCTGGCCATCACACCCTCTTCCTTTTTAAGTTCCTAAAGATTAATAAAATGCTCACTCTCTACATTCTTACAAATGTCATTTATGGGTATTCCCCTAATGAAAAATTAAATCTTTCATAAACAAATGTGCACAGAGAATTCTTTTTGATATGTATGACTCACAATCTAATTTTTATTGGCAGTATCTTCAAGTGTTGCAGCTCTCACTATTCCTACAGGAAATACAGATCTATCCATCTTCCCATCTGATCCTTGTAGATTTGTTATAGATTTAAAAGGACTCACTAAAATGGGCCGTGAGGAAAATAATCATGAATACAATCCACAGCAAAATGAAATGTGGGTTGTGAATTAAGATAACATAAAAGTCACTGTATTTACTCAAAGCCTCATAGTTGGAAATCCACTGTAAGTACTGTATTTTCACCTAAAACTTTGGAAAAAATCTGTTTTTTTTCCTTAAATCTTATTCTGACTTTTTCCTACCTTATTAGGAATGCTATTTACATCCAAAACAAAACAAAAAAAAACACCACCAGAAAATATAATTTCCAAAAGGAGTATCTTCCAAAGCTTGCTGCACAGAAAATTATATACACACATTCTCAAATAACTATGGTAGGCATTCCTAAGATCATCTACCACCTCCAAAAAAAAGAAAAAAAGAAAGAAAGCAAATCTAACCACAATCAAGTACTGAAATTTTTAACACAGCTATCACCAGCTAAGCAATTTATCACAGCTTCTCAAAGTACTGGGCACACACAATGACAAACCAGTATGTCAAAACAGTTATTATAATTTGAAAAAATTGTACTACAGGAACCTAAGACTAGTTTTTCCTCTGGGGGGAAAAATTCAAGTAGATTTTTGAAAGGGCAAAACGGGAGACCAATTTTAGAAAAATAATGTTCCCCCCCCCCCCCCCCCCAGTGTTTGGCGTTTATCAGATACAGGCTCATTTTTGTAAAGAGAAACTTTACCTAACAAGACTCACACCAGGGATCTGATCTATCCCCAAAGGCACTTTCTTAAAATGAGAAAGAACAAAGGAGGAAATCTCCCAGCATGTGCTTTCCATACCAGTTTCTTAAGAGTGACAATATAGCCAGCAACAAGCTTTTCAGCTTTATTCTGTGGCCCCTGTACAACACAACTGATTAGCTAGCACTCAAAAGAATTCCCAACAAAATAAATATTAGAAGGTAAAGATCATAGCAACATAGTGATTACATCCTAAAACTACATAAGACTTGTATCTTATTAAACTTGTTTAATAAGAAACTCTTGAAACTTCATTTCAAGAGTTAATGACCTCAAAATATTCAAATTCCTGAGGCTTTTTCATTTCAGTCAATAGTTTGAAACTGGGGGGCGGGGGGGGGGGGACGAAACCAACCATTCCAAATCTGCTCTCTCTTAAATTAATGTGTAATTAGAAGTCAATTTAAAAAGAATGACATTCAAAGCCAGTGCCTTAATACACAGATTTGGGAATGTTAACAATTGCAAAATTATTGGGGAAACCGATCTTTCAGCGAAGCTCTCCACAGAAAAACTCTCCTGAACAAACCTGGCGTTTGGTTGTTCTAGAAGCTGTCGTTTCAGGGTAACACGGGAACAATATTTTAAATAATTTTTATTAATTATAGGAAGAGGAACCTCCCCAAAGGTTTATAAGTGAATATCCCCATCTCCACTCTGACAGAGATGTCAGTTCTCTGGGTCAAGATAAAACCAGCTGCTTGGCTCACACACAGGAAGCCAGAGAGGGGAATATCGCGTTCAGAGCCTCGAAATAATACGCGTTAGTTAAAACTGCCTGCTACTAAACCAAAATTATTCAAGCGGAGCCCCATTTGTCACAATCCAATCATAAGGGTTCCACCCCCCTCCCCCAACAGCTTGTGTAGTGGTTCGTATATCTGCTTCGGTAAAGAAGCCATCATCAGGTAAAGAAGATTGGGGTGGGAGAAAAAGCGGGGAACAGGGGGCACCCTTTCATCCGATTTCGCGAGGCGTGAGTAATTGGTACAGTTGAGAGGAACGGAGGAACGTTCTATTTATTGGGGGCTGAAGTCGGATGATGGGAGAATTTCGTTCAAATCAACATGGCCAGCAAGATGTCCCTACAAACAAAAGGCAACGGGGGGATATAAACACGAACCATTCACATCCATCAGCTATAGTATCGCCATCATGGTGTGTGCAGAGACCCCCAAAGGCTCCTCTCACCCTCCACACCAGCCAGAGGAAGAGCAGGAAAAGAAGGGAGAGGTAGCTGCTTCCCACCACCCACTACTGCTTCCAAATACACACCCTTCGTGGGGGGGGGGGGGGGGCGTTCTTCCCCCCACCCCCCCACCCCCGGTTGCCCAGAATCAGAGAGAAAGTAACGTCCCGCCCAAGCAGACTCCCCCGCTACCCCTCAGCCGAATCCCAACGCCGGCCCCGGGGCTCACTAAACTTTACCGGAGCTTCTCCCCACATCTCCGCCCCAATGCCCCAAGATCGCGCTGCCCACAAGCGGGGCACCCCGGGCGCCTCCTGACAGGCGGGCAGCTGGGGAGAGCCGAGTCCGGGGCGGGGGCGGCAGGGAGCCACTGAGGGGCGGGGCGGCCGGAGCCAAGTTCCCGGGGGTCTAAGGAGAGCTCCTGACAGCAGCCCGGGACTGCAAAGGAGGAAGAGGAAGCGGTGGCGGGGAGCTTTCCCAATCCCCCCTACACGAACACCCTGCCCCAGCCCCCGTTCCCCGTGGGGGGGCGGGGAGGCTGGCTGGAAGGTGAGGAAGCCGAGCCCAGGGGGCAGCCGAGGCCCCCACCTCCCGACTCGCGATCTCTTCCCCCGCCACCCCCGCCAGAGGCGCCCACAACAATAACACGCCGGGGACGACCCGTCAGCGCCCCCGAGGCACCCGGGGCCCGCGGCCCGCCGCTGCCGGGCCCCCTCAGCTGGGGCCGGGCGCGCCGCTCCTCCCTACAACTCCAGGCCCGGGTGGAGTCAGGCCCGAGCGGCCCCCCAGGGTCAGACCCATCCCCCCCGGCACCAGCGGCGCCGTCTCCGCGGCCGAATATTAGAAGTGAATTCGAGCTGCGCTTTACCTTTAGTTCCGCACTGTCCGCCATCTTGCGTCTGTCAGCGCAAGCGCACTGAACCTCGCCGGGGGCCGCCGCTAGACCCGCCCCTCTAGCCGGCCTGGCCCCGCCCCGGCCCGGCCCCTCTTGCCCCTCCACCTCCCCGGCCCGCCCCCGGCCTCCGCCCCTCTCGGGGCGCTCGGAGCCCCGCCCCGGGCACGTACGGCAGGGAGACGGGCACGTACTATTTAAATAATGGCGCCAAGCGGGGAGGTTTGACAGTTACTCCCCCCCTCGGCCTCCCCGCCCCCCATCCTCGCCTGGCTGGCTCTTCCAGAGAAAGGCCGGAGCGAGTGGGCTGCCGGCCTGAGCCCCGCCCCTCCGCGGCCTGCAGAACCTTGCTGCCAAGCTTCGGTGATTACAGTCACAGAAACTATAATGGCCCCCTCCCCCAACCCGCGAGTCCTTTCCCGCACCTGCTACCTGCGAGGCTACTACAATCCGTTACTTTTGAGGATCACTTGATGAAGCATTTCCTGATTTATTAGCTCAGATCCTCTTCATGACAGCGCAGAGGTTACAATTCCCGTGGTGTATGGATAGATAGATAGATAGATATGTTTAGATAGATAGATAGATAGATATCTTCACAAGATATATATACATCTTCAGAAATGAAAGCGCAGAGAGGGAAAGTGACTTGCTCAAACACTTGACGGGAGTGACCTAAGACAAAATTCTGAAGACGTTCCTTCATTAACTCTTTGTCTCAACAAATAATTATTTAGTGATTATGTACCAGTCCTGTTTCTTTATACATACATAGGAAAATTAAATGCAGCAAAGTCCCTGCCCTCCTGTAGTTCTCTAATGGAGGAATCAACAAGTGAACCAATAAAGATACAATTACAAATGGTGATGATTACCAGAAAAGAGCAAAGGGTCCAGTGAGAGAATAGGGATTGGAAGGAGATGTACTTAATACAAGGAGGGCTTTCTCCAATCAACTGACATTTAAGTAGATGTGATGAAAGAATTATTTCACACCTTTTCCTCCCTACTAGAGGCCTCCGATACCTCCTCCCCAATCCCCACTTTTTCCTCACAATTTTGCTTCATACCTCAAGGAAAAACTTAAAAGATGACAGGCATGAACTCTCTTATCTTCTCCCCACCCGAACTATTCTTACAGACATAGTTACATTTGGGTTACTATGAATGAAGTGTCCCTGTGCCTATGAAGGCCAGTCTCTCTACCAGTGACTTGGATTCCTTTCCCTCCCACATTCCTAAGAATTTTACTCCTACAATCACCTCGCCCTCCAACACCATTACTTTTTCCCCTATTAGATTACTCCTATCAGCATATAAACACACTGAAATTCCTCCCATCTAAAACAAACCTCCGTTGGCTCCAAAATCTCCTCCAAAACTGCTCTATTTCTCTCTCCATAAATTCTCCGAGAGGTTTTTCAAGATCTCTCTACTGTGCTTGTTCCCACTTCCTCATGTCACATTCCCTTCTTAGCCCCTCTGATCCAGCTTTGACTCCTCTCATCAAGATCATTATCAAGATTATTAACGACCTCTGTGTTTCCAAAACCAATTGTCAATTCTCTATTCTTATCTAAAATGACCTCTCAGCTAAATTGCAAACAGTTGACAAGACTCCTTTCCCTTGCAACACTTTTCCCCCTGAACTTTCCTCAGCATCTCACAGTCCTGATTTTCCTGTCCCTTCACTGAGCTTCCTTTTCAGACTCTTCTGCTGATTTCTCCTCTTCGGCTTTAAATGTTGTAGTGCTCCAGGGCTCAGGCCTCACCTGTCATCTCCGCTTAACTCTCCCCAGGTGAACTCATCCAACTCTTTGACATTCAAATTTCTGTCCAGCCCAGACCTCCCCACCCAAATCCAGGTTCACAAATCCAAATGGCTAGTTAATATCTCGGCTTCAGGACTCCTTAGTCATCTCAAGCTTACCATGTCAAATAGAGCTGTGATTTTACCCCCAATCCCATTCCTTTCCCAGCATTCTCAGTGGATGGCACCATCATCCACCCAACTGTACAAACCAAAAACCTGGAAATCATCCTTACTTTCTCTCATTCATCTCTCTCATCCCCATCAGCCAGTCCAACTGACTTTGCCTCTAGACCATATCCCAAGCCTATCCATTTCACTGGCTGTCCGTTACCATCACCCTGTTCCAAGATGCCATAATTTCACAAGTGGATTCTAGGAAGGCTATTCAACTGACAGGACTACATTATGACTTTTGTGGCCCTACACACTTTTGCCTTCTAGGAACTGTGTGTGGTATAATTAAAAAAAAAAATACCGTTTGACTTTTTCCGTGGTTCCCATCACAGAGCTCCTAAACCTTAGAAATTTCCGGAGATAGGACTGTCTTTTGTTATTCAAAATGAGCCCCTTTCCACCGCACCCTGAGTTTATACTAATAAGATGAGAGGGCGTGGCTCCTAGGGAGCTTTAGGATGGGAGCCGGTCTCTAGAAAGACTCAATACACGGTTAAAGGGAAGTTAGTAAATACATGGAAGTCCTAGGAAGTGGATGACCAGAGAGGGCAGGGAATCTCTGCATCCCTTCCTTCATGCATTGCCCTATGCATCTCTTCCATTTGGCTGTTCCTGAGTTGTTTCCTTTATAATAAACTGGTAAAATGTAAGTAAAGTGTTTTCATGAGTTTTCTCATTCGTGAGTCCATTCTAACGAATTATCAAACCTGAGGAGGAATTCTAGGAATCCTCAAATTTGGTCAGACAGAACTACAAGCGGCCCATAGGACTGGCAACTAGCATCTCAAGTGGCGGCAGGCTTGCGGGACTCAGCCCTAAACCTATGGGGTCTGAGTTTACCCCTGGAGTTGATGTCCCAGAACTGAACTGTTGGATGCTTAGATGGTGTTGGAGAATTAGTGTGGAAAGATACCACATATTTGGCATCAGAAAGAACCTCAGAGGCCCTTTCTTCCATTAAAAAAATATCAAAAATTACATTTACAAAAGCTATATTTTACATTTGCATTGGTATAAAGACTAATGCAATCCAAGCAGAGTATACTTATTCTTTCTTCTGAGAATAAAGATTTAAAATATTTTTGTGGACCCTAAAATTATTGTGCTCCCATCCAACACATAGAAATTAACTCAAAATTAATTAAAGACCTAAATATGAGTTAAAACTATAAAACTCTTAAGGGCAAATCTCTATAACCTTGAGTGAGATGCAGCTTTCTGACATATGGATCACACATACATTATTGGTAGGAATGGTATGGCCATTTTGATAATAGTTTTGCAGTTCTTTGAAAACTAGAAATGTATTCACCATGCAACTCAACCATTTCTGGACATTTATCCCAGAGAAACAAAGACTTCTTATCATGCAGGAGTTGTACAAGAATGTTCAGAGCAGATTGACTGATTTAAAGTTTACTTATTTATTTTGAGAGAGAGAGAGAGAGAACAGGCGCATAAGCGGGAAAGGAGCAGAGGGCAAGAAACTGAGAATCCCAATCACCACTGACAGCATGGAGTCCAACCTCACCAACCATAAGATCATAACCTGAGCCGAAATCAAGAATCAGACACTTAGCTGTCCACTGAGCTACCCAGGCCCCAATAGCAGCTTTATTTATAAGAGCCCCAAACTAGAAACTAATCCAAATTTCCTTTAATGGGTAAATGACTAAACCAACTGTGATACTGTAGAATACTACTTAGCAGGCTAAAAACAAAACCAAAAAAACTATTGATTCACACAAGTTGGATAAACCTCATGGAAATTATACTGACTGGAAAACAAAAAACAAAAACAAAACCAATCCCCAAAGGATGCTTCTTGCCTGATTCTATTTCTGTAACATGAATGAAATAACATAATTACAAAGATGGAGAATACACTAGTGGTTGCCAGGGAGTTAGGGAGGGGGCGGGGGCAGGGGAAGGATGGTTCTTACCAATCTCAATTTCTTGATTTTGATATTACACTCTAGTTCCATAAAATGTTAACTTTGTGGAGACTGGGAGGAGGATGCATGAGACTTCCCTGTACATTTCTTTGCAATCTCCTGTGAATCTACAATTACTTCAAAATAAAAGTACACATTTTTTCCAGATGTATATGAATATGTATATCTGAAAAGTATACATATGTGTATATAAATATTGAAGATACACTGTATCTTCAATGTGGGGAGAAGGACACGATCAAAGTGGCAGAGTATGGAAACTCCAAACTCCCATACCTCCATATAAACTTAAAAAAAAAAAAAAAAAGAACAGCAACTTGGGGCACCTGGGTGGCTCAGTCAGTTAAGCAAACAACTTCCGGCTCAGGTCATGATCTCCTAGTCCGTGAGTTCAAACCCCGTGTCAGGCTCTGCGTTGACAGCTTCTGGAGCCTGCTTCGGATTCTGTGTCTCCCTCTCTCTCTGCCCCCTCTCCCCTGCTTGCTCTCTTCTCTCTCAAAAATAAATAAACGTTAAAGAAATTTATTTAAAAACACAGCAACTGTCAGACTAACTTTGTCAGAACTCTGCAAAAACAGTCAAAGGTTTATAGCAACCAAACAAATGCTTAGCCTACAAAAAAGAAAACTTTAAATTTCATGAGACTTTCAGTCACATCTGCCCTATTCCCTCCCTGACTTGGTAGGAGTCTCCACAACAGCCCACCTTCCAGGGAGGGAGCCTTGGTCCCTGGAAATCACTCGTCTGTTCTAATCTTCCTGGGGGCCTGCTGAAGGCCTAATTCAAGGCCTATCTCGGTTATGTTTAACCTGGAACCCGCCACAGGAAAGCTGCAGGTGTTGTTGGAAAGCACTGTCCTGTGAACAAGCAACCTGAAGCTGCCTGGAGCCAAAGATTACAGTTGGTACCTGAACGGACCCCCTAAAGCCAGGGGGTAGAAACTGGGGAGAGAAATTTACCGGGAAACTAGGTCATTCAAATTAGAAAGTGCTCAAGAACACAGGGGTGCTTAGAAAGCCACCCATGTGTCTGAGACAAGATGCATCTCAGGAAAGACCGAAGAAAGCCCTCAGATTCCACCGTTGGCTGAGGTATAGCTCACTGTAACCAGAAAGGGAGATTGAGGAAGAATTTCAAATGGTCTCGTTATGTGTTAAAGAAATAACCCCACACAGACGCAAACCACAATGATTCGGAGAGGTGTTTTGTTTGTTTGTTTAGGTTCCCAGTATTGAAGGAAATCTCAGTAAAAACACTGGCTGAACACAAGCTGAGGCTTCAACAATCAAGAACAGCAAGTTCTGGGGAAGGGAGAGCATTTGATTCCCAGAGATATCCCATTATAATACACAAATGCTCAGGGTTTTGTTTTTTTATGTCAACAAAAAAATACAAAACATAATAAGAAACCAGAAAATATGGTCCAGTCCAGTAGTTTTGATTCTGTGTCTAGCCCCCCACCTCTCTGCCCTCCCTGACTCCTGACTCTCACTCTCTTTCTCTCACATTTTTTTAAAAACATTTAAAGCCACTGTCTTAAATACTCTCAAAAGGCTAAAGGAAACTAGGTAAATAAATGTATGAACAAAATGAAACTATCAATAAAGAGATAGAAATTACTAAAAGGAATAAAGTAGAGCTTCCGACGCTGAAAAGTACAATAACTCAAATGAAAAATTCATTAGCAGTGCTTAAGGACATATTTAAGCAGTCAGAGGAAAGCAGGAGGAATAAAATAAGTATCACATACAAGTATTCTCAATCAGACTAAAAGCCAATTTCTCATCAGAAACAATAGAGGCTAGAGAATAATGGGATGCCATATTTAAAGTGCTGAAAGAATGGGGCACCTGGGTGGTTCAATCGGTTGAGCCTCCGATTTTAGCTCGGGTTGTGATTTCCCAGTTCGTGGGTTCGAGCCCCACATCGGGCTCTGTGCAGAAAAAGTCAGAGCCTGGAGTCTGCTTTGGATTCTCTGTCTCCCTCTCTCTCTCTCTGCCCTCCCCTGCTCATTCCCTGTCTCTCTTGCTCTCAAAAATATAATAAAATTTTTAAAAAATAAAGTGCTGAAAGAAAGAAACCCTGTCAAATAAGAATTCTGTATCCAGCAAATCTGTCCTTCAAAAATGGAGAATATAAGACATTCTAAGATAAATAAAAGCTAAGAGAGTTTATTGCTAATAAACCTGCCGTAGAAGTAATGCTAAAGGGAATCTTTTAGGTTAAAAGGACAGTGAACAGTAATTCAAAGCCATGTGAGGAAATAAAGAACATTGGTAAAGGTAACTACATAGGTAAATAAGTGTCAGTGTAATTGTACTTTTTATTTATTTTCATATTTTTATTAAGTAAACTCTATGTCCAACGTGGGTTTGAACTCATAACCCCAAGATCAAGAGCCACATACCCCATGGACCAACCCAGCCAGGTGCTCCAGTATTATTGTCCTTTGGTTTGTAACTCTTCCACTTTTTTTCCATATGATTTAAAATACAAGTGCACAAAATAATAACTCTAAGTCTATGTTAATGGGCGCATAATGTATAAAGGTGCAATCTGTGACCATAAAAGGGGAGGAACAGAAATGTTTGAGAGCAGAGCACTTGGATATTATTGAAATTTAGTTGGTACTATTCAAAATCACTAATATATGTACAGAAAAGTTAAGAACTAAATCAGAACGTGACCAAAAAAAAATCAACCAGATACAAAAAAAGACGGTAATGGGGGAACTGCGCAATAAAAAATATGTAAATCTTAGGGTGTCTGCATGGCTCAGTTGGTTAAACATCGGACCTGATTTCAGCTCAGGTCATGATCTCAGGGTCGTGAGTTCAAGCCCCTCATTGGGCTTCACGCTGGGTGTGGAGCCTGCTTAAAAGTAAATCAATAAAATAAATAGTTAAGTGGCAGAAAGAAGTCCTTTCTTATCAGTAATTACCTTAAATGAAAACAGATTAAACTCTCTTGAATTAACAGAGAGATATTTTCAGAACAAGTCAGAAATATGATCCGTTTATACGCTACAAGAGACACCTTTTAAATACAAAAGCACAAATAGATTGAAAGTAAAAAGACAAGGAAAAAATATTCCATGCAAATAGTAACCAAAGGAAAGTGGTTATCTTATTATCAGACAAAATAGATTTTAAATTAAAAATGGATATAAGAGACATAGAAGAACAAAAAAAGACATAGAAGGACATTATATATCGATAAAAGTTTTTTTAATTCATACTGACAATCTGTCTTTTAATTGGAGAGTCTAATCCATTTACTTTTATATTGAGAAAGATTTAAGACATAAAGAAGACATAACACATATAAACATATATGTACATATTGACAGAGCCCCAAAATATATGAAGGAAGTGCACATGAAACATTCTTCAGGACAGACTATATGTTAGGCCACAAAACAAGTCATAATAAACTCAAAAATATTGAAATCATACAAAATATCTTCTCCAACCACAATGGAATGAAACTAGAAATTAATAACTGAAGGAAACTGGAAAAGGTAAAAATATATGGATAGTAAACAATACAACTGTAAATAGCCGATGGATCAAAGAAAAAAGCCACAAGAGAAATAAAAAAAATACATTGTGAAAAATGTAAACAAAACATAGCTTCTAAAATGCAATGAGAGTAATACTCAGAGGGAATTTATAGCTGTAAAGGCCTACATTTAAAAAAGGAGAGGGGCGCCTAGGTGGCTCAGTCAGTTAAGTGTCTGACTTCCGCTCAGGTCACGATCTCTCAGTTCTTGAGTTCGAGTCCTGCATCAGGCTCTGTGCTGACCGCTCAGAGCCTGGAGCCTGCTTTGGATTCTGTGTCTCCCTCTCTCTTCCCCTTCCCTGCTCACACTGTCTCTCTCCTTCTCTCAAAAATAAGTGAACATTAAAAATATTTTTCAGATAAGGAGAAAGATCTCAAATCAATAATATAATTGTATACCTTAAGGAACTAGAAAAAGAAGACCAAGCTAAACCCAAAGATAGCTGAAAGAAGGAAATAAAAGATTAGAGTGAAGGTAAATTAAATAGAGAGTAGAAAAGAGTAGAGAAAATCAACAAAACCCAAACTCGGCTCTTTGAGAAGATCAACACAGTTGACCAATAATCTTTAGTTAAATTCACTAAGGGAAAAAGGAGAAAAGATTCAGATCAGAAATGAAAGAGTAGGCATTAATATCAACTTCATGGAAATTAAAAAAATTGCAAGAGAATACTATAACAAATGTACTCCAACAAATTGGATAACCTACATGAAATGGACAAATTCCTAGAAATACACAATCTACTAAAATGACTCATAGAGAAATAGAAAATCTGAATAGACTTATAACAAGTAAGGAAACTGAATATATAATTAAAAAAAAAAAATCATCTCAACAAAGAAATCCCAGGACCAAACGGCTTCAGTGGTGATTTCTACCAAACATTTAAAGAAGAATTAATACCAAACCTTCTTAAACTCTTCCCCCAAAATGAAGAGAACATACTACTTCCTAACTTATTCTATAAGACCAGCATTAGCCTGATACTGTAATCAGACAAAGACATTACAAGGAAAGAAAACTATAGATTAATATCCCTTACAAATCCTTTGGTTAAATTTACTCCTAGGAATTTTATTCTTTTTGATACTATTAAAAATGAAGTTATATTCTTAATTTTCTTTTCAAAGTGTTCATTGCTAGTATATAGAAATACAACTGATTTTTGTGTGTTGGTTTTGTATCTGACACCTTTGCTGAATTTGTGTAACTCCTAAGTGGCAACTTTTGTTTTATATCATTTACCACAATTTTTATCTTTTTTATATCATTTGCCACAATTTTTATCTTTTTTTAGTTTTTAAAGTTTATTTATTTTGAGAGAGAGAGAGTGCACAAATGGGGGAGGGGCAGAGAGCAAGGGAGGCAGAGGATTCAAAGCAGTCTCCGTGCTAACAGCACAGAGCCCAATGCAGGGCTTGAACTTACAAACCGTGAAGTCATGGCCTGAGCTGAGGTCAGACACTTAACCGACTAAGCCACCCAGGTGCCCCTACCACAATTTTTAAAATAGTGTAACAAACAAACTTAGAGATAAATTTATAGCCATACATGCCTATATCAGAAAATTTTTTAAGATAAAAATCAGTTATGTAAGTTTCCATCTCAGAAAGATGTTAAAGCAAATCAAATTCAAACTAGCAGTGGGGAAATAATAAAAATGACAGCAGAAATAAAATTTATAACAAATATAAAATACAAAAGGTCAACAAAGCTGGAAGTTGGCTATTTAACATTTTTAAAATTCTTTTACTGTTTATTTATTTTTGAGAGAGAGAGCTTGAGAGAGGGAGGGTCAGAGAGAGAGAGGGAGACACAGAATCCAAACCAGGCTCCAGGCTCTGAGCTGTCAGCATGGAGCCCCACATGGGTCTCGAACCCACAAACTGTGAGATCATGACCTGAGCTGAAGCAGGATGCTTAACCCACTGAGCCACCCAGGAGCCCCAGCTATTTAACATTTTTAATAAAATTACCCTTAATAAGACTGATTGAGAAGAAAAAAAGAGAAGGGCACCTGGGTAACACAGTCAGTTAAGTGCCCAACTCTTGATTTCGTCTCAGGTCATGATCTCACGGTTCAAGGGTTCGAGCCCCACGTCGGGCTCTGTGCTGATGACTTGGAGCCTGCTTGGGATTCTCGGTCTCCCTCTCTCTCTGACCCTCCCCTGCTCATGCTTGCTCTCTCTCTCAACAATAGACTCAAAACAAAAAAGAAGAAAAGAGAAATTATCATTACCACAAATGAACAAAGGATCACTACAGAGCCTGTAGGTACTAAAAAAGATTATAACAGAATACTATAAACAGCCTGCTGCAACACAGCTAATGATTTAAATAAAGTATACAAATTCTATAAAACATAGAACTCATCAGGACTGACTCAAGAAGAAACAGAAAATAAGAATAGTCCTACATCCATCAAAGAAATGGAGTCCATTATTTAAAACCCTCTTACCAAAAAACTCGACATAGATGATTTTACCAGTGAATTTTCTAGACAATTAAGGAAGAAATAATGATCAATCTTACACAAAGTCTTCCCAAGGATAGGAAAAGATAGACTCAACTCTTTGAGTCCAGGACCTTGAAAACAAAACCCGACGAGGTTACTGTGAGAAAGAAAAAGTACAGACAATTCTTTCTCATTCCCATAGGAGCAAGACTCTTAGGCAAAATATTAGCCAATTGAATCCAGCAATATATAAAAGCAAAATAGAATATAACCAAGAGGCCTATATTCTAGGAACACAAAAAGTTGTTTACCATTTAAAAACCAGCCATTTTAATTCACCACATTAATAGACACAAAAAGTGAAAGCTCATATGATCATGTTGATAGATGCGGATAAAGCATTAAACAAAAGTTTAACACCCATTCATGATATCAGCTTTAATGAACTAGCCATAGAAGAGAACACCATTAAATTATTACAAATATCTACCAAAAACATACAGAAAGCACAGTTAATGGTAAAATATTCCTTTTGATAATGGGAATGATAAAGGTGATAAGGTAAGTAAAAGAATAAAAGGTAATTAAATTGTGATTAACAGGGAAAAGGCTTGTGCCTGAAGAACATCTAAAAGAGTTCTCAGAAAAACTATTAGATATTAGAATTAATAAGTGAATTTGTCATCTTACCTGATACAAGATGAGCTAAAAAAAAATCAATTCTATTTCTAAATATCAGCAGTAAACAAATATATAATTCGGGAAAAGATACCAATTATAATAACCCTCTTTTTTTTATTTTCTTAAGTAAGCTATATACTTAATGTGGGGCTTAAACTCATGACCCAAGATCATAAGTTGCATGCTTTACCCACTGAGCCATCCAGGCATCCCTACAATAATACTTTTTAAATAACAAAAAATATCTTGGAACATGCCTTTAAAAAAAAAACAGCCCTCTAAAAGAAAAAAAAAAGGCGGCCTCTACAGGGTGCCTGGCTTGCTCAGTAGGCAGAGCGTGTGACTCTTGATCTCAGGCTTGCAAGTTCAAGCCTCACAATGGGTGTGGATCCTACTTAAAATTTTAAAAAAATAAATAAAAATGAAAAGGCATCTACATTGAAAACTATTAAAATGTCACTGAAATTAAAGATCCAAATAATTAGAGGGATTATATTCTTTTCATAGAGCTGAATACTCAACATTGTAAAGATGTCAGTTTGCTCCAAATCGATACATATTTCATTGGAATATATTCAGCATAATTGCAGTCAGAACCCTAGCATATTTGTCGTAAATACTAATACTGATTTCAATATTGCAGAAATGCAAGCATTCAGAAATAGAAAACATAATCTCAAAGGCAACAAGCTAAGTGGATGTCTCACAATACCAGATATTAAAACATACTATAAACCTAAGGTGATTAAATCATGAATATTAGCATGAGGATAGGTAAGTAGAGCAAGGAACAGAAGCTATAGTTCAAAGACACTTGGAGAAAGCATGGTCTTTTCAATAAAAGGTACAGGTCAATTAGACACCATTTAGCAAAACTATGAATCTGGACTCCTATCTCCAATCACACATAGAAAGCAATCCCAGATATATTATAAACCTAAATATGAAATGTAAAAACATAAATAAGTCTTTTGTAAGTTAACATAGAGGAATATCTTTATGACCTTAAGATAGGCAGAAATCTCTTAAATAGGATACAAAAAGTGCCAACCACAAAGGAAAACATTAATGAATGTTTGTCAAAATTTAGAACTTCTCTTCATTGTAAGACACTATTAAGAGAGAGAAAAAGTGAGCCAGTAGAAAGGGAATATATTTGAACTTACATGTATCCAACAAAAGAGAGCACCAGGAATACTACACTAGAAGTTTATAAAACTTCAAATCAACTTAACAACATAAAAAGCATGCAACCCAATAGAGCAAATAGACGAGAGACTTGAATTGGCATTTCACTCCAGAGCATATTCCAAATGGCCAATAGATACACATAAAGATGTTCAACTTCGTCAGTCACCAGGGAAACACTCATTAAAACCACGGCATGACAAATTTGGGAAGAAGAAAGGAACAGGCTTGGCTCAGCTTAAATGTTACTTTCTCTGAGATGACTTCTTATCTAAAGAAGGTAGGTGGTAGGTTTTACTTCAACCAGAGTGAACATTTGCCCCGGTTCTGGCTGACCTACATCTAAGTCACCTCCAATATAGTAGACCTCACAGAGGGAATTCCCCACCGTGGGAGTTCGGGTGGGAGGCGAGTGCCGAGAGGCAGCCACCAAACCTGGAGACCAGAAGTGGAGAGAGGACAGCTTCATGGTTCAGCTAGGGCACAGGTGTGTGAGCCAAACCTCGCTGCAGATACCCTGATTCTCTGTGGAGACACAGGGACACTAGGGCAGAGATGCAGCGAACAGCTTTCTATCACATGAGCTTCTCAGTGTTCCTGCTGATCAGTCCCCTTCTCTGAGGGTTCTAGTTTACTCTCCCAGTCTACCCATTTAGGCTCCCTTTGATCATAAAAGCTCCCAATTTTCCTCCATTTTTTTCCTTTTTATTTTTTATTTATTTATTTTCTTATTTAGTAATCTCTATGCCCCACATGGGGCTCAAACTCCCCACTCGAGGGTCAAGAGTCACATGCTCTACCAACTGAGCCAGCCAGGCCCCCTCTTTTTTCTTTTCTTTTTTTTTTCTTAACCTTAAATGGATTTCCCTGTTTGCAATCAAGAATCCTGACTGATGCATCATTTTCTTGTTCACTTTTTCACTGTATTTATCACAGTGTATGATTATTTCATTCATTTGTCTCCTTGGTGCTGACTCATACCCAAAAGTAGATTCCAGAAGGTCAGAGTTCCTACCTGTGTTGTTTTCCATGATACCTCCTGCACTTAGAATAGGGCCTGACCTAGGGACTCAGTGCATGCTGGTTGAATGAATGAATGTCTCCTTTGCTTAGTACCTTGCAGCCTCGTGTGCTTATTCACAGAAAGAGGTTTTCAGCAGCCATCTTTACTGAAATGTTTACCTTGACATATTTTCTGTCAGGCATTTTCAATCCATGATTTAAGAGCCACCATTTAGTCAGACTAGCTTCAAGACAGGCCCGGGATCTAATTTCAGGATGAAAGATTAGAAAGCTGCCTCATGTTACTACTGAAGTTCTCAAATATGCCTAGATATTTATATTAGTTGCTAAACAACGGCTCTATTTTCTTTCTCACTAACATTCTTCCATTCAAAAAGTAGATAATCGTAACCTTAAGAATATCCATTATTTTAGAACCAAGCTATTTTAACATTTTTTAATAAAAACAAAAACAAAACCTTCATTTCAAATAAAAACAAGCATTTATAATTTTTCTGAATTGGCCTCTTGCAAAAAATAATTATTTTTCGGTCTTTAGACTTTGATAGACTTGCAGAATGAAATTATTGGGTGAGGAAGGGAGGATAGAATAAGGAAATATCTGAATTATAACTTATGTTGAGTGAGTATGGCTTAAGTGGAAGGAATTCAATTTTTTTTTTTTTAGAGAGAGAGAGAAAGAACATGCGGGGAGAGGTACAGGGAGAGGGAGAGAGGGAGAGAATCCCAAACAGCTCCATGATCACGTTGCCCAATGAGTGGCTCAATCCCACAACCATGAGATCATGACCTGAGCCGAAATCAAGACTCAGACACTCAACCGACTGAGCCACCCAGGTGCTCCATGAAGGAGCTCAATCTTAAGCATTAGGTATTTTTATTCATGTTTAAAGCAAAATTAAATCATCCTCGAAGATGGACTTAGAATATGATGGCCTACCATCACAACCACAAAAAATAGAGTAGCAGAGTTACAAAATTAGACCGAGGCATATGGAAAACAAAAGGCTGCTATTGTTACCTACAGTTTATTTCACTGCAATAAACTCTCAAAACAAAATACCTGTGATGGCCGTAATGATTGTTCGCAAATACGCAGGTTCTCTTTTCTGTGATCCTGATAAGACGGATACTTCTCTGAACCTTTTGAAGCTAGGCATACTCACGTGATTTGCTTTGAATAAGAAAGTATTAGCAGAAAGATGTGTCATTTCTAGGCAGCACCAGGGATCTGTGACATGTCCCCTCTTCTCCCTGCTGAGATGACTGTGGAATCATATGATGAAGTGGGGCTCCCATCAGCTAAGACTTCTGAGTGGCCACAATCAGCAGGTACCCCTGCTGATCCATGCTGGATATGCACCTAGGCAAGAAATAAACTTGTATCATTTTTAGTGATTGAGATTTTGGAGTTTGTTAACACCCCATAGCCTATTTTATCCTGACTAATCCCTAATAGGAGACGCAGCCAGTACAAAAACCTAAATAAGTGTTCCTGGCGGTGATAAGGATGGTGAGCCATGTTATACAATAGCAAAACATTTGATAAAGATGTTGCCCGAAGTTACTTGGAAGGTAGGTTATGTACCTAATGAGCTTGTAGCTCTAGAAGAAATAGTGAGAAAACATAGTATTCTGATACTGAGCCAATACCGTCTGGCCAGTCGCATCTGGCTCAGTGGGTAGAGCGTGGGACTCTTGATATTGGAGTTGTGAGTTTGAGCCCCACATCGGGTGTAGCGATTACTTAAAAATAAAATCTAAAAAAAAAAAAAAACAACCCCATAATATTAATGGTGTGCTTTGGCTGTATTTGACAAGATATCAGAAACAGAAGTAGATAGATAGGAAGGAAGAGGAACTGGTTTGAATGCAAGTGGAAAGGAAAGGAAAAGAAAGAGTCCACAAATTCAGAGATTTGCCAAGTTGAAAGACAGACATCTTCTCATTACTAATTAGATACAAGATAAAACAGTGAGGGGCGCCCAGGTGGTGGCTCAGTTGGTTAAGCATCTGACTTAGGCTCAGGTCATGATCTCACGGTTCATGGGTTCGAGACCTGCATTGAGTTCTGTGCTGACATCTCAGAGCCTGGAGCCTGCTTCGGATTCTGTGTCTGCCCCTCCCCTGCTCTCTATCTCTCCAGAATAAATAAACATTAAAAATTTTTGAAAAAAGATGAAACAGTGAAAACTCAGCCTCACAACAAGGATCTAATCTGCATCCATCTGTAAAATTTGAGTGGTGGCACCTGGCTGTCTCAATTGGTAGAGCATGTAACTCTTGATCTCAGGAGTGTGAGTTCAAGCCCCCAAAGGGTATGGAGCCGGCTTAAAAAAATAAAAAATTAAAAAAAAAAAGTAAAACCTCTGAGTGGATGAGTGTCAGAATAAAGATCCAAGTAGAATGAGACTTTGGGGCTGATTGCTTCAGAAAGGGTGAGTGAGAGTGTTTGGTTTTTGGGGAAGGCATTTGGAGGCCAGAAATGTGGATTATAAATGGTTTCCGACTTAATTTTTTGACTGTCACAGTGCAAAAGCATTCAATAGAAACTAATTCCAATTATGAATTTCTTTGTTTTTTTTTTAAGTTTATTTATTTATTTTGAGAGAGAGAGAGAGAATCCTAAGCAGGGGAGCCATACCTGTGGCTCGAACTCACCAACCCTGAGATGGTGACCTGAGCAGAATTCAAGAGTCATGGGCTTAACCAACTGAGCCCAGGTGCCCCTCAGTTATGAATTTGGATCTTTTTCTGGGCTAGTGATGTGCAGTGTGGTCCTTCCTGGTGACACCGGGCAGGGTCAGGGGCCCATACCTCCCAGGCAGCTAAGCGATCACGAGGGTGAACAACCAGTACATTTATAACCATTCTATACTTGGACATCCATTCTATATCTTTCACTTTCAGTACACGATTCAGCAAATTACATGAGATACTCAACATTTTCTTATAAAACAGGCTTTGTGTTAGAGGATTCTGCCCAAGTGCAGGCTAATGTAAGTGTTCGGATCAAGTGTAAAGCAGGCCAGGCTGAGCTGTGATGCTCGGCAGGTTAAGTGTGGTATATGCATTTTTGACTTACAATGTTTTAAACTTAGGATGGGTTTATCAGGAGGTAACCCCATCACAAGTTGAGGAAAATCTACATAGTAGTCCTTAATGTCATCTGAAACTGAGTTCCTTCTTGGTAGGTGTTGAACCAAAAGACCCAATCAAGCCAAAGAATAGGAAAAGGAAGGGTTTTGCTTACAACAAGTAAAGGAAAACACAGGGGATATTTACCGAACAACAAAACTGGGGGAGTTTTAAGCTGAGAGTGCATACATATTCATGAAGGGGCTTGCACAATGAGGAATACAGCATAGAATTGGAGCAAAAGTCACCTTAAGGTGACTAAGTCCGGGTTAAAGTCACAAGGTTGACAATGGTCAGCATCAACAGTTCTCGGGCTCCAGTTGGTCGGGTATCTGAGTGCTCAAGGGGGTTTAGATTCTGCAAAGATAAGTCAAGAATGTGTGTCAAGTCAATCTTTACTTTTGAATCAGCACTGGGAGTTTTACCACTGATTTATTGTCCCTCCTCGCCTGATAGTGGCTGTTTGCTCTTACATTCTTTCAGAAGATAGCCAGGGTCCTATAATGATTTTTCTGATGTCGAGAAAGCTATGCTTGTCTTTCTCTTTCCAGGGACCCC
Organism: Hyaena hyaena; assembly: GCF_003009895.1. NCBI lineage: Eukaryota > Metazoa > Chordata > Mammalia > Carnivora > Hyaenidae > Hyaena > Hyaena hyaena. Next base: position 1,590,718 of record NW_024080647.1, read on the forward strand.
TAACTTTTTCTACTTACGTTGTGACTGTTCACAAATATTTTGATTTTCTTCTCCAACCCAATGGTAGGACTGTACTTTCCCAATACGTTTGAAATGAATTCTGACCATGTGACTACATTTTTTCAATAAAACGTAAAAGGAAATCATATATGTCATTTTGGGGTAGACACTTTTTAAATTTTGTTGTTAATGTTTGTTTATTTATGAGAGAGACAGAGAGCATGTGCACACGCATGAGGAGGGGAGGGGCAGGGAGAGAGGAAGACCTAGAATCTGAAGCAGGCTCCAGGCTCTGAGCTGTCAGCACAGAGCCCAACACCAGGCTTCAACTCATGAACCATGAGATCATGACCTGAGCCAAGATTGGACGCTTAACCAGCTGAGCTACCCAGTTGCCCCTGGGGCAGAAACTTGAAGAGCTAGGGCTTACTGATCATTTCTTGAGCTGGGGCCTCCCCTCCATCAGCCTGGGTCCCTGAGTGACTATAACCAGTAGAGAGCTTTCTTCCAACCTACCATGTAGTATGAGCAGGAAATACTTGATTTCAGTTACTCCATTGCACTCTTAGAGTGTTTTTCTTTCTTCCCACGGCATCCTTAACCTATCTTGACCAATCTAGTGACCAGCATGCCTATCTTTGTAGGAGGAAACCATTATGAAGCAAGAAAGGAAATCCACAAGCCAGAAAGCAAAAGAAAATGACATCGGACAATATTCTAATTTTAATTTTCACATGGTCGAAGACGTTACAGAGAAATTACATTTGCCATACATATACCAAGGGTTACATGAGCTACATTCAAAGGCCATCCATAAACTGATGACAAAACAAACCAATAGAAACAATAGGGCAAAGGATATGAGGAAGTTGTGGACATTTGGTGTTTGTTTCCTTCTCCAGCATTGTTTGTCTTTCTTCTGCCCAAAGCACCTAGATTTTCTTTGGGAGAACTGCCCCCTCCTCCCATTCTCAGGCATGCAATTTGAGCAGCTTTGACCACACCCACAGCTGCAGGTGTGGCAAACCTGAGTCACATGCCAAACCCTGAGCCAATCATTGTGCTTGGGAACGATTGGGTCAATTCTGGCATCTCTATGAGATATTACTGACCTGTATTTATGTATGTATGTATGTATTCATTCATTTTACTGAGCAGCTTTTAAAAATGAGGTGCTCTAACAGCTTACATGAAAAGACGTGCATGATATATTGTTTAATGAAAGAGGTAAGTTTCTGGGTAATGTGTATAATAGGACCACACTGTTTTTCTAAATAGGAAAGAGAAAAAGCCTATAATAAATGTGACTATGTCTTTGTGTGAGCATAGAGAAAAGTGTATGATGCTACACACCAAATTGTTAACACTGTGTGTTCATTATTGGGCTATTGTCTCAGGCCCAAACCAGCCCTTTAACTCTGTTTGGTGAGGCCAGGGCTGAGACTCTACAAACGACACTTTGCTTTGCTGGCTGCTCTGCTTCACTCTGGTGACAGGGTGGTAATAAGAGTTCCAGAAGCCTGGAGGAGGAACTTCCTGTTTGCTTCCTGAGGACTTCGTATTCCTTTTCTTTTTCCTTCTAAAGTTAATTTATTTATTTTGAGAGAGGGGTGGGGTGGGGAGCAAGCATGTGTGGGGGAGGGGCAGAGAGAGGGAGAGAGAGAATCCCAAGCAGGCTCTGTGTCTATGAGATCATGACCTGAACCGAAATCAAGAGGGGATGTTTAACTAACTGACTGAGCCACCCAGGCACCCCCTTCCTAGTCCTATCAGACTATCCCCACTAATTTTTCACCCTGGCAGCAACACCTAGTTCCAGTTACCAGTACTTTCCACATGCCCAGAATGAGGAGTGCCCACTCCTCAGAGGTCTTGGGTACCAGCTCCACAGGCCCCCTCTCCAAGTTTCTGGGTTCAAATGACTCAGCCGGTTCCCTTCGTTCACCAGCGGTAGGCATGGAACCATCTCCTATAGCTGCTCTCATCTCAGTGGCCCCTCTATCCCTCACTCCTCCACTACCTGTTCAGTCAATTATCAAGTTTGTTATCGCTGCTGTAACAGATCATCACAAACTTAGCAGCTTCAAACAACAAAAATTTATTATCTTACACCTTACACTTCTGGATGTCAGAGTCCAGAGTGGGTCTTGCTGGGTTAAAATCAAAGTGTCAACAAAAGTTCATTCCTTCTGGAAGACCTGAGGAAACGTACTTCTTTTTTTTTTTTTTTTAATTTTTTTAATGTTTTATTTATTTCTAGGAGAGAGAGAGAGAGACAGCGTGAGCAGGGGAGGGTCAGAGAGAGAGGGAGTCACAGACTGAAACAGGCTCCAGGCTCTGAGCTGGCAGTCAGCACAGAGCCCGACGCGGGGCTCGAACCCACGAACCGCGAGATCATGACCTAAGCGAAAGTCGGACACTTAACCGACTAAGCCACCCAGGCGCCCCTGGGGAAACGTACTTCTTTGTCTTTTCCAGTCGAGAAACTGCCTGCATTCTTTGGTTTGTGGCCCCTTCCTCCACCTTCAAAGCCAGCCATGTAGCACCTTCCCATCTGTCTCTGACTTTCCTGCCTCCTCTATCCCTTATAAGGACCCTGTGCTTACACTGGACTCACATAGATAATCTACAATAATCTTCCATTCTCAAGACCCTTAATGTAATCACATCTGCAAAGTCCCTTTTGCCATGTCAAGTAACACAGTGACCAAGTTCTGGAGACTAGGACATGGACATCTTCAGGGACTATTATTCTGTCTACTCTCCCAAACCCCCAGATCAGAGTTTTGTAAACTGTTACTGTAAAAGACTAGTCATTAAATATTCTATGGGGCCCCTGGGTGGCTTAGTCGGTTAAGCGTCCGACTTTCGCTTAGGTCATGATCTCGCGGTTCGTGGGTTCGAGCCCCGCGTCGGGCTCTGTGCTGACTGCCAGCTCAGAGCCTGGAGCCTGTTTCAGTCTGTGACTCCCACTCTCTCTGACTCCCCTGCTCACACTGTCTCTCTCTCTCTCCTAGAAATAAATAAAACATTAAAAAAATAAATAAATAAATAAATAAATATTCTAAACTCTGCAGACCATATGGTGTCTGTTACAACTATTCACCTCTGCTATCGTAGAATGAAAGCAGCCATAGATGCAGCAGCAAGGAATATGCTTGGCTGTGTTCCAATAAAACTTTATTTACAAAAACATGAGGTGGGTAGAATTTGGCCCGTGGCCCTTACTGTGCCCAGTCCATCCTAGATACAAATTTTTGCCTGTTAAAATACTGATGTATTTTCTGTTTTTCTGACTGATTCACTTTCATTACCTCGAGAGTGAAATTGAAGAAGATAGTGAGGAGATTATTCCATTTTCTGCACATCTTTCTATATTGTTTGGCTTGTCACAACTACAGTATATTACTTTTATGACTAAAATATATCCAATAAACAAAAAAATATATCTATTGTATGACCTTACCTTTATATAAAAATATGTTCTGTATAATACCAAAATATTGGAAATCAACTGTCTAACCAATGCCTGAGTTGGTTGGACAAATTACATATTTACCCAATGGCCAGTGCCAAGTGGTTCCCCATTTCATTCACACTAAAAATAAAACTCCTTACAATGGCCTATAAGGCCCTACATTTATTTACTTATTATCTTTTTGTAAAAATGTCTATCTCCTCCTCCTAAAATATAAGTTACATGAGGATGAGCATTTTCCTCATTTTTGTGAACTGATGTATCTTAAGAACCCAGGACAATACCTCTCACATAGTAGGTGCTCAGTTATTATTTACTGAGTAAGTGAATGATGGAATACTTTGCAACCATTAAAAATGATTTTATAGAATCAAGTTTCCACATTTAAACATGTGGGAAAATGTTCAAAACATATTAAGCAGGAAGAATCCTGTTATATAAGGTAATATATACCCTATAATTTAATTTTCAGAAATTTAATTTGTACATGGAATGGAAAAAATATGGACAGGTATACTCTGATATACATATATATTTTGGGGGGGTATAATTTGGTATATTAAACAGTGGTTATCTCAGAGTATGGGATTTTGAGTAGTTTTTATTTTAAAATTTTTCCTTTATTTTAAAATTTTTTTCAATGTTTCTATTTATTTCTGAGAGAGAGAGAGACAGAGTGAGCAGGGGAGGGTCAGAGAGAGACAGAGATACAGAATCTGAAGCAGGCTCCAGTCTCTGAGTTAGCTGTCAGCACAGAGCCTATTGCGAGACTCGAACCCACAAACCCTGAGACCATGACCTGAGCCGAAGTTGGATGGTTACCCGACTGAGCCACCCAGACGCCCCTATTTTCCTTTATTTTTAAAAATAAAAGTTAGAATATCTATCTTTGAGATATACTTGAGGGGTCCCACTGCTTTTTCTCATGTGACTCTTTAACTACAGAGAAATGATATAATTCTTGAGTTACTTCATTCCTTCATCCCAACAAACAAAATAGCTCTAAGGGGAACCAACCAGCAGTCCTGATCTTAGTAAAAATTTCCTGAGAGCGAGCTAGCTGTTCTTCAAGGTCTAAATGGCAAACAGCAGGGGTGCCTGAGTGGCCCCTCAATTAAGCATCAGACTCTTGATTTTGGCTCAGGGGAGATTGAGCCCTGGAATCCAGCAATCCAGCCCCTCATCAGGCTCAGTGCAGAACACTGAGCCTGTTTGGGATTCTAACTCTCACTCAAAATAAATAAATAAACTAAAAAAAAAAAAAAAAAAAAGGTAAATAGTAAACCTTCTGTCAATCTTCTCCTGTCACTTTAAGTGAATGACACGCCACCTCCTCTGAAAGCATTAGGCATTTTAGAGGCACTCGTTACAAAAGAATGAGTGTTGGTAGGATGCCACCTATAATAGAAGCACCTCATGGATAGGAAGCTCATCTTAAGTTGAGAATTAGTCTAGGTCAGCAATAAGAGTAACAGTTGGGAGTCATTAAGACCTCCATGATCTTGAGCAAGTTTCTTGCCTTTTTGGACTCTCAGTATTCTCATCTGAAATTTGGGATAATAAGGTCCATGTGACATGACTGTAGAAGTGTGATCATTAAGAACAAGGGTGTTGCGGGGGGCTGGGGCGCCTGGGTGGCTCAGTTGGTTAAACTTCCGACTTTGGCTCAGGTCATGATTTCTCGGTTTGTGAGTTCAAGCCCCACATGGGGCTCGCTGCATGGGTCTCCCTCCTTCTTCCTTTCCCTTTATATCTCTTACAACACTTAGGACAGTGCCTCACATGTACTGAGCACTCTCCTCTCTCACCTCCGTGCTCCTCCCTGTCATTAGGAGCACTCTCCACAATGGCAAGAGACCAAATACTGGGTCTCTTGATCCTTAGCCCTCTCCACCTCCCACAACGTTCAGCTCTGTGACTTTGTGCCTCTGAGACCAGAGAGGAGTGTGCACTTGATTAAGGCGGTGCTAATGGCCTCACCTTACCAGATCTGGCTGAACTGCTAGGGACTACTCCTTGGAAGACTCCAGTTCTGCTGTCAACCCTTGAAAGGCTATTCAAATGCAAAAGACTCAGAAGGCGTGGATGCTTGGCCCTAAAATAAAATTGTTATAAAGCCTCCAAGGGTTGGAAAGAACCTGACTGTTTCATCACCATAGCTGGACTTTGTTTAAATAAGAGTGTTTGAGGAATGTGTTCAGGATTATTTAAACTCAGACCGTTTAAACTCTAAAGAATTCAAAAAGTAGGGTAAACACTTAAATGACTTTAAAGATTTGCAAGATAAGAGGTTACATAACTCGTATACTTATATATAACTTACATAACCTCCATCCTTCATTCTGAGGATCAAGTCAATCTACACAGCACGTCTGGGGGGCAGGGAACAAATGTGATGTGGGAAGGGGAGATGGGAGTCCATGTATACACAATGAGATCATACATCCTGGGTTTTCTGGGGTCAGGTCCAATATAAAATATTCTGTTTTGGGGGCACCTGGGTGGCTCAGTCGGTTAAGTGACCAACTCTTGATCTTGGCTCAGGTCATGATATCACAGTTGGTGGGACTGAGCCCCACACAGAGTTCTGTGCTGACAGTGCAGAGCCTGCTTGGGATCTTCTCTCTCCCTTTCCCCCGCTTGCACTCTTTCTCTCTCACACACACACAAATAAACATTTTTTTATTAAAAATTATTTATAAAATATTCTGGCTTGGCAGACAGTGTATCTTGGATTTTTGTTTCTGAAAATAACAGCCACCATTTTAATTCATTGGGATCATCTATTCCAATACCCTTATTTTGCAAAGAAGAGTGTGAGACCCAGAGAGGGACTTACCAATGCTAAGTACAATTCCTGGCATATAGGTACTAGCTAAATATTTGCCAACTGATGAAATTTGGGCTGATGGCTTGCTTAAAATTAGTGAGCTGTGGAGTTGGAACTCTTCCTCTGGCCTCCTCAGCTGGAGACCATCCAGCCCACTGTGTGCAGGAACCAAGCCAATACTGACCCCGGAAGAGAGAATGTTAGCAGCCACAGATCCTTTAAGCAAGTGAGTTTGGGGTTAAGTGAGCCTCTTCAACTTTGTTGGGACCTCTGGGCACCAGACACATATTTACCCAACACCTGTCTTACTGGTAGTACATGATGCCATTTTTACAGGCCCTTCTGAGAAAGCTGTCTTGGTCTAGGTCAGGTAGCTCTCCAGTCTATTCCCCCACTGATTAGATGGAGGATCAGGTCCAAGTCAACTGTGTCCAACTTTATAAATAGGAAATGAAGGAAGTCTGTAGGGTGCCAGGTATTAAGAACGTTGACGAACAGGCAGTGGACCCACCAGAACTACTCTTAGGGGACACACAGAAGATGTAGAGGATGCTGTGATGTGCCACCACACCCCCCTTCAGCTCATTCCTCCTGCTGCTGGCTTTACTGACTGTTGGCAACACACTGCTGAGTCCCTCTTCTAGAACTGCCCTCAGCCAAGTGGTACTCCTTTCCCAAGAGCGGCCAGCATCCAATACCTAGTGAGAATACAAAGGCCTGACCCCACCATCTCAATTTGGAGAAACTCTGAAAGGCCACCCCAGCTCCAGAATTCCCCAAAGGGTTGGCTGAGACCTTTGCATTTTCTACATCAGAGTCCAACTTCTCCCTCAGCTCTCACTTCTCACGGATGTTGATCCTGAGAGTTCTCCCCTATTAACTTCCTGCATACCAATATCTACCTCGAGAGCCTTTTTTTCCCCCTACAGAATCTATCCTAAGACAGAGTGAGAAGCGGACAGTGGAGCAGAAGCCTAGAAACCATCACAGAAGACTATGAACAATAGCCGTGAGGTAGCAGACCCCACAGCCTCACAGAAACTGTTCCGAAGTCAGGAGCTATAATTAAAAAGAAGAAAAGCAGAGAGAGATCAAATCACTTTCTCAACGCGTCCTTAAAATCAGTTGTTGAAGTAACCTGAGTTGTCTCCCTTCCAACCAAAAAGAATCTCTCAGGACCAGACTCAGCTGGGCATCTGCCTCGTGTCCTTTTTGACTTTCCATTTCCTGCTGTGATCCTGGGACCACATGACTGGGACACTCTGCCCGCATTTGTCAGCCTCTCCCTTTGAGGAACTGGCCCATGTTCTCTAAACCCCCAACTAGAGGCTGCAGTCTCATTCCAAATCAACTGATGACCCTGAACAAAGGTGCTACTGCCTGTCTGATTTGGAGTACGGCATGTCCCTCTGGAGACGGTCTTGGACTGCTGCCGGCTCCCCTGGGGGTCAGTCTGATGGCAGGATCATTTTCTCTAGCTCCATCCCGACTGGCTCTGGCTCCCCTCTTCCTCCATTAACCCATGATGTTGAGGGTATAGCCAAGTACACTCGTGTTCTGATAATCTCCTTTACTTTTTGGCTTTAGTTTCCCGTCTAAGAAAATGCAGACATAGCTCCTTGCAATTTTAGGCTTTTCCCCCTCATTTCTTGCTCTCTTGGTTTGCATGTTTCATTCTTTAGCAATAGCGGTCTTTAAGCTTTAAGGATTCATTAGGTCAGGGACATATGGGTGGTTCAGTTGGTTAAGTGTCAGACTTGGGCTCAGGTCATGATCTCACAGCTCAGGAGTTCAGGCCCTGCACTGGGCTCTGTGCTGACAGCTCAGAACCTGGAGCCTGCTGCGGATTCCGTATCTCCTTCTGTCTCTGCCCGTCCCCTGCTGTCTGTCTCTCTCTCTCTCTCAAAATAAAAAATAAATAAAATAAATAAAAAAGAAAGAAAGAAACTGGAGATGAAATAAACTGTACTGTACAGGGGCACCTGGTGGCTGAGTCAGTTAAGCATCCGATTTCTGTTTGGATCATGATCTCACAGTTTGTGAGTTCAAGCCCCACATCAGGCTCTGCACTGTCAGTGCAGATTCTGCTTCAGATTCTCTGTCTCCTTGGCTCCCTTCCAGCTCCCTCCCCCCAAAAATAAATAAATATCAACACTCCAAAAAAACAAAGAATCCAGTGAAGAAATGGGCTAAAGACATGAACAGACACTTCTCCAAAGAAGACATCCAGATGGCCAACTGACACATGAAATGATGCTCAACGTCACTCATCATCAGGGAAATACAAATCAAGACCACAACAAGATACCACCTCACACCTGTCAGAATGGCTAACATTAACAACTCAGGCAACAACAGATGTTGACCAGGATGGGGAGAAAGAGGCTCTCTTTTGCACTGCTGGTGGGAATGCAAACTGGTGCAGCCACTCTGGAAAACAGTATGGAGTTTCCTCAAAAAATTAAAAATAGAACTACCCTATGACCCAGCAATTACACTACTAGGTATTTGTCCAAGGGATACAGGTGTGCTGTTTCAAAGGGACACATGCACCCCAACGATTATAGCAATGGATCAAGAAGATGTGAGATACACACACACACATACACACACACACAATGGAGTATTACTCAGCGATCAGAAAGAATGAAATCTTGCCATTTGCAACTACGTGAATGGAACTAGAGGGTATTATACTCAGCGAAATTAGTCAAAGAAAGGCAAATATCATATGACTTCACTCATACGAGGACTTTAAGATACAAGACAGATGAACATAAGGGAAGGGAAGCAAAAATAATATAAAAACAGGGAGGGAGACAAAAACATAAGAGACTCTTAAATATGGAGAACAAAGAGAGGGTTACTGGGGGCGGTGCGGGAGGGGTGCGGGAGGGGGGATGGGCTAAATGGGTAAGGGGCATTAAGAAATCTACTCCTGAAATCATTGTTACACTCTATGCTAACTAACTTGGATGTAAATTTAAAAATATAAATTAAACAGAATTAAAAAAAATAAATAAGCATTTACAAAACTGTGCTATACAAATGTCTGGTTTAGGGATAATATTGGGAAGAACACTAACAAAGAAGACTTTCATATGTAATAATCCAGCCCTGAGGCCCTACTGGGACTTCAAGGGAAGTTCTGCTCCTGAAGGTTGAGTTCTCTGGTGTCTCAGCCTGGGCACAGCCTGTTCCCCTCTCCTGAGACATCCTGCTCAACTCCTCCTCCCTCCTCCCCACCTTCTGTCTTCAAACTCCTATTGATCTGGTCTCAGAGTAAGATGTCACCTCCTGGGGCGCCTGGGTGGCTTAGTCGGTTAAGCGTCCGACTTTCGCTTAGGTCATGATCTCGCGGTTCGTGGGTTCGAGCCCCGCGTCGGGCTCTGTGCTGACTGCCAGCTCAGAGCCTGGAGCCTGTTTCAGTCTGTGACTCCCTGTCTCTCTGACCCTCCCCTGCTCACGCTGTCTCTCTCTCTCTCCTAGAAAGAAATAAAAACGTTTTAAAAAAAAGTTAAAAAAAAAAAAAGATGTCACCTCCTCTGGAGAATCTTCCTGGATTATACCTCACCCAAACATCTGGGCAACACACACCTTCTCTGGGCAATCCCAACACGCAACACGTGTGCTCTGGCCCCTTAGCGCTGAAATGCTCCCATTCACCAGCCCATCAGACTACCCTTCCCTCCCTATAGCCTCCACCTCTATCTAAGCTAGCAAGCTCCTGGAGAATAGGGGGTGTGTCTTGTTTATCGTTATATTTCTAAGGTCTAAAACAGGGCCTCACACACAATAGATACTCAGTATTTGAATATCTGTAAAATAAAGGGAGGTACAAATATGCCCTCTGAGTCATCAAAGGCGGATTCTTTTATGGCCCCGAGAATTTCAGTGCCAAGTATGTCTTATTATAATTGAATTTCTTGAAAATTGGCACTCTAAATACAGCTTGAATATAACATAGCTAGTTACCACCCACCCACAAGCAGATCAGACGTTCCTCCTTGAAGGGCTCCATCATTCTTTGGCTTATCTCATTGCCCCCTAAGTAAGTTCTTGAAAAACATTAGCTGAGTAATTGGTACACATAATACATCTCTCCCTGACTAGTGCGGAGACAGAATTAACTGCATCAATTTCTTTTGTTTACCATGACTCAGAACTGAGGGGTGTTCTATGTTTCATAAATTATAGGAGTTGGGAACAGGTCTTTTCCTCTTAAAAGCACATCAGAATCCAGTATATGTGAGGCCTCATTGCAGGAACTACAAGATGGCTAGAAAAATCTAGAGCCTGGATTCTACACAGCCCTGCATTCAGTTGATACCAGTCTAAGACTGGAAGATCACGAACAGCGCACCATTCCCAAACCTAACCGGGGCTTCCGCTCAAAGTTCACAGATTCGTATTCTGCTCTCCTTGTACCTCAAGTTGGTCAATGAGAAGTTAATGAACTAAGACGTCAGCCAAGCCCTAAGCGAACAACTGTCCTAAACACTGACTAGACTGATCAGCCACAGACATTTCACAATGAATGATGTGAGCCTTACTCACAGCAAACAGTACTAGATTAAAATGTCTCCCACAATACCATGACAAGCACTTGGGCCATTAAAATTACAAATGGCCACTTAAGCTAATGTATTTTGTTTGCCTGATGCCCTCTGGAGCTGTTCATCTGTCTGCCAGAGGTTGTCACAGATATGTGATTATCTCGGTTCTTATCTTAGGCTGGAGTAAGAACAATGAGGTCTCCCATAACGTTTTGGATGGCTGGTCTTAGGACACAGCTGTCATTTTTTACAGCACCCAGCGGACTCTGGGTACAAATGATGTATTTCCTCGTAAGGAGATGTAGACTCTTTTTTCTGTCTGGCTTTCATACCTCTCTCAGCCTTATTTTATAGAAGGTGAAACTTTGACTGATGGGCCCAGGGCTGAAGCACGTTGAGCCAATGAGTTTCTTCCCTGGGAATCTAGAATCCCGGCTAACAGATTTCATTTTCAGTGTAGCTGGTTTACAGACAGAACTTATAGACGCAGAACTGGGAGTGGTGATTTCTGCCATATTTATTTGGTCTGTGGAACAAATCAAGCCAGAATGCAGTTAGCAAAAATTACCAATTTAGGGGCGCCTGGGTGGCTCAGTCACTTAAGCATCCGACTTTGGCTCAGGTCATGATCTCGCGGTTCGTGGGTTTGAGCCCCGCGTCGGGCTCTGTGCTGACGGCTAGCTCAGAGCCTGGAGACTGCTTCGGCTTCTGTGTCTCCCTCTCTCTCTGACCCTCCCCTGCTCACGCTCTCTCTCTTTCTCTCTCTCTCTCTCTCTCTCTCAGAAATAAATAAAATATTTTTTAAAAATTAAAAAAAATAACCAATTTGAAAGGGGACTACAGCTGACTCCATTTAGGCCTCAAACATTCTCCTTGGGTTCTTCTTTCCAGCTTGTTTCTGGGCTCAGGTGGAAGACCCTGAGAGTGAAAGTTTCCCTGAGGGGAACAGAAACTCCCCCTCCGGCAATAAGGGCTGTGCTGAGTCAGCAAGACCCCACCCACGATGGACAATGATGGATTTGACCTTCACTGCCTACCTGCAAGTACCCACCCACCTACGTCCCACATTTTCCTTATATAAACCTGGAAACATTTTTGTTGCTTTGGAGGCAGTCTTTGCGACACTAGTTCACTAGTCCATGGTCTTCTCAGTGTTGGCCTTACTGAAATGAATATATTTCTTGTTTCCATCACCACTCATTTCTCTGCCTTTGGATTTTGCCAGTGGCCAGACCTGGTCTGATTGGGATCCCTGGACCTAGGTGCTTTTGCACCCTTGCATGCTGGCTACAAATTTATTCTACTACCAATCTGCTTTAATCTAGTACTCAAAAGATTCCTAACTAATACAGTGGCCATGGTGGGCGAATATAAATTGCAGCAGGAATTTGAGAAGAGGAGGCATTATTGACACCACTGGTCAGCACCAGAGCCCAGGTAGGGGGAGGCCTGCCCGTGTATAGTTCAGTGATTCTTGCACCTCACTGCTGCTACATTGAACCCTCACACTTCTTTGATTTTGTCCAGAAGATATCATGGTCTAGGATGTTGTCAGGAAATATTGTGGGATGAATTAAGATCGGTGATATGCTGGTACATGTTTAACTATTGACTTTGTTGGGGGGGGGTTGAGGGGGTAGGGAGGTGAGCCCTAATTTGTAGCATTTGCCAATTTCCAAGACGTCAATTCTCTATTCATGGCCAATTACAAACTATCACAGTGAAGCCAGCAAATGCACAGTTAGAAAAAGATGCACAGTAACACACCATTAATACATATTTCTGCCATTTACACGCAACAGGTGTAAATCACCTCTGGAGCATGGATAATAGCAGCATGCAGTGAAGGTATTAGGAAATGGTGAATATTGAGTGAACATTTGTTACTCTTATTTTTAATATAATTCATTTCATATATTCAAATTTTAATTTTATAAGGGCTGTGTTTAATAACTGGCAAAGCTCTTGTAAATTTGGTTATCTACGTTTGCAAACTGGTGCAGGTTGGCTCCAGCACACCACTAACTGGGACGAGTGTTTGTTGGTCGAATTCAAAAACAAGTTTATTACCTGATTAAAATGATAGCTAATTCAGAGTAATCTCACCCAAACCCCCAGTGCTAATGCCTGACACTTGCATTCTTAGGTTGTTGTGGTTCCTAACTCAGAAACTTCTCATTCCTGTGGAAGCTGTTCTAAGTCCTTACCCATCCTTCTTCCGGAGGAAGCAATGCCCCACCCTCTGCGAGCTCCCCACCCCCACCCCTGCTCCTGCTCCCCGCCACCTCCTCTGGGACATCAGGCCATTAATTGCAGTCAGCACATCCCGAACTCATTAGTTTCTGCCTGAACTTGCTCTTCCTCCCCTTTCTCCACCTAATTCACACCCTAACCACAAAGAACTGTTTGTTCCCTATCTCATTTAATGCCACCCCAATTCATTCTGCTTACCAAGCCGGAACTCTGAGTACAGTGGCTCTCAACCCTGGCCATATTCTAAGATACCTGTGCCTAGGCACTAGGGTCACAGGTCTAGACTTCATTAGTCTGAGGTGTGGCCTGAGCACTGGGGGAGGGGAGGCTTTCAAGGTCCCCAGATGATTCTGATGTGCTGTCACGTACAAACCACATCCTTACCTGATCTCTCAGCATTTACTTATTTACTTTTTTGACTGGCTGCCAAAGACCAGTCAATTCTGCCTCCAAAACCTTTCCTAAACCTACTGCAAATCTCCATTTCTACTGCCCTTGCTCCACCACCACCTCGCCTGGACTACCACCGTGGCATCTTGACCTCTCCTCCCACAATCTCTGTTTTAGTACACCCTCTCGCAATCACCCGAATGATTTTTCCAAAATGCAGGTCTGGTCATGTCTCAACACCCACTGAAAAGCCATTATAGTGGCAAGCATTTGCACTGCAATATCTGGATGCCAGGAACGCAGCGTCTCATTATCTTTCTAAATCAAATTAAAGTCACTCTAAGCATCCATTTTCCAGGGGAGCAGCTCATTATTGAGAGTTTTCTTTCCTAGAATTGTACAAGACTCCCAGGAGTCTTAAAGGGCCAGAGGGTGTGGGGAAAACCCTTCTAGGTCCATTTTGGCCACTGACGGGATATCCTTTGTCCACCTTGTGAGGTATAATTCCACTCCTTTCAGTTCCAGCAGGTCGCAAAGGTCTTTCCTCTAGCCTTCCATGCCATAATGTCTGGGGTCTGGCTTCCCTGGACGTAGCAAACAGCCACTCGCAGTCTGAGTGCCAGTGGGTGGCTAGGTATTGAACCACCCATGGGCCTCCTACCCCTGAACCCTCAGTCCCTCCTTTCCTTAACCCCGTGGGGTTGTGAAACAATAGAAGGAAGGAGTGGTGTGGTCAATGATTAAACAACCTCATTGTTAGGTGGTCAGGTACCTGTGGAATCCAGCATCAAGGCAAAAAGAACTCACAGGAGCTGAGAGGTTGGGAGGAGAGTCTCTATTCAGCTGGTCCCTCAGCAATCCTCTTGGCCACTTCTAGCTGTCTGTCCGGGGATACAGGGAGCATCATGGGCTGCCTGCAGCTCCCCAGCCATAGCCCTTCTGTGGTCTCCATAACTTTGCTCATGCTGATCGTGCCGGCTTTATCACCTCCCCTTCTGTTAACGTTCACTTAAAGGTCACTTCTCTGAAAAGCTTCCCAAATCAGCTCTCCAACGTTTGATCCACACCTTCATTTTAGACCTTATCGTGTTACTATCTTTAATATTATACATGGCATTACCAATTTTTTAAATTTTTTTTTTTTTTGAGAGAGAGAAAGAGAGAATGCCAGGGAGTGAGCAGGGAAGGGGCAGAGAGAGAAAGAGGGAGACACAGAATCCCAAGCAGGCTCCAGGCTCTGAGCTGTCAGCACAGTCCGACGCGGAGCTGGAACTCACGAACTGTGAGATCATGATCTGAGCTGAGGTTGGACACTTAACCCACTGAGCCACCCAGGCGCCCCTACATGGTATTTTTTTATGCTTTATTTATTTCTGAGAGAGAGAGAGCGTGCATGAGCAGGAGAGGGTCAGAAGGAGAGAGGGAGATACTCAATCTGAAACAGGCTCCAGGCTCTGAGCTAGCTGTCAGCACAGAGCCTGACGCAGAGCTCGAACTCATGAACCGTGAGATCATGACCTGAGTCGAAGTCGGACGCTTAACCGACTGAGCCACCCAGGTGCCCCTACGTGGTATTTTTTTAATGTTTATTTTTGAGAAAGAGAGACAGAGCATGAGAGGGATAAGGGCAGAGAGGCAGAGGAACAGAGGGTCCAAACAGGCTCTGCACTGACAGCAGCGAGCCCAATGAGAGGCTCAAACTCACGAACTGTGAGTCTGACGCTCAACCGACTGAGCCACCCAGGCACCCATATACATGATATTTTACACACATCCCCGCCTGCGTACTCGCGTGCACACCTTATACTGGTGAATTTCTTACAGATAGGAATTGGAGAGTTTTGGGGTGTTGGTTTGGGGCTTTGTTTTTGTTTTTAAGTAAGTTCTATGCCCAACCCAAAGCTTGAACTCAGGACTCTGAGATCAAGTCATATGCTCTATTCACTGAGCCGGCCAGCGCCCCTAGGGTTTTTTCTTTTTAATCTTTGTATCTCTACCACCTTTCACAAGTCAGGGATATGTTGGCTAGATTTCTAGAACTTTAGAGCCAAAAGGGACAATAGAGGTAATCTCATCCAGTGTTTTTTCAATTCTACTTTAGTTATACAATCCCTTTATTTGAAACAAAATCTTATACAGAAGACCCAATAATTAAATAGGTGAGAGCAGAGAAGCTATAGTTAAAGCAGAGTAGGCATAATGCCGAGAGAGGTCTGTAGACCCGCCTGCACAGGTCAAAATCAAAGACCACAGATCTTGTCCAATGCCTTCACTTTGCCGATGAGACAACCATGGCCAGGAGACGTTTCTATTTTGCATACATTGACTCCATCCCACGTCTTTGGAAAGTCATTGCTTTATTTTATTCTAGAATCATCACCATCATCTTCTAGAGTCATCACAGGCTCAATAGCCCATTTTTAAAGCCCTTGTGGAATAAATGATTTCCTTGGCCATGTATTATTATACATCCTATGAACCAATTCTTCAAGAAAGGTGTTTACAGGCAAGTTATTACTGCGTCAGGATTGCAGAAACATGTATTCCAATTATACTGTGGTGTTTTTTTTTATTGCTTAAAATTTTTTTTGCCCTATAATATTGTGTGGGTGTTTGTGAAATTAAACTGCTTGAGTCGGAGCCGCAGAGCTCTGCCAACGTGCCTCAAGACTCTCCCAGGCTGAAGATCCTCGGGAAGTATCTGTAGTCTCTTATTATAAGGTCCAATTCGGCTTTTGTTGTTTTTAAACAATCCAGGAAGCTGACCGAAGCACTCCCTTCCTTTAAAAGCCACAGTGCATTGAGATGCAACTCTCTTTGAGGGTGGAGGCATTTGCTTATACTAATCAGGACTTGGGCATTTTTATTTTTTTACATATTTTTAAAGTTTTATTTATTTAAGTAATCTCTACACCCAATGTGGGACTTGAACTCATGACCCGGAGATCAAGAGTCACATGCTCTTCTGATGGAGCCAACCAGGTACCCTGGTTGGCCTTGGGTACTTTTTTTTTTTAATTTTTAATGTTTTATTTATTTCTAGGAGAGAGAGAAAGAGACAGTGTGAGCAGGGGAGGGTCAGAGAGAGAGGAAGACACAGACTGAAACAGGCTCCAGGCTCTGAGCTGGCAGTCAGCACAGAGCCCGACGCGGGGCTCGAACCCACGAACCGCGAGATCATGACCTAAGTGAAAGTCGGACGCCTAACCGACTAAGCCACCCAGGCACCCCTGGCCTCGGGTACTTTTAAATGAGAAGGCAGGCCATTAGAAATTCTCAAGGTCAGCTCACAATGGACTGGAGGGCTTCATGCATATTGCGAATTCCTGCAATTGTACCACAGGCAGTGCCCTTCTAATTTGACCCCTCCTCTCCTTTTCCAGCATCACCATTGTGGGTCAGGCCTCACCATCTCCAACTGTTGCTTCCTGAAAAGTTTCACTGCCCTCACTTTCAACTGCCCTGACCCATCCTTCCACTTGCAGCTAGAGAGGGCTTTTGCAAATGCATCTGTGTCCTGTGGGAGGGGTGGGCACCAAAAGGGGCTTCTGGGATGCTGATCTTGTTCTGTTTCTTGATTTCGGTTCTTGGTTTCACGGATGTGCTCACTTCATGAAAGTCCATCAAGCTGAATCTTTATGATTTGCATGCTTCCTGTCTTTGTGCATCACTCTACCATAGCTGGTTTCATTGTCCCGTTAGAAAAATAATAATAATAATTGTCCTGTTAGATTGTGACCTGGGGACAGGATTCTTTCATTATCTTTGTAATCTAATATCTATTTTTTTAATGTTTACTTATTTTGAGAGAGAGAAAACGCATGCGTGAGCTAGGGAGGGGCAGAGTGAGAGGAAGAGAGAGAATCCCAAGCAGGCTCCACACCACCAGCACAGAGATGGACATGGGGCTCGAGCCTATGAACCATGAGATCACGACCTGAGCCAAAATCAAGAGTCTGATGCTTAACTGACTGAGCCACCCAGGCGCCTCTGTATTCCTGTATCTAGCACACACTGGCCATTCTACAAATTTTGGTTGAAGTGTTATAGGAATAAATGATTAAATAAATGAATGAATGGAACTGAAGTCTCAAGTTACAAGGAATGAAGGGTCTTTGGGACAAATGATTAGATACAGAAGAATGGACTTGCTAAATTTTGCAGGAGCATGGGAGTGGAGAGTGGAGTAGGGAGCACACCCTTGTCCTGGAGGAAAGAAGGTTATGTAGAAGCATTGGGTTCTGGGGGCACCTGGGAGGCTCAGTCCATTAAGTGTCTGACTTTGGCTCAGGTCATGATCTTACAGTACATGGGTTTGAGCCCCGAGACTGGCTCTGTGCTGACAGCTCAGATTCGGATTCTGTGTCTCCCTCTCTCTCTCTCCCCTTCCCCACTGGTGCTCTGTCTCTCTCTCTCAAAAATGAATATTAAAATAAACAAAAAGAAGCAGCATTGAGTTCTACAGGAGGAAGGCCTGAGAGAAGCCAGAGGTACCCTGGGGCACCTGCCAGCACAAGGCACACTGGAATCACCATACCTGCCCCATGTCCAGGTCGGCCCCTCTTCTTGACTTTCTCTTTTGGCTTCTGGGACTGACATTCTCCCAATCACAAAAGCACCCAACTTTTTTTTTTCTCTCTCGCTCTTTTTTTTTTTTTTCCACCTCCTGCACATTCCATTGGCCACCAAAGTAAATGGTTCTCAAAGCAATTCTTTTTCCATTCCTCTTACTGGTCCCTTTGTTAAGATTCCCAAGGCTTAAAAAAAAAAAAAAAAAACACCAACTCCCACAGCTTCTTAGTCTGATAGCTCGCAACTGCTCTCCCAATTAAGACTCTGTGAAATGGAGTCAATAATGGATATGGACTGATATTTTTTTAGTTTTTAATTTTTTACATGCTTATTGGAGGGAGAGAGAGAGACAAGGAACACACACATGAGCAAGGGAGGGGCAGAGAGAGGGGGACAGAGAATCTGAAGGCTTTAAGCCTGCTGTGGGGCTCAAACTCATGAACTGTGAGATCATGATCTGAGCTGATGTTGGACGCTAAACCGACTGAGCCACCTGGGTGCCCCTGGACTGATTTTTTTTTTTTTTTTTTTTTAAGAAAAAGAACAAATGTTAGAAGTAAGATTCATTGAAAGATGAATGATTACAGAGATGACCATAAAACCTCAAAAAATATTAGAGACAGAGGTAAGAAAGGTCACCAAGGCTCTTTCAGTGCCTCTTTCTGTGTACCTCTCTGTGATTTTAGTCTGCAAATCTTTCTCCTGTCCCTCAGACCTCATGGTGGAAATCATGGCCATCGACCCACAGCTGAAGTTTTACATCTGCTTTCAAGAGACCAGAACCGGCCGGGACTAGAGTCTCCCAGGATCAATTCCAAATTCCCAGGCAGGAACCCTGATCAGCCCACTGGGTTGGGCGTCCACCCCTTGGACCACTCAACTGTGGTGCTTATGGGGATATGGTCCCAATGTGCCAAAGGCTGTCCACAACTGAGCACCGTCACCATGTGGAAGGGGCAGGGCCATTCCCAGAGAAAGGGAGCCGGACAAAGAACCCAAGGATGAATTTACACCTTTGGCTTTGAATCTGCCCAGCAAGCTGCCCCCGGAGTTATCCTTCTTAAAAGAGAACTCTGCTCAAGTCACTTTTACCCAGCAGCTGGACCTCAGCTACAGTGGCCTCGCCTGAGGTCACATCCCAGAGCAAGCCACCGCTGCCTTACAGTGAGACCTAGTGAATTGAGAGTACTAAGGCCTAGCCATTAAACCTGAACTGAGACAGCCTCACGCAGCCTCACACAGATATATGGATGGACAAAAGAGGAGCTTTTTTCAGTAAGTAAACTCTGCGCCCAACGTGGGGCTTGAAGTCGTGACTCCGAGATCAAGAATCACATGCTCCACCAACAGGGCCAGCCGGGTGTCCCAGGAGGAGTATTTGAATAGCCTTTTCAGATAATTGTGAATATTCCTCTTGCTACCACTGGAGAACTCATTAATGATAGTTTCTTAAAGGTTAGTTGCAAATTTTGCTACGGAACCACATTAGTGAACGTTACCCACGCTGTTATGTTAAAATCCATGTGCTCTGAATGGATCATTTTACTTATTATGGTTATTGTAACATTGTGCTTTGGTCATTCAGAAAATCTTGGCTCACGGAGTAATACAGATCTTCTAAACGTGGACATTGTTCAGTATATAATATCAAAAAGTCACATTTATTAATATCACTGTAGCCTGGGCAGAGGGGTGCAAAAGCACCTGGCTCCAGGGGTCCCCAACAGACTAGGTCCAGGCACTTGACAAAATCCAGAGGCCGAGAGATGAGCAGTGGTGGAACAAAAAAGGAATTTATTTCAGGGAGGCCAACACCAAGAAAACAGAGGGATAGTGGCTGGAAGGCTGTTTCCAAAGTTCCAAAAAGACATCCAGGTTTATAGGAGGAAAACGTGGGGCAAAAGTGGGTGGGTGGGCAGTGGGCTTGTAGGTGGGCAGTGAAGGTCAAATCCATCAGTGTCTTGGTGTCAATTCTGGGCGGGGTTTTGATAGCACAGGGTGGGAGTTTCTCTTCCCATCAGAGGATGCTTTGCCCTTAAGGGCTTCTGCCTGAGCCCAGAGACAATCGGTAAGGAAAATCCCAACCAGAAAGTTTGAGGTCACATCAGAGGCAGCAAAGTCTTTTTCCTTCACCACCAAACTCATCAAAAGTCTTTTAAGTATGGAAAAGCTGCCAAGTGCCCACTGGCAAATAGAAGTTTTCCAAAGTTCTGGTTTTCAATTAAAAACTTGAGCTGTATCATTGGCAAAAATTACTATCAGTTGGTTTCCTTAAAGTGAGTGGCTCACTTTGTTTATATTTAAGAGACTATCTGCCAAACAGTCAAGTCTGAATAACCACACTTTGTCAGTCTTGAGTTCTTTCAAGTAAAAATGGCATTTCAGGAAATGGGGATTTCAGTTTGCAAAGCAAAAACAATTGCAGAAAGCCTTACCAACACGACCATCACTAGTCCTCAGCAGTCAGTAGAAGCGCATTACTCATACTTTCCATTTCATCCTACAGGATAGTTTAAAAAGATGTACTTAAGAGTCAAAATCTAATAAAATAGATACTTTTACTGCTTCATTAGGGACATTCATTGTGTCTGTGTGTGTGTGTTTCTTAAGTTTGTCTATTTATTTTGTGAGGGAGAGAGAGCACGTAAGCAAGGGGGTGGGCAGAGAGAGAGGGAGAGAGAGAATCCCAGATAGGCTACATGCTGTCAGTGTAGAGCCTGACGCGGGACTTGAACTCACAAACCGTGAGATCATGACCTGAGATGAAATCAAGAGTTGGACGCTTAACTTACTGAGCCATCCAGGCACCCCTCATTAGGGACATTTTTTAAAATGTTTATTCATTTTTGAGAGAGAGAGAGCAGGAGAGTGACAGAGAGAGGAGACACAGAATCTGAAGCAGGTTCCAGGCTCTGAGCTGTCAGCACAGAGCCTGATGCAGGGCTTGAACCCATGAACCACAAGATCGTGACCTGAGCTGAGGTCGGAAGCTCAACTGACTGAACCGCCCAGGTTCCCGTCATTAGGAACATGCTTAGGTGAATCTGGCTTTTTTTTTTTTTTTTTTGAGAGTGCGTAATGGTAGAGAATGCAATGACTAATGGTACAATTTGGGGCCATTGCCTTTGTTCCATGCCAAGGTGCCAGGGGTTTACCCACCACTGCTTTTGTGACACCAGTGTCAAGGTCAACTGGGGCAAGAAGCAGGTGACATCTTGGCATCATTATGAAAATAGTTTTGACAAACCCCCAGGAAGAGTCTTGGGGATCAACAGGTGCCCACAAACCACACTTTGGAACAGCTGGACTAGAGGAAAGAGATTGAGAAAAAGATAAGATACGTCATAACTCAAAGGGCTATGGCCTAGAGGGAGAATCTGGGGAGCCACAAAGGAAGCATGAGTCCTCAGAAGAGACTACAATCCACCCCCACCCCCCCGACACCCAGGTTTGGCAGATTTCAAAACTGAGGATTTGGTACATCTTTATGTACCCAGCGTATTTGACTCTGGAGCCGACCTTTCAATTATTTTTGTAAGCTTTTAATTTTTTTTGAAAGTTTTGCTTGTCTTTTTTCTGTATGTTTATTTATTTCTGAGAGAGAGAGAGAGACAGAAAGCAGGGGAGGGGCAGAGAGAGAGGGAGACAGAATCCCAGGCAGGCTGCAGGCTCCCAGCTGTCAGCACAGAGTCCGACGTGGGGCTCGAACTCACACAGTGAGATCATGACCTGAGCCAAAGTCAGACGCTTAACCGACTGAGCCACCCAGGCGCCCCTGATCATTTTTAACACTTTCCTCCTCTGTATGACAAAATTTCTTTTCAGGAACAGTAATCAAATAAAGCAAATAATATTAGTGGCTAGAAAAATAAAGGCAGTCAGTAAAAGCTTTCCTTTACTGAACTTCATACAGATATTCATATCAGGGAAAAATAAATAAATATTACAATTCCCAAAAGGGGGGGGGAACTAATGAGCAGAACTTCTTAATTACATTAACATGTCTCTCTTTTTTTTTTTTTTAATTTCTAGGAGAGAGAGAGAGACAGTGTGAGCACGGGAGGGTCAGAGAGAGAGGGAGTCACAGACTGAAACAGGCTCCAGGCTCTGAGCTGGCAGTCAGCACAGAGCCTGACGCGGGGCTCGAACCCACAAACCGTGAGATCATGACCTAAGCGAAAGTTGGACGCTTAACCAACTAAGCCACCAAGGCGCCCCACATTAACATGTCTCTTTAAAAAAAATTTTTTTTTAATGTTTATTGATTTTTGAGAGAGAGAGACAGAGACAGCGTGAGCAGGTAAGGGAGAAAGGGAGAGAGAGATACGGAATCTGAAGCAGGCTCGAGGGTCTGAGCTGTCAGCACAGAGCCCGATGTGGGGCTCAAACTCACAAACTAGAAGATCCTGACCTGAGCCGAAGTTAAATCTTCAATCCACTGAGCTACTCAGGCACCCCAAGAATCTCTAATATTCAAGAGAATCCCCAAATTCTGGGTGTTACGGATATCTCCTGATATTTAAACATTGTCAACACATTCCTTTTATTTCAACATCACATAGAACAAACTGGAAGGGTCTAAAGTTTGCTTTGGCCAGCAGGCAGCCAGTTTGCAGCCTCTGTTTAGAGCTGGCCACCATGGCCATGGAAGTAATGGCCGTTGGCCTTGAGAAAAAAGCCTTCACCCAGGGCTGCTAGGACTACCCTTTCTGCTGCAGCTTCTTCAGTCTTCGGACTCCAGGAAGGGGAAGAAAGACATTTCTTTGTAGATGCAATCCTGCAACCCACGCCCACTACTCCCATCAATTCCTACAACAGCTCTGTGAGGTAGGAGCTATCATCATTCCCATTTTGACAGCAACAGAAGCTTAGAGGTATTTCACAACTCGCAAAAGTTCCACTTTGCTACTAAGTTACAGAACTAGGACTTGAACTGAGGGCTATCTGATTAGACTTTAAATTCATAAAGATAAGGGAGAAACAGTGCCTTATTTCTTTCTGGATCCTTCCAAACGCAGGCCTGGGCATGTAGTCAGTGCTCAGTAAACATTGCCGATTAATGATATATTGATGGAGTAAACACATGCTTAGGGCTGCATCTTTTCAACACTTAAACAGGAATCTGAAATTTAGTTGGCCTATGCCAGATAGACACGCTCCTCCAGCAAATGAGGAAAACACGCGCATGTTCAAATAAATTGACGATCGGAATTGAGTCATTATCTGAATTGGCATCTAAGAGATAGAGAGTAATATGTAAAAGAACAGAGTTGCGATTACCCACCAGCTTTTCATAAGCTCTTCCCATTCTGCTTCTCATCCCCCCAAAAAGAACATCTCCATGGTTAAAAAAATAAAAAGTCTCCAATTGTTCTCCTTTGAGCACATCCTAAACAGGTTTCTGTACATTATAAACCTTCCGTTAATGTGAGTGGCTGGTGCTGATGACAATTACCTGTCAACTATGCACAGTGATTCATATCTCTGTGTCAGTATGTCACAATATGGAGCTCAAGTTACATGCTTAATCCAATGAAAAACCATGAGAGGCATTTAGAGCCAAAGTACTTGTTGAAAGACTCCCCACCTATAGAAACATACAGAATAGCTCCAGGAAAGAGTGTCATCATTTTCCTAAAATTTTGGCAAGAAACTGTTAAGGAGTCCTGATAAAGGCTGGCAACAAGAAGGAACATTTCCTCCTCTTGATGGCACCCAGCCAGCTTCTGACAGCCTGGTGCCAGCTTCCCAGAGCTCTACAAATGGCTTGGGGTGATTTTCTCTGGACTTGATTATCCTAACTCACAACCTATAGAAGTAGCAAAAGAAGAAACACAGCAGGGAGATGGGAAGCAATAGCAAGGAGCCATGGCCAGTTTAAAGATGAAGTTCAAAGGAGATGACCGAGCCACAGGCCTAATCTAAATGTAAACTGTAGGGATGCTGGTGAGGATGTGGAGAAACGGGCACCCTCTTGCACTGTTAGTGGGAATGCAAACTGGTGCAGCCGCTCTGGAAAACAGTGTGGAGGTTCCTCAAATAATTAAAAATAGAGCTACCCTATGACTCATCAATAGCACTGCTAGGGATTTATCCAAGGGATACAGGAGTGCTGATGCATAGGGGCACATGCAACCCAATGTTCATAGCAGCACTTTCAACAATAGCCAAATTATGGTAAGAGCCTAAATGTCCATCAACTGATGAGTGGATCAAGAAGATGTGGTTTATGCATACGATGGAATACTACATGGCAGTGAGAAAGAATGAAATGCTGCCATTTGTAGCAACATGGAAGGAACTGGAAGGTATTATGCTGAGTGAAATAGGTCAGTCAGAGAAAGACAGATATTGTATGTTTACACTCATATGTGGATCTTGAGAAACTTAACAAGACCATGGGGGAAGTGAAGGGGGAAAATAGTTATAAACAGAGAGGGAAGAGGCAAACCACAAGAGACTCTTAAATACAGGGAACAAACTGAGGGGGGTTGGAGGGTGGGGGAGAGGGGAAACTGGGTGATGGGCTTGGAGGAGGGCACTTGTGGGGATGAGCACTGGGTGTTATATGGAAACCAAAATTGACAATAAACTATTTTTTAAAAAAAGCAGCTTTGCTTTAAAAAAAGTGAGAAGAAAGGGAAGAAACAATTCCCACTTTTTCCTGGCTCAGAGTATCTAGTGTTAAATCTTACACATAATGAAAAAAATTACTCCATTTTTCCCTCCTATCTTAAGAAAAGATATTGTTAAAAAAAAATTTGAACTGTAGGTACTAAGGTAGACAAGCCCCAAAGAAAGTCATGGCTTTAGAGAAATACAAGGGAAAAAACGAAAATATTCCTTTGACTCCAAGTGGGGCCAGAGAGGCAGAGATTCTTTTTCCTCCCTCCTGAGAGGGCTTGAAATGGAAGTCATGGATGATAAAAATGGTTTCTATATAATTCATTGTACTAAAGTATCACTTGGAGTACTATCATGCAAATATTAAAATACTAGAGAGTGACCATAACTTATTCATGCATTCATTTATGAAGTGTGTTTGGATACACACGGTCCTGTATTTCTGCCCTCAAATCACTCACAGAGGGAGGGGCTCAGTCATGAAGACAAATAGTCACAAGACAAAATAATAAGGAGCACAAAGCCCAGACCTGGGAACCCAGAGATGGCCCACCAGGAGCCCCCAGGATGGAGCTGCACACTCAGCCTGCTTCTTCTTCTTCTTCTTTTTTTTTTTTTTTAAGTTTACTTGTTTATTTTGAGAGGGGAGGTAGGGAAGGAGCACAGAGAGAGAAGGAGAGAGAATCCCAAGCAGCCTCCACACTGTCAGTGCAGAGCCTGATGCAGGACTCGAACTCAAGAACTGTGAAATCATGACCTGAGCTGAAGTCAGACACTTAACCAACTGAGCCACCCAGGCGCCCCAGCCTGCTTCTGTTTTGATTTTTATGTACTTGTTGGGGGCACTGATGTGTGGATAGGTCAGTCAAGTTTGAAAGTTAAGGGTATGATAAAAGGAGTACATTACTCTTTTGGGGGGACGGAGCAAGGGAAGTTTTCTTAGAGACATGGATAAATTGAAAGGCATTGAGCTGGTGGAAACAGGGAGTGAGGGAGACATGTGTGCAAAGGCAGGAAGTGTGTTTTGGGCTGGGCAATGGGCTAGAGGAGTCGTGGCTACATGACCATGAGCCTGGGCCAGTGGGCTTGGGCCATTAGAGGAAGCCTTGGATGCAGGCTCCAGGGCTTGAACTTTATAAGCAAAGAGGAGACCTTCTCTTCAGCTGAGGAGGGGTGGTGCTGAACCCTCAGTTCCCAGATAGGCCTGAATGGTGACAGTCACTACACTGTTGTCTATGCCCCAGAGAACAGACGTCACTGCCTCGGGCCAGATAGGGCTACAGACAGTCCAGTCACAGGAAAGCTCCGTGTAAGAACGCGCCAAAGGGGTGCAGACATCAGCAGCATCCAGGGACCACACCAAGAGTGCTTCCAGAGGGCAAGCTGTCCCACTGCCCCAAATCCTGGGATAGAGCCATTTCTCGGGGCCTTGACCTTTGACCTCTCAGGCATCGAGGGCAGCAGAGTCTGTAACTGCCCTCATGGGTATTCTCCCAGGGCCCTATGCCACAGGCAAGCAATACATCCTCATTGTGAAAGAATGCTACCTTGTTAGGGACACAGCTCATCTGTCCCTGGCCTATCCCTGGGGGAAAGAGCCAGATTATATCCAAAGTACAAGCATCATCTGAGAATCTAACAGATCCTCCTTCCTTCCCATCTATGGATAAGTTCACCTGTTATACCATTTTATGTTGCTCCAAGTTTCAGGGACTCAAAGATGATTCCCCCCAAGGAGAGCCTGGGTGGCTCAGTTGAGTGTCTGACTTTGGCTCAGGTCATGAGCTTGCAGTTTGTGGGTTCGAGCCCCACGTTGGGCTCTGTGCTGACAGCTCAAAGCCTAGAGTTTGATTTGGATTTTGTGTTTCCCTCTCTCTGCCCCTCCACTGCTTGTGTTCTCTCTCTCTCTCTTTCTCTCTGTCTCAAAACAAACATTAAAAAAAAAGAAAGATGATTCCCCCCAGGGACCTGGAGTTTCTCCGGATGTGTGCTTATGAGGCCAGAGGGGTTTAATAATCTTAGTTTTTTAATTTTATTTATTTTGAAAGAGATCATGCGCACAAGCAGGGGAAGGACAGAGAGAGAGGGAGAGAGAGAGGATCCCAAGCAGTTTCTGCACTGTCACGCCTGACGTGGGACTCAAACCCACAAACGGTGAGGTCATGACCTGAGTGGAAATGAAGAGTCCCGATGCTCAACCAACTGAAAAACCCAGGCGCCCCCAGTTTAATAACCTTATAACTCAAATCCTTCCTACTGGGCCTTAAAGACATCTACCTCCTGAAGGTGAAGTGTGGGGGGAAGGGTACATGATAATATTTCGCATTTATAGGACTTTCTATTTTCCCAAACATTTTACAGTTTCTGCCACCTTGAGTCACACAGCCCTCCAGTGAGGGAGGAGAATGCCCACGCGTTCATTACCACCTGATCCCTCTGAAGTTTGGGCTGAGACCAGGCAGGCTGCTTGAACTTCAGCAGCTCCCCCCTTTGGGGGTTACAGTCCTTCACTGTGCATCAGAGAGGAAGGGGGCTCTGTGGCAGAGGCTTCCAGCACCAACCACTCCCTTGACAGCTCACTGGGGCTTCCAGGAAGCTTGCTCGTGGTCCTTTGAAAGCAAGATGGCTTTCTCCAAACTGGAGAAGCCAGCCTTCTCTCTTTCTCCATGGTAACATCCTTTGAGGCTAAACTGGGGAGGTGGGTAGGCTGACTCGGGGGACTCTCCATGAAGCAATGGAAACATTTTAAAGCATGCATCCTAAATATGGGTGTTTTCCCTCCCATAGATTGAGAGAGCGCACCAAGAAGTTAAGCCCTTCATCCCAGGTATGTCTGTGGGAACCGCCAGCCCTCGGGGCTGCTGCGTTGAGCAGCTCAGCCCTACCTGGGCCCTGGCCAGTTCCTAACCCTGCACCCCAACATCCTGCTTCTCCAAGAAAGCTTCCTTCTTCTTTTTTTAAATATTTTATTTATTTTTGAGAGAGAGATAGAGACAGCATGAGCAGGGGAGGATCAGAGAGAGAGGGAGGCACAGAATCTGAAACAGGCTCCAGGCTCTGAGCTAGCTGTCAGCACAGAGCCCGACGTGGGGCTCGAACCCACAAACCGTGAGATCATGACCTGAGCCGAAGTCAGACGCTTAACCGACTGAGCCACCCAGGCGCCCCGCTTCCTTCTTATTTCTATTTTGCAGATCTGACTGGCAAATCTTTCCACCCTGCCTTAAAACTCTGCTCCCGCTTTTTAGGAAATCCCAACCCCAACCCTCAGGGCTCGACCTCACACCCCATGGCATTCCCTCCTCCAAGCAGTGCAATTCCTTAAGTGCGAGTTCTTTAGTCTGGAACGGTATCTAAACGGTCCTCAGGACAGACCACAGAGGGTCATGGCGCGCAGTTCTACAAAAACAGAGAGGCTGGGGGACACTTCACCGGTCATCTCTAGAACAACCGCCCCCCCCCCACCACCACCCTGCTTCGTTATTTTTCTTTTTTCTTTTTCTTTTAATATATTTTTTTATTTATTTCTAGGAGAGAGAGAGAGACAGCATGAGCAGGGGAGGGTCAGAGAGAGAGGAAGACACGGACTGAAACAGGCTCCAGGCTCTGAGCTGGCAGTCAGCACAGAGCCCGACGCGGGGCTCGAACCCACGAACCGCGAGATCATGACCTAAGCGAAAGTCGGACGCTTAACCGACTAAGCCACCCAGGCGCCCCTGCTTCGTTATTTTTCTGATTGACCAGTGGTTAACTGTTAGATCAGATGCACACACACCTCCACCCAACGGTTTTCAGTCCAAAGCCCTAAAGCTAAGTGAAACCCACAAACATCTTCTAATTTGGTCAGTGCTGTGTTTTCAAAAGGGTTTCTGCGAATCTGAGCTCCTTTGGCAAGGGTATGCGCGCCTCCTCAATTAGTTCAATCCCCACTGTTCCCCCGTGACCTACACACCAGGCTGATTCGCTCACTTATATGCTGTGTTGTTGCCCTATGGGCATGCGTGCCTGCAGCCTCTCTCCCAAACCCGCAAGGAAGAAGAACATTTTCCAAATTGTCCCCTAATTTGCAAACCTCTCTCAGGGGAGTTGGTACCGCACATCATGCCCGACTTTTTCCTTAAGCCCCCTTCCTCCTTTCAGCCAGCCTTCCTCGGCTCTGTTGGAATGGAAAAATCCCGTTACGGAGCTGCTTGCCTCTCCAGGGTTGACCTTCTAATTACACTCTGGGGTTGGGACAAGATGGTGGGGAAGGCTGAGCAATACCGTATCTCAGTCATGAAGCCGAGCCGGAGAGGGGTCCTTACCTGGGACTGGCCTTCAGACAGCGGCGTTCTTTTCAGTGTGAGCCGAAGGGAGTTGCCCCGAGTCAATTCATCAATTCACGAAGCCTTGAGGAAGGGAAGCGGCAGCCAACACCCCCGACTGCTGTGGACGCCTCTGGTCAGGTTCAGTGCAGCCCCCTGATGCTGCAAGGCGAGCCCTTGACTGTCCCAAGTGCTCCTCCTTCTCCCCCTTTTCCACCTGGCAGACATGACTAAACAATCACAGCACCCTTCCTCACCAAGCCAGGCTACTCCCACACAGGCCTTCTCCGTCCCCCTCTCTGGGCAGCTCGAGCAACACCATTGAGACTAAACCTATTTCCTGTCCTTGGTATGATGGCAATGTGTTGGACAGGTAGTCAAAGGACCTGGGTTCTGGTTTCATCCCTGCCATCGACTCACTGGGTGATCTAGGGCTTGGGCAAGGCTGTTTACCCCCTACACCTGTTTTTTCATCTGTTGAATGAAGTGGCTGGGCAGGTGATTAATTGGCTTCCAACTTCCGGTCAAGGCCGTGTGGCGTGATGGTTTGGGTGAGGAGGGCTGGAGGAGTAGGGAAAAGGAAGGGGACCCCTGAGAGGGTCCCCAAGTTAACAGGATTCATGCCAAAGCTGCCGGTCAGGTTGAAATATGCAGGAGGGTGTTCCAAGCAGCCTAATCAGCAAAGGCAGGGAGGGGAGAATGGACTGAACAGGGTGGGGGCGGGGGGACTCTTAAATGAATAATGGTCTCATAGCTTCTGTGCTAGATGCACGCACTCACTCTCTCAATAAACTCTTCCTGCATCTGACCGCGTGTCGGGCATTGTTCTAGGTGCTGAGATCCTGCTGTGAATAGAAGACACACGCAGAGCCGTCGGGCAGTAAGCTGGCTGCCTCCCCAAACTGAAGCAGAGAAAGGACTGGAAGCAGCTTGCCCCGTGGCCCCTCCAGAGGGCTGAGGACATGCGTCTAAATGAGTGACTGAGTGCAGCCAAGTCACCTAACTGCTCTCAGGCTTTGTGGAGAAGGTAAACGAGGCACTTCACGCACAAGGCATTTGGTAAGCTGTAAAATCCTCTGCAGATGTTGACTATCGATCACGATTATAATGATAAGAACAACAGGAGGAGGTGCTGATGGTGGAATTTCAGGCAACGGTGCGCAAGTGGCAGAAAGTACTGAAAGCCTCCAGAAACCGGCTCACGAGAGTAAAGCCAACATTGACCCTTGCTCCCTGACCTTCCCGCCTTCAATGTTGGGGCCAAGCTTCGGCTTTCCTTTTACAAGCTCATAGATAGATTTCCTCACTGTAATTATAGGCGAGGCGCAGGCTCTGTGTCGTAAAAGAGCTGGTAGAAAAGGGACAATTAACCAAGGCACATAATTGAAGGATAGATAAATATATCCGGTGGCAGATGAAACCCCGTCCTATTGGATACTATTCCCAGTACCCGAGAGCAAAGATAGGAACCTGCTTCATTTAGACCAGAGATGTAGAGTACTTTATTATTAAAGGCTCCTGTCAAGAAGCGAGATGCATGTGAACGTGGGCAATGGGGACTTCTGGCGCCTCCCGCGGGGACTGAGTCCCCATGCTCTGGTCCCTGCCCCGAGGCTTTCCGTGCTGCCCGCAGTGGCTCCATTTAAAGAGTCTGCTAATCATGAGATTGGAGGGAACATTGGGAGCAGAGACAGTGTGACTCCTGTCACTGAGCGGGACAATGAAAAGTTCAAAAATAGTAGTATCCACTGGTGGAAAAGCCAATAAACATATAATTTCCAGGTAATTACTGTCATATAATTAGCTCTCTGCTTTTATATGCCCCGGCGGAAACTGGGTCGCGGAGCTACCGAAATGCAGTTTAATAATCACGGTACATTCCACAGCAAAATGAAGACTTTGTTCCCAGCAAAACCTGAGGGCCAGAGGGCGCCAAGAATGGCTGCGCCCAGGCCCGATTCACACCGACTGGTGAGCCAGGGGCCTGGGCCATGTACTGTAGACTCTGGGCTACACATCAGATGAACTGGTTTTCACTCCAGTTTGGCCTGATCCTGTCATGTGGCCTCCTGTACAATGACGGTGTCGTCCAATTCCTGCATCCTCATGACACCCAGAGGGGTGGTGATTGGTTTCGGGGGAGATAAAAAACATCCTAGATATGACAAGGGTTTGTGGGCCCCCCCTCCCCAAAGGACAGTCCTATCGGGTGAAATCTCATCCCTTAGCGTTCGATTGATTTCTCGCATCGGATTTTCTTTGGTATCAAATGAACGGCACTGACATTGAGTTCATGGAAGATGCACAAAGTGCGGGCAAGATCGGTGCGGCACAATTATGGCAAACAGATGGCTGGGATGGGGGGGGCCTCCTCTCTGTCACTTGTCCCATCAAAAAGTGCTGTCATAAGAGATGGCCCGTGTGTGCTTACCGGCTGCCATTAGCTGCCTCGTGGGTATTGATTATGCTTATTTCAGAGCTTTAGTGTACGACTTAGGCTTTGAGAATTAAATAAAAATTGTTTACATTTTACTGTTTCATTCTACCAAGTTATTCAGTCCATCAATAATTATGTCAGGTACTGAAAAGGGAAAAAAATGTCAACAATATCTGAAAGAATCTTTAGCCAAGTGTACACACACACAGAGTGCATAAATGGATATACAATATATCTGTGGTATTAAAATTTCATGGGGGCAGTTATAAGCAAAAAAAAGTCTGAGAAGACTTTTGGAAGAGTAATAACAGGTAGCGAACACTGCACTAGATGATTCTAAGAGTCTTCGCAGCTGTGAGATTGTGCGAGGCCATGATGGAGAACTGTCCTGTGAGTTGGTATTCACCAAGCATAGCAATGGCATTTATGTCTCGTGAATTTAGAAAGGCTCCTTCACTACTCTGAGCCTTAAGTTTCTCATCTGGAGGGAAGGAATGCATACATGTGTGAATAAATAGAGACATCTTCCTTCCAGGGGAAAAGAAGTAAGCCACTGTAACCACTGTCTTACTTCGTATTCTCCCCAAAGCAGAGACTGAGATAAGGACCTGAGTGGAGGTAGTTTTGGGGGGTAGATGATTCCAGGAAGCAGGAATCTTCTGAATGAGCAGAGCAGAGGCATGGAAGGGGGGAAGCCATTAAAGGGTGTAAGTCAGTTACTGCCGTGAACTTCAATCCTGCCAGCAAATGTCTGAGGAATCATATAGGATGCAGTTCAGAAATGCTCTTTCAAAGGATGGGATGCTGTGGCATCTAAGCCCCAATTTTCATCCTCTGTGGCAAACCATTACCCCTCACGATGTTGACTCCTATGCACTTTGAGGCTGCCCTGCAATTAGGTCGAATGAGTTTCTGCAGCTTTGGAAGAAGATTTTCCGCAGAAAGAGGAATGAGACGGCTGGGCATTGTAGATGCACATGGAAATATTCTTTGTGGCTGTGGTGGTGGCACAGGATAGCCAGAGCTTCTGCCGCAAGCACAACAGAGTATATTTTAAAGAGTAGTCTTTCCCATAGCACCCATCTGTGCAGCCATGCAGGCAACCAGCTATGCATTCCTCCATTCACACACCCACGTACCCACCCATGCATCCATCTATTTCTCCATCCATCCATTCATGGGATCCTATTATAAAAACGGATTTGAGGTGAGTCACCAACATGTGCTAAGAGACCTTGGGCAAGTCATTCCCTCTTGCTGGGAAATGCCTTCTTCTCTGGAAAAAAAAGGGGGGGGGCAGAAAGAACTGGGGAATGGCTGGTCTTACAGACCCTTGCTGGCCTTGGGTTCTAAACTCTAATAAGAACCAGGGTTGCAAAGGCAGGTTTTCACTGTCAGCAGCCCACCACAGCGGGAGAATTGAACGAAAGATGAGCTCTGGGGAGGCTGGCTGGTGCTCCAGAGAGGCAAGGTCCAGGTACAGGTCCTTCACTCCAGAATCTGGACTTTGGCATCAGAGCTTCAGATAGCTGGTTCTTGAATCTGGGTGTGACTGGACCCTGGAAATAGGAAGGAAGGTGTTTGGGGAGACGTGGAGGGGGCTCTGAATCAGGATCCCCCTGTTGATCAGACATACCAGAGGCTGATTTGTTCATTTACAATGAGCTGTAATTGTCAAGAGATTCAGAACGCTTCATGGGCTGATCAGCACATTCTCTCTGTACAGGTAAGCTCTGTGGGAAGCCAAATGCTAAACACAGGGCCATTTGGGGGGTCTGGATGCAGATCTTTGGGAGGGAGCTGGTGGTCTCCTTGGCAGGGGTCACTGAGCCATAAGAGTCTGATATATCCATCCCCTT
The DNA here is from genome assembly GCF_003009895.1 of Hyaena hyaena. Lineage (NCBI taxonomy): Eukaryota > Metazoa > Chordata > Mammalia > Carnivora > Hyaenidae > Hyaena > Hyaena hyaena. The sequence goes on from NW_024080647.1 coordinate 1,624,021, forward strand.
TGGGGGCCAGGCTCACAGGGAGATTTATGGTGAGCCTGCTTTCTCCCCTGACCAGTACGGAGACACATGACCAAATTCTGTTCTCTGAGTCTTCTCGCCCCTGGCCGTCCATACTCTGAGCGGGAAGTTCTGACACCTCCAAGACTGAGTACAACGCAATCAACGTTCAATTAAGTTCCTTAACTGAAATCACAGTCCAGTTCTGCTCCCTGGGAATGACATAAAAGCACTGTGGCTGGAGACCTGAGGACATTCAGCCCTTTCCATCACCTACCAAGGCTTGCTTGAGACTGGCCGATGGCATCCATCCTGGATAGGGTTTTCTAGTCTGGCTCTCAGAGAGCGTGTTGACTTGCTGCCGCCTGCTTCTTCCACCTCCATTTCCCTGAAGCGATGGTCTGTCTTTGGCAGTGGCCGCTTCCCCTTATGGTTTCTGTTGGGCAGACCCTTCTTTCAGGTTGAGCCAATATTGAGCTTCAGTGACACCATTTACTTCTCTTGTCCCTCCGGGCCTCAGGGTGGTAACATCGTCCCTCCCTCCCTCAGATGCTAGCCTCTGAGTGCCTTAGTATCCCTTGTCGTTTCCTAAACTCTGCTGGCATCTCTGTAAGCATTTCCTTCTGTCTGGTGTCTTCCTTTGAACTCTCCGGAATTCCACTTCTTGCTATGACCCTGACCATCCCAGAGGCTACCCTTATTCTCAAAGTCTCGGCAGGCACCCCTAATCATTTCGGTCCTCTTCGCGAGAAGGGCTCCATGTTCTCACGTGACAACATGTATCTGCATAAAAGCAAAAGCAATGGACACCGATGGGCTTAGAAACCCTGGACAAGTACAAGTTTCAGGAAATGTCTCAGCTGGACAAGAGCACATCAAAGAGGAGACCATTATGACTATCGGTGACTTTCTCAATGACAAGCCAAGGAGGGTGTGCCTGTCCCGCAAGTAATCCCATCACATTTCACTTTATGAGAAAATAAAGGTATCAGGTTTAGAAATTAAATAGCTTATCAAATTTTAACTCTCAATCACAGATATTAAAGTTATTAATTATTAAAATTCTAATCATGCATTAAGGTACTTTAAACATTTAAAAATACACTGAGCTCCTAACAAATTAAATTTTACATAAAGGACATCGGTCGAAATGAACGGAAGCTAATTTCTCTGGGCCTCCCTTCCCCTCTCTAGTTCAGGAGAACAATTTTTCTTATCCTTCTTACTAGCTGAAAAAGTCTAGGACTTCGGGATCCCATGAAGATTCATTCTACCCATCGAATTATCAAAGACTCAGCCTTTCTTCAACTTGTTTGACAAGCAACATTGTTGCATAAAAAGTGTTGTGGAGCCACTATTCAGGGCCCTAAAGACTCCTCTGATATCTCCTGACCACAAGGATCTCACCCATCTTTTCCTTGTCAACACTCAGAATTTAAACCACACAGTTTGGCATCTGACTGCATATATTTTGTTCTCTAAATTGAACATTGCTGGTAAGGCTAAAGTCCTTTGGGAGCTCCCAAACCCAGTACCCTCTCCGCTTCCCCAGGGGAAATCATTATCAGCACTTCGGTGTGTAAACCTCTCTGATCGTGTGTGTGTATGTGTGTGAAATAATTTATGAAACCTAAGAGAGAAAAGGTATCACATGGGAAATGTATTTATACTGCACAGCCTTGGGGCACCTGGGTGTGGTCTATCTGACTCTTGATTTCAGCTCAGGTCATGAGCTCACAGTTCGTAGGATGGAGCCCCACATCAGACTCCACAATGACACTGTGGAGCCGGCTTGGGATTCTCTCTCTCTCTCTCTGGCTGTCCCCCACGCGCACGCATGCTCTCTCTCTCTCTCTCTCTCTGTCTCAAAATGGATAAATAAACTTTAAAAACCTGCACAGTCTTTAAGCAAATAGAGAGCTCATAGTCCCCCAGTAGCTTTCAGCTGCTTTCTCTTTTCTTTTTTCTTTTTTTCTTTTTTTAAAATTTATTTCTGAGAGAGATAGAGAGACAGTGTAAGCAGGGGACGGTCAGAGAGAGAGGGAGACACAGTATCTGAAACAGGCTCCAGACCCTGAGCTAGCTGTCAGCACAGAGCCCGATGTACAGTTCGAACCCATGAACTGTGAGATCATGACCTGAGTCGAAGTCAGACGTTTAACCGACTGAGCCACCCAAGCACCCCTGCTTTCTCTTTTCTAGTTTAGTCTCTGAGTACTAAAGGCTATCAGGATCGGCCAGGGCAGTTGACACACTTTGTGCCAGAAGGGTGAATGTGTAAGAAAGAAAGATCCTTGGAGACCACTCCCAATTCCCATTCTACAGATGGGTATATCAAGGCCCAGAGAGGAAGAAATGAAATTCTTTTTTTTAATTTTTTTTGATGTTTATTTCTTTATTTTGAGAGAGAGAGAGCACAAGTGGGGAAGGGGCAGAGAGAGAGAAGGAGAGAGAGAATCCCAAGCAGCTCAGAGCTCAACCCAGGGCTCAAACTCATGACCATGAGATCACAACCTGAGCCAAAACCAAGAATTGGATGTTTAACTGACTGAGCCACCCAGGTGTCCCAGAAATGAACTTCTAAGGTCCCACAACTTGGTAGCAATAGAGACCCAGGCTTCCAGATTCCCAGTCCAGTGTCCAACCCACAGTCACGTTCAGTTCCTGGTTTCCCTTTGGGAACTTGCCCACAGTGTGCAGTCTCTCAGAAGTGATAAGGGGCGCCTGGGTGGCTCAGTCGGTTAAGCCTCCGACTTTGGCCCAGGTCATGATCTCACAGCTCATAGGTTCAAGCTCCGTGTCGGGCTCTGTGCTGACAGCTCAGAGCCTGGAGCCTGCTTCGGATTCTGTGTCTCCCTCTCTCTGGCCCTCCCCCGCTCATGCTGTCTCCCTCTCTCTCTCAGAAATAAAATAAAAAACATCAAAAAATTAAAAAAATAAAAGAAGTGATAAGAGCCCACTCTTGTACCCACACTGTGCCCATCGCAGCTGACATTGGAAACTGTGAAATTGAAGGATTTTATGTGGATGTGTTCATTCATTCACTTATCCCAATGTTCACAGAGCACTTTCTCTATGCCAAGAGCTGTGATAGGTGACACTGGGGGTACAGAGATGTGCCAGATCTGGTCTTGTCCTTTAGGAGCTCACAGCCTGATCGAGGACATATGACAAGTACAATAACAGCTGAAATGTCACACCTTAAGTGCCAAGTGCCACAGGAAAGGTGGAGAATGCAGAGAGAGCTCAGATGCCATTGCATCTGAGAGTGGGGAATCAGAGAAGGCCTCTTGGAGGAGGTGGCCTCTGAGTGGGACTTGAAGGATGATTATGTTCCAGGCATAGCAAAGTACTGAGGAAGAAGGGCATGAGGTTTTCTTTTTTCCTTTTTTTTTTTTTTTTTTAGAAAAAATTTTGAGCTTATGTATTTATTTTGAGAGAGAGAGAGAGAGAGAGAGAGAGAGAGTATGAGCAGGGGAGGGGCAGAGACAGAGGGAGGGAGAGAACACCAAGCAGGCTCCGTGCTGTCAGCATGGACTCCAAGGTGGGACTTAAAGCCCACAAACCATGAGATCATGACCTGAGTCGAAACCAAGAGTCAGACACTTAACTGACTGAGCCACTCAGGCGCCCCAGCATGGAAGTTTTCAAGGAAAAAGCAGAACTCAGGTTGCTGGGCAGTGTGAGGATTCTTATGAAGGGTGCTGGGGCTTAGTTAATCTCCCCTGCCTTGGAATCATGAGGCACGTATCTTGTTGCCTTCATAGCAGTATGTGCCTCCAGAGGAAAGACAGCTGGCCTCATAGCTCTGAATCCTCTTGATGCCCAGCAAAGTCATGCATGCATTATATTATGATGGATTATATTATATTACATTAATAATGAGAATATATCCTGTTATATTAAATGTATACAGTATACACATATACATACACACACCATATAATATATATGCATACATATATTTACAAGCGGGGGAGGGAGATGTGAGGAGGGAAGACGGAGAGTAAGCAAACGAACAGGCAAGGAAATTCCCTCCTCCTGTCACCCACTCTTTACCCATCCCTGGGGATATTGTGTTTCTTCCTTCTAGGAGTCTAAATAAATTGTCAATTCAATCTTGTGTGGTAATGTGCTTGTGTCACAAGTGATTTGACTGTGTGCTCCAGTATGGTAATCACTATTTATTACTTCTTAGAAGTTAAAACAGCTTTGCTATTCTCACCCCCAAGAGGAATGTGTGACTGTTACAAATCCCCTCAGGAACCAGGAACAAACAAAAATCACTATTCATAGTGGGGAGAAAACATCCTCTCTAATGCTTAATGACAATTAGAACAATATGAAATATCCCTCTTCTCCCTCAAATTAGCAAAACTTTTAAATGAATGAGACTATGCATGAACACGATTGAGTTGTTCCAATCCTATGAATCAAACATGCCTTGAGAATCATGGGGCACCTGGGTGGCTCAGTCAGTTAAGCGGCCGACTTCAGCTTAGGTCATGATCTCGTGGTCTGTGGGTTTGAGCCCCACTTTGGGCTCTGTGCTGACAGCTCAGAGCCTGGAGCCTGCTTCAGATTCTTCTCCCTCTCTCTGCCCCTCCCCCACGCTTGCCTCTGTCTCTCTTTCTCTCAAAAATAAATAAACATTTATAAAGTTAAAAAAAAAAAAGAATTTTAAAATGTTCACATCCCTGGACAGTGATCAGTACTTCTATGGACTTATCCAAAGGAAGAAATCTGTAATGTCGACAGAGTACTAAATATAAGGGTGTTTAGTTCAGTTTTTTTTATCATTGGGGAAAATTAGAACTAATAGAATGTCCGACTTGAACGCTATGATAAAGTAAACTGCAATGTACCCAGCCATTGGAGTATCATATGGCCCTACATTGGATGTCTTCATAGAGGAGTGTTTAATGTCATAAAAATACATGTATGTGCATGTGTGCACATCAGCGTGCGTGTGTGTGAGTCAGTGTGCATGTGTGCACGCAATGGTTTGTTTATCCCTAAATACTTCTGTGCTTTTTTCCCCTAAAAACAAAAACGTTTTTCCATAACAATAATCAAAACAAATTAATAATGATATGATGCCATTACTTAATCCACAGACATAAATATTTCTCCATTGACCCACTAATATCCTTTAGAGCAAAAGGGAAGACTGTTCCTTCTGGTCCAGGACATCGTCCAAGATCGCATGTGGCATTTGGTTGTCTTGTCTGTCTCTTTAGTCTGCTTCAGTCTGGAACACTTACCTCACTCTTTTCCCATCGTTTATGATTCTGGTAACTTTGAACAGTACAAGTCAGGTATTTTGTAGAATGTCCCTCAATTTGGGTTTGTCTGATGTCTCCTCATGCTTAGATTCTAGTTATGCATTTTGTCGGCAACATGACAGGGGTAATGGTGTGGCCTTCTCAAATCAAGAGGCACATGGTGTCTCTTTTTTCCCTTTACAACGAATCAGCGTCTGTGGGGTGGTGTTTTGAGACCATGTAAATACCCTGTTTCTTGTTACAGTTTGACCCACTGGTTTTAGCTTCTGTGACTCTTGTTTGACAACTATTACTACGGTAGTTGCTGAATGGTGGTGTACTATTTTTTAAATTTTACTTTTTATTTATGTATGTGTGTATGTATGTATTTATTTATTTATGTATTTTTGAGAGAGAGAGAGAGAGAGTGTGCTGGCCTGAAGAGGAGGGGCAATGGGAGACGGAGGGAGAGTATCCCAAGCAGGCTCCACACGGAGTGCAGAGCCAAGGCGGGGCTCAGTCTCAAGGAACATGAGTTCACGACCTGAGCTGAAATCAAGAGTCAGATGCTTAACTGACTGAGCCACCCAGGCGCCCCAGTGAGCGGTGTTTTTCTGGTCCCATCAATCCTTCCTTCCCTTCTCCACCACTTATTTATTTATTCACCTTTCATATCAGCATCAATTATTTTATTTTTATGAGCTATTATTTGTTATATAATTATTTATTTTCATGCTCAAACTGTCCCAGATTTGGCCAGTGGAAGCTCCATCAAGTGACTCCTGTGTCCTTTTGGCATAACTCCATTGGGTTTTTAATTTCTTCTTCTTTTTTTGGTTTGGTTTGGTCTGGTTTTTGGGTTTTTTGGTGTGTGTTTTGGGGGAGGCGGGTAACTTCCATACTGTTTTGTGCAATCATATGTTCCAGGCTTATCTTGTACTGTCCATGCTTCAGTCCTGGAGTCAGTCATTTCTCCAAAGCAGTTTTGGTTACTTTTAGTGGATAATAGTGTTTAGAAACCAAGATTCGGGCCATAAGTATATTCTTTGCTGCTAAAGCGTCATTGCCTTTAAGCCCTGTTATAGCCAGAAAACACACACACACACACATTTATACTCACAAATCTGAAAAAATATTTTTAATACACTATCAAGTGGAAAACCACAGAATTATATGTATAAGGCAGACTGAGGCCACACCCAATCTTAGAAAAGACAGTGGAACAACACATATATGTTCACAAATGAGTAGGGGCTTTCTTTACGGTCCGAAAGTATGAGGAATCTGTACAAGACTGAAAGCCACAAGATTGCACTTGAAGGGGGGTGGGCAGCAATAGCTATCATGGAAGTGAACCTCCTTGAAGCAGGGAGAAACGTGAAGATGCTGCATGTTCAGAGGTGATGGGGGAGAGCTGTGAACCAGAGGGTGTCCAGGGAAAGTTGATGGGGGTATTCTTTGCGGAACTGTAGCAGGGGCAGCCAGGCCCTAGCGACGTACATTTCTCCATGTATCCAGTGTGTGTGAACTTTGGGGGTAAGCATTTGCATTCAGGAGAAAAGACCATGGACTGAGTGGCTGTAACGTCTGGAAGGAATGAGAAGCATCCAAGCCTACAAGACCAGCTGCTGAGGTTCCCACCCGGCAGCAGGTCCTGCCTGTCAAAATGGGAGAGAGGACAAGTTCCAGCAGCCGTTTTGTCACTCCCTACAAGCAAACTGGTCAACCAGAGGCAGCCATCGGCCTTCTAAGGCATTGCAGCCGCAAAAATGTACACATCGTCGAGAATCACTAAGTGCTTGAGGTGGGCAATATTATGAACAAGAGATTGTAGAGGTAAGAAACAGATAAACACACATCTGAGGAAAGAGAGTTAATATGGTAACCAGAATTAGACTTAAAAATAAATGTAATTTGGGGCACATGGATGACTCGGTTGGCAGAGTACGTGACTCTTGATCTCTGCGTTACAAGTTCGAGCCCCACGGTGAGTGTAGAGATTGCTTAAAAATAAAATCTGAAAAGAAACAAAAATAAAAAATAAATGTAATTCTAAATACTTGGAGAGATAAGGAAGAGTATTTCATTCGTGAAACAGGAATGGCTAGTTGTAAAAAAAAAAAGAAAGAAAGAAAGAATTAGAGATCTTGTAATAAAAGAACGAATTATTGAAAGTAAAAAATAGCTGATAGCATAATGAACACAGTTAAAGACAGAATCAAAGAACGTGAAACTGAGGTTTTGGAATTCTTTTGTAGGATGCAGCACCAATGAACAGAGATGGACGGTAAAAAGAAAACTTAAAGATATGGGGGATAGACTTAGAAGTGCCAATACTGTCTAAGAAGAGTTTCAGCAGTATGTGGCAGAGATTAATAGGATATGGTATTTAAAGAAATAATAAGCAGAGGTTTCCCAGAATTTAAAAAAAAAACCTGTATCTTCATATCAAAAGGACCCACCAGGTATCAATAAGATAATTTTTTAATCCACATCTGGACTCATCATAGTGAAATTTCAGAATATCAAGGATAAAGAAAAAATTAAATGCTTATAGAAAAAAAAAACAAATTTACCTACTACAAAAAAAAAAATGGCTATTAAGATCCAGCTGACTGTCATGGTAAGAGAGAGCATGGAGAATCACATGTGGGCTGGTTCTGGAAATGACACCTATAACTTCTGCTCACATTCTACCACCCAAAGCTCCGTCATTGGGCCATATCTAATGTCTAGAAAGACCAAGAAATGTAGCCTCGTTGCATACTCAGGAAGAAGGAAGAAACTGATCTCTTTACCAGTCTCTTATTTTTTTTTTTAAATTTTTAATGTTTTATTTATTTCTAGGAGAGAGAGAGAGACCGCGTGAGCAGGGGAGGGTCAGAGAGAGAGGGAGTCACAGACTGAAACAGGCTCCAGGCTCTGAGCTGGCAGTCAGCACAGAGCCCGACGCGGGGCTCGAACCCACAAACTGCGAGATCATGACCTAAGCGAAAGTCGGACGCTTAACCGACTAAGCCACCCAGGCGCCCCTTTACCAGTCTCTTATACAGAAATTAACAAACTGTGAATTTAATGGATACGTGTAGCACTTTGTACTCAGCAGAGAATGTACATTTTTTTGAAACACGATAGGACATTTACAAAAATTGTTGGAAGTATGAGGCTGCACAGTAAGTCTCCAAAATTTTTAAAAGTTAGTATGGTACAAAACACTTATTGATGACCCGGAAATGAAATTAGATGTTTAAAGATGGTAGAAACTTACATACATCTGGAAATTTAAAACAGAGGCCTTGGGGCGCCTGGGTGGCTTAGTCGGTTAAGCGTCCGACTTTCGCTTAGGTCATGATCTCGCGGTTCGTGGGTTTGAGCGCCGCGTCGGGCTCTGTGCTGACTGCCAGCTCAGAGCCTGGAGCCTGTTTCAATCTGTGACTCCCTCTCTCTCTGACCCTCCCCTGCTCACGCTGTCTCTCTCTCTCTCTCCTAGAAATAAATAAAAAACATTAAAAAAAAAAAAACAGAGGCCTAAATAAGAATGGAATGAAGAAAAATCACAACAAAGTGAGAATTAAATGAAGTACTACTTTGGGAAGCAAAGTGGTTTTCAAGGAAATATATAGACTTACATGTAGTTACTGTTATTACTACTTTTTAAGATTTTAGTCTTAAGTAATCTCTACAATCAATGTGAGGATCGAACTCACAATCCTGAGATCCTGAGTTGTACGCTCTACCGACTGAGCCAGCCAGGTGCAACTCATGTAGTTGTTATAAAACGAGAAAGACTAATGATGAATGAACCTAGTTTTTGTAGTAAGGCAGCCATAACAAATTGACTCAAACTGAGTGGGTTAAACAGTAATTTACTGTCTCATAGTTCTAGGGGATAGAAGATGTAAATAAAGGTGTTGTCAGGGCCATGCTCTCTCTGAAGGCCCCAGCAGAGAATCCTTCCTTGCCTCTTGCTAACCTTTAGTGATTGCAGGCAATCGTTCACACTCCTTGACTTGCGGACACATTGCTCCACTCTATGCTTCCATTATCACATGGACTTCTCCCTGCGTGTCTGCCTCTGGGTCCAAGTTTCTTTTTTCTTCTAGGGACACCAGCCATATTAGATTTAGGGCCCATCCTACTCCAGTATGACTTATCTTAACTTGATTACAACTGCTAAGATACTCTTTGTTTTTGTTTTTGTTTTTGTTTTTTGAGAGAGAGAGAGAAAGCACATGCACACATGTGCATAACCAGGGGAGGGACCAAGAAAGAGAAAGAATCTTGAGCAGGCTCCATGCCTAGCACTTGGGGCTTGATCCTACGACTGTGAGATCATGACCTGAGCTGAAATCAAGGGTCGGATGCTTAACTGACTGAGCCACCCAAGTGCCCCAGAAACTATTTCTAAATAAGGTCACATTTATAGGTTGGACATCAGTTTTGGGGGACACTGCTGGTTTTTTCCAGCGTCCAAAAACATAAATAAATTGAAGAGCGCTTGGCTGGCTCATGGGACCAGCATGGGACTCTTGATCTCGGAGTCATGAGTGCAAGCCCTATATTGGGTGTAGAGATTACTTAGAGAAATAAGCTTCTGGGGCTCCTGGATGGCTCAGTCAGTTTGGGCATCGGATCTTGATCTCAGCTCAGGTAGTGATCTCATGTGTTTGTAGGATCAATCTCCAGCTCTGGCTCTGTACTGACAATGGGGAGCCTGCTTGGGATTCTCTATCTCGCTTTCTCTCTCTCTCTTCCCCTCCTCCACTTGTGCTCAAGCATGCACACGCATGCACGAGTGAACGCATTCTTTCTCTAAAATAAATAAACTTTAAATAAATAAACCGTTAAAAGCAAATAAATAGAAAAGCACCCTACAAAATATAAAGAAAGTAGACTAAAGAAAAATGATAAAGACTGAAGTAAAAAGCAATAAAATAGACAGGAAAAATATTAATTAATAAATAAAAAATGATTCCATGAAAACACTTAAAGAAATAGGTAAACTTTTTCAAAGTATGTCAAGTGAAGGCAAATTAACATTATATAGGCAAAATGGTCAAACCGCAGACTTCTAACTCAGAGGTGATTTTACATTTATAAAAGGCTACATTATAATAATAATAAATTAATAATAAATAATAAATATAAATAAATAAATTATAAATATTTATTATTTATTTATTTATAATTTATTTCTAATAAATAAAAAAATAAATAATAAATGTAATAAAACAACATTATTCAAAAAACTATGAAACCCGGATGAAATGGGAACAGGAAAACCTAATGCTCAACCATAAAAGAAATGGAAACAATTATCTACTGTTCTTCCATCTAAGAAGATAACTGGCCCATGTAGTTCCTATGGGAGAGTTTCACCATAAGTGAACTTTTCTATACAACAAAGGGAATTCCTACCTTCTATAAACTCTTTCAGAGACAGGAAAAAGAAGGAAAACTACTCCTCTTATTTTCTTAGTGAATGTTCTGTGTGAACTTGAGAAAAACGTTATTCTGCTCTTTGTTGGATGAAGTAATTTATAGATGTGATTGATGGTGCTGCTGCGTTCAAGTGTGTCCTTACTGATTTTCTGTCTGTGGAATCTGTCTATTTCTGACAGAGGAGTGTTGAAATCTCTAACTATGATAATGGATTCATCCATTTCTCCTTGCCGTTCTGTCAGTTTCTGCCTCCCGTAACTCGTTGCTTTATTGTTAGGCACATACATGTCAAGAATTGTTATGTCTTCTTAAAGAATTGACCATTTTATCATTACATCACATCCCTCTTGATCTCTGATAGCTTTCTTACTTTGAGGTCAGCTCTGTCTGAAATTTATGTAGATACTCGTGCTTGCTTTCTATTAGTGTTTAGCATGGTCTATTTTTCCTCTATCCATTTACTTTTGATCTGTATGTGTCTTTATATTTAAAGTGGGTTCCTTATGATAACATGTAACTGGATTATGTTTTTTGATCTACTCTGACAGTATCTGTCTTTTAATTGGTACATTTATACCATTGACATTCAAAGTGATTATTGACATAGTTGGAATAATATCTGCCACACTTGTCACTGTTTTCTATTTGTTGTCTTTGTTCTTTATACCTAGGTTTGTCTCCCACTGTCTCTGCCTTTTGTGGTTTCAGTTGAGCACTCTATATGATTCCATTTTCTCTCCTTTCTTATCAGTTATACTTCTTTTTTTAGTGGTTTAGAGTTTGCAATATAAACTTACAGCTAATCCAAATTCACTTTCAGATAACACTATACTACTTTATAGGTAGAGTGAGTGCCTTATAATAACAAAAGAATCTTAATTCCTTCATCTTGTCCTTTGTATCATTTCTGTCATTCATTTCACTTATATGTAAGTGTACATAAGAAAATATGCATGTGATATATACGTAAGCATACATAATTAACTACATTGCTGCTGTAATTATTTTGAGTAAATTATCATCTATTCCATCAGTTAAGAGTAAGGAAGATACGTTTTATTTTACCTTCACTTATTCCTTCTTCAACACTCTTATTTTCTTTAGGTGAATTTGAGGTTTTGACCTATATGATTTTCCTTCTCTCTAGAGAACTTTTTAAAAACATATTTTGGAAGGCAGGGGGCACCTGGCTATCTCATTAGGTAGAGCATGCTACTCTTGATCTCCAGGCTGAGAGTTCAAGCCCCATGTTGGGGTAGAGATTACTTAAAAAAATAAATAAGTAAACTTAAAAAAAATTTTTTTTCAGCAAGGCTGTTCTACTGGCAACAAATTTGCTCAATTTTTGTTATCTGAGAAAGTTTATATTTCTTCTTCACTTTTGAAGGATAATTTTGCAGGGTACAGAATTGTAGGTGGCTAAGGTTTTTCATGGTTCCCCCCCCCCAACTCTTTAAATATTTTACTCCACTCTCTTCTTGACTTCCTGATTTCTGAGAAGTCAGATGTAATTTTTATCTGTTCCTCTATTGGCAAGGTGCTTTGTCCTCTGACTTCTCTTGAGATTTTTTTGTTTTATCTTTGATTTTTTTTTTTTTTGGTAATTGTTTTAAAAGTTTATTTTTGAGAGAGAGAGAATTTATTTTGCCTAAGTGAGGAAGGGACAGAGAGGGACAGAGGATCCGAAGCGGACTCCGTGATGACATCACAGAGCCCAATAAGGGGCTCAAACTCACAAACCGTGAGATCATGACCTGAGTCGAAGTCGGATGCTTAACCCACTGCGCCACCCCGGCGCCCCCATGCAGTTCTGTTTTTCTCTTTTATAGTTTGAAAGTGATACGCTGAGAGGTCGTTGTTTTGCCTGGTGTTCTTTCTGAGGCTACAGTCTGGTGCCTGCCAGTAGTTTAAGGAAATTCTCAGTCACTATTGTTTCAAATATCTCCTCTGCTTCTTTCTCTTTCTTCTCCTTCTGATATTCCCATTATGTTTTACTTTATGGAATTGTCCCACAGTCCTTAGATCTTCTGTTATTTTCTTTTCCTTTGTTTTCCTTGCTTTTTAGGTTTCAAGGATTCTCCTGCGATTCCTCTACCTCAGAGATTCTTTCCTCGGCCATGTCTGGTCTACTAATGATCCCATTAAAGGTATTCTTTACTTCCGTTACAGTGGTTTGTTGGTTTATTTGTTTTTGTTATTGTTTTTTTATCTCTAACATTTCTGTTTGGTTCTTTCTTAGGATTTCCATCTCTCTACTTACATTGTCCATCTGTTCTTGCAGCCTGTCTACTTCATCTATTGGAGCCCTTAGCATATTAATCATAGTCATTTTAAATTCCCAGCCTGATAATTCCCACATCCCTGCCATGTCTGATTCTGAAGCTTGTTTTGTCTCTTCAAAGTGTGTTTTTTGGCCTTTTGGCGTGCTTCGTGATGTTTTCTTCATAGCTGGACACGACATTCCCTGTGAAAGGCAGTGTTTGGTTCATCATTAAACAAAATTATTTTTTCAATTGTAATATGAGATACTCGGTACAAGGAAAAACAAGTATAGAAAAAAGACTGAAAGGAAATATGGACAATGAGGTTGAACAATGGTTGCTCTGAGTGATGTGTTTATGGGTGATTTTCTTTTCAGCTTTTTTTTTTTTCATTTTCTGTACTTTACACATTTTCTGGAAATGCCATGTGTTACTTTTATAATTAGCCATGAAAAATGGAAAAGAGATATAAAGGGCCTTTTAAAAACCCACTGTCAAACGCAGTCTTTAAAGAACAATGTACCTCCTCCCCTCTCCGCTGACATTTAGAAACAATATAAAACACTCTGAAGCACCATTTAATCCTATTACTCTTCTGGACCTCTCACAAACCAGGGGATGATCCTTTTGGCTCTTTAAAATAAATCTCCCAAGGTCATGGGGCTTGTCTGTAACAGAGGGGGATGAAACTCCCAGGCCAGTGCGCCTCCCCCTGCACCATCTGGCACCTCGGAATTTCATTAAAGACTGCACGAGCTAGCCAAAAAGCCAACTGTTCAAATTCATCTTCTTTCTAAGGGAATATTACTCCCTTTTAGAATCACTCCACTAACAAGCTACTGCCCCCTCTCCGGGCCTCAGTTTCCTCCTTTGTAAAAGGAGGGCACTGCGTTGTCCCTGCAGAGTCCAGGTTCTTAAGACACCTGCGGCCCCTGTCCTCATCCCTACCACCCCCTCAAGGGGCAGCTTCTTTCTGCCCGTTCCCTTGCGGCCCGAGGAAGGCAGGTCCCCTTCTGGGGTCCGCTGCATGAACTCATCTGTTGGGTATCCTTGAGCAAGTCAGTGCTGTCTGAGGCTCTGTTTTCCCTTGTGTACAATGAGGGTTTGGGCCCAGACCAGGGATTTTCACGTTCTGGGTGATGCGACCCTAGAGACCTTGGGTGGGGGGAGGGTGAGCCGCCCTCCGTGGGTCCGTCTTTGCACACTGGGGTTCTGGGTAAGATTTCTTCTGAAACAAGGATGTGTTGCTACAAACCTATTTGAAAACCACTGGGCCAGGACACTTGGCAATTCCTTTTTCGTGGCTCACATTCTATTTCTCCAAGAAATAGAGCAGCAGAGCCCTGGGTACCGAGGTGAAAGAGTGGGGGGATTCCCCTGGGCTCTGGCAGCCCCGCCCTCCCCCACCAGGAGAAGCAAAGATGGAAACTACTAGATGGTGTTAAGATCGAGATGCTCAGATAACTCAGCCCACCCGGCCACTTCTCCTCCTCCCCCCCCCCCAACTTCTCTTTCCGTCACCTAGGCAACCAGGAGGGGCACTGGGCCCGCAGTTCCTCCTTCCCCCGCCCTCCCACCCACTCAATCTGCAGGCCACATTCCCACCCCACTGTCTCTGCCCACAGATTCTCTGGGTCTGGAGAGGAAAGTTCCACCTCTAGGGCTGCCTTTTGTGAGCATGGAAACCAGATTCCAAGCAGGAGGCCCCTAACTCCTAAAATAATCCTGGTTTGCATGCTGCATTTGACTGTTTTCCTGGCAGGCGTGCTGCAGGCGAAGGGTCTGACCTTGCCAAGGCAGCCTGTGCAGAGCTCTGGGAGGTCTGAGACCAGGCCTCGTTGGTACAGGGTGAGGGGTGGGGTGGGGGGAGACCAGGTCGCAGGGCGTGGGGGCGGCGCAGAGGGGTTGTCCCTGGCGGTTCACTGCTCCAGGTGGGTGGTCAGGGACAAAGGGTCCCAGGGTTTAATTTACTGCAAGTTATCTCTGCCTCCAACCTGCCAGAACTGGGGCTGGGTAGGAATGGGAGTCCAGCCCAGCTCAAGATAATAGTTAAATGGGGGCAAATGGGCTGGGGGAAGATTGGGGAGTTGGAAGGGAGAGAGAGAGACAGGAGGCTTTGTAGAGGGGCCTTGATGGAATTTGTGCCTGTAAATTACCCTGAAAAGTCCCAGGGTCAATTAAGGGAGTGAGCTGGTGTTCTGAATACTAAAGGGAAAGCACTAAGCCGGACCAAAACTCAGGCATAAAGGGGCAGCAAATCCCAGCTACTGGGTGTCGTCAACAGTTAAGTGTGGAGGCGTATGGACTAGAGCAAAGGTCAAATATCCATAGGAATTGGAGCTAAGAAATTCAGCGAGTTGCGGGGTACAAGATCAATGCCCCCCAAATCACTTTTATTTCTATACACTAGCAATTAGCAGCACCAAGAAAAAAAAAATTTTTTTAAATTCCATTTATAATAGCATCAAGGAAAAAATTAGAGAGTATACTGGAACTTTCTGTACCTTCTGCTCAATTTTTCTGTAAAACTGAAACTGTCCCACAAAACAGTTCACTAATTCAAAATTTTTTCAGGAATAAATTATAACCCAAGGAGATGCAAGGCATACACTGTAAACATTGCTGAAAGAAAATAAAGATCTAAATAAATGAAAAAAACATTTCAGGTTCATGGATCTGAAGACTTAATATTGTTAAGGTGGCAATACTATTCAAAGCAATCTATAGATCCAATGTCATCTCTATAAAAATCCCAAAGGCTGTTTTGGAGAAATGGACAAGGTGATCCAAAAATTCATACGGAATTGCAACGGACTACAAGTAGCCGAAACAACCTTGAAAAAGAACTAGGGGCACCTCGGTGGCTCAGTAAGTTAAGCATCTGACTATTGATTTTGGCTCAGGTCATGGATCTCACAGTTCGTGAGTTTGAGCCCCGCACCAAGCTCTGCACTGACAGTGCAGAGCCTGCTTGGGATTCTCTGTCTCTTTGTCTCTCTCTCAAAATAAATAAATAAACATTTAAAAAGAACTAAATTGGAGGACTCACCCTTCCTGATTTCAAAACTTACAGAAAGCTACAGTACTCCGAATAGTATGGAACTGGGACACCTGGCTGGCTCCGTTGGTAGAGCATACAGTGCTTGATCTCAGGGTCATGAGTTCAAGCCTCATGTTGGGCATAGAGCTTACTTAAAAAAAAAAGAAAGAAAGAAAACTGTGGAACTGGCATAAGGGTAGACGTATAAATTAGTGGAATAGATTTGTGAGTCCAGGACAACATGCATTTATCTACGGTCAACTGATTTTTGAAAGATGTGAATTGCATCCAATGGCAAAATTGTGGGAAGAAAACTACACATCCACATGCAAAAGTTTGAATCCTACCTCACACATATTAAAGAATCAGCTCAAAATGAATCAAAGACCTAAATGTGAGAGTTAAAACATAAAACTCTTAGGAGATCATACGGGTAACTCTCCGTGACCTCAGAGTCAGGAGTGGTCTTTTTAAAAAAATGACACCAAAGACACAAGGAATGAAAGAAAAAAGTGATAAATTGGACTTTGTGAACATTAAAAACTTCTGTGCATCAAAAGGTACTATAAAGAGGGGCGCCTGGGTGGCTTAGTCGGTTAAGCGTCCGACTTTCGCTTAGGTCATGATCTCACGGTTCGTGGGTTCGAGCCCCGCGTCAGGCTCTGTGCTGACTGCCAGCTCAGAGCCTGGAGCCTGTTTCAGTCTGTGACTCCCTCTCTCTCTGACCCTCCCCTGCTTACGCTGTCTCTCTCTCTCTCTCTCGTAGAAATAAATAAAACATTAAAAAAAAAAAAAGGGACTGGGGCGCCTGGGTGGCTTAGTCGGTTAAGCGTCCGACTTTCGCTTAGGTCATGATCTCGCGGTTCGTGGGTTCGGGCCCCGCGTCGGGCTCTGTGCTGACTGCCAGCTCAGAGCCTGGAGCCTGTTTCAGTCTGTGACTCCCTCTATCTCTCTGACCCTCCCCTGCTCACGCTGTCTCTCTCTCTCTCCTAGAAATAAATAAAATAAAAAACATTTAAAAAAATAAAATAAAATAAAATAAAATAAAAAAAGGTATTATAAAGAGAATGCAACGACAACCCGTAGAAGGAGACAAAATATTTGCAAATCATATTTCTGAGAAGGGGCTCGTATCCAGAATATATTAAAAACTCCTACATCTCATCAACAAAAAGACAAACAACCCAGTTAAAAAATGGACAAAGGGTTTGAATAGATATTTCTGTAAAGAAAATGTACAATGGCCAATAAACACATGAAAAGAGGCTCAAGATGCTTAGTCATTTGGGAATGCAAATCAAAACCACAGTAAGATACCACATTATACCCTGTAGGGTAGTTTTGTTTTTTTTTTTTAATAGAAATCAGTATTGACAAGGATGTAGAAAAATCAGAATCCTCATTCGTCGCTGGTGGGCATGTAAAATGGTGCAGCTACTATAGAAAACACTTTGGCAGTTTCTCAATAACTTATGACTCAGCCATTCCTCTGCTGGGTGTTTACTCAAAAGAATTCAAAAGAGGTGCTCAAACAGAAACTTTGTACACAATTGCCCACAGCGGTAGTATTCACAATAGCCCAAAGGTGGAAACACTTCAAATAGCCATCAGCTGATAAATGGATAAACAAATTGTGGCATATCCGCACACAAAATATTATTCATCCATAAAAAGGAATGAAATACTAATACTATGCTACATCTAGGATGAACCTTGAAAAAAATTACGCTAAATGAAAGAAGCCAGCTGCAAAAGACAATGTATTGTATGACTTCATTTTCATAAAATATCCAGAATAGGCAAATCCACTGACATAGAATATAGATTAGTGGCTGTTATGGGCTGGGGAAAGAGGGTATTCAGTGATTGTTTAATGGACATGAAGTTTCCTGTTGGGGTAATGAGAATGTTTGGGCACTATACAGTGGTGAGTATTGCACAACACTGTGAATATTCTAAATATCACTGATGGCAAATTTTACGCTGTACGTATTTTACCATAATAATAACATGTTCAGTGAATTATTTTCCAAAAGAAAACCAACTGTCTAAAATTTTTGCTCACCTCTCCGAAAACTGACAATTTGTTTTAATGGCAAGCTGTTTCGTTCGAGTATGAGCTTATGCAGAAACTCCCCATCTGAAACAGACAAAAGAGAAGGCCTGGAGGGGAGGGGACCCTGCGCCCCTTTTATCCCATATGAAAGTCCCTAAGCAACCCGACACTTTCCGTCCGAGATGCCTTCCAGCCTCGACCTTCTCAGCTGGAGGGGCCTGGTAAATGTGTGTTGAAAGAATAGTCTACTGAGACCACCAGGATTAAAGTCTCCTCGATTGGTGACCATGCCAGGCTCTCAGCTCTGGGCTAAGTCCACTGTGTGGTTCTGGCCAGAGCCTGCTGAGTTCAGCACTGGATGGTGTTCTTTGAAAAGATGGCAAAATGAACTGGTAGTGAAATCCCAGAGAAGGTCTGGGTAGGAAGTAGGTAGGTGTGACACTTAAGAGTTACGGGCTCTGGAACCAACAGGCTTTGATTCCTCCATCCATACTTATTAGCCACTTCCAGGAAGTTAAGTTCCCAAACTGTCCATCAGAAATTATAAGACTACAGGGGCGCCTGGGTGGCTTAGTCGGTTAAGCATCCGACTTTCGCTTAGGTCATGATCTCGCGGTTCATGGGTTCGAGCCCCGCGTCGGGCTCTGTGCTGACTGCCAGCTCAGAGCCTGGAGCCTGTTCAGTCTGTGACTCCCTCTCTCTCTGACCCTCCCCTGCTCACGCTGTCTCTCTCTCTCTCTCTCCTAGAAATAAATAAAAATATTAAAAAAAAAAAAAAGAAATGATAAGACTACAAATAGCATGACGGTGGGATGAGCATGAAGTGCATTATTGGGAGTAACAATGTCTAACACATAGAAAGCTCTTAATAATTAATCCTATTTTTCATTCTGGAACTATAGTGGTCCATTTCACCATCTGACTCCATACAGTCAAGCCTGTGGTGACAGAATCCTTCACCCAGAAGGGCCTGAGAGATGGCCTTGGACCACAACTTGCTCTTCATCCGGGTTTCTCCTACACTACACATGGCTGAGGCAAACTGAGGTATTCTCTCCAAAATGACTGCATAATTCCATCATTCTGATTGTGTTTCAAACTGCTGGTCTTAACCCACTAGTCTTGAAATTAACGGAGAGTGTTGTGAGCAGTTACAAACATTTCAAAAACCAAAAACAGAAAAGAGTAGAATGGAAAACCATCTAAGTGCATCATAGATAATTAAGGTTAAGTATTAAGCATTGTTTGTTGAAGCTTGTTGCCATGTGCGTGCGTGCGCGTGTGCACACACACGTACTAGGTTGCGATATGTATTTCTTAATAAAGGGTTGCAGTTTAAAAAATTGGAAGGCCGTGATCTGATAACCCCCAAGGACTGTCTGAAAGGCGCTGAGCTGAGCTGAGCTGAAGAGGGCTGCCTACCCTATAGGGGGGAGATCTGATTCGGTGGACAGGGCTGAATGGACCCAGACAATTTGCCCATCCCCCAGCAAAGCTGGAACAGTGACCTGTGCTCGGAACTGCAGTCAGGAAAGAAGGAAGATTTTTTTAACTGGAAAGTGGGGAGATTCCAAGGGCAGGAAAGGTACCCTGATACTTGAATACAGTCATCAGAACTTGGAAGACTCCCATACCACTCCCGCCATCTCCCAAACACACACTGGGATCATTTAAGCACAAACCAAGGTGTTAACTGGTCTCTCTTTTTTTTTTTTCTTAAATTTTATTTATTTATTTTGAGAGAGACAGAGAGCGTGGGCAGGGGAGGGGTAGAGAGAAGGGAGAGAGTGAGAATCCCAGGCAACCTCTACCCTGTCAGCACGGAGCATGCTGTGGGGCTCAGACTCATGAACCATGAGATCATGACCTGATCTGAAATCAAAAGTCAGACAACGTGCTGTGTCACTCAGGTGCCCCTAGCTGTCTCTTTCACAATATTTTGTCTTTTCCGGGCTACCGTGTTCCCCAGAACTATTTTGTGGCTACAGAAATGCCCCCCTTCCCCCCACTTTTTAAATGACGCATGCAGACTCACTCCAGAACCACTTGTTTTCCTGCTCTCCCCTCCTAGATGTCACCTGCGTCCCCTGCTCCAGTTCCTCCAGGCAGCTTTGACCCCTATGCAGCTTGCCCTCCCCGACGTCCCCTAGCAGCACTCCAGCCTAGAAGACTTGCGCCCCCTCTCTACATACTAACTTAGAAGAGGAGGTTTAGACTCTTCAGAGGTCTGGAATCATTGCTATAGCCCTGGCCAAGAGCAGCCAGCTTTGTGGAAGGGGGCTTCTAGAAACTTCGCAGCTGGGGATGTGTCCCAAGAAAGAAGTGGAAAAAGAGTTGGAAGTGTTGTTGACAATGTGGGCAGATGATACACTTAGACACTCAGTTAGTATTGCTTAATCCAGGATTAAATGAGCAGGGGGTGGAGGTGGGGGTGAAGCTGCCTTCCAGTGCTTAGAGCTGCAAATCCCTGCCCTCACTCCACCCTTACTCCCTTGCTGGAGTCCCGCAATCCTTTGAAGCCAGGACACCGAAAGCCAAAAGGAAGGAGACTTGACCTCAGCTGGGGAAGGGTATTATTTGAGACTCAGTTTTTAAAGATCATCCATGTGCCTCATAGAGGGTTCATCAAATTGGAGGTTTTAAATCCAGTCCTTATAACGACATGACCATCACCTACGTGGACTGCAACTTTGCTTTGAACTTCCTGTAAGGCATGACCGCAGCCCAAGTCTATGGACCAGGCACTTTGCTCTTAAGTTCCATCTTCTTCACCTGCAAAATGGTTCTAATAGAGTCTTTCCCAGGGGATTGTAAGGATAAACTAAACTAACATGTAGAAACACCCTATGCAGTGACTAAAGCAAAATAAGCATCCTGCATGACCAACTATCACAAACATCCTTACGATATCACATTTTATAACTTGGTTGAAATATCAGTGAAAACACGCAGTGAAACCACCCCTAAACCAACTATGCTTAAAAAGGAAGCTATACTAAGACTTATTAAGACCCCACTTTCCACTTCCCAGATTAACAGTTTGCTGTGTATTCATTATTTTTTCTTTCAAGTTTAAAGGGACCCACCCATTGATCACTCTCTATCTCCTTGCCTTTTTTAAAGAAATGTTTTAATATTTATTTTTGAGAGAGAGAGGGAGACAGAGCGTGAGCAGGGGAGGGGCAGAGAGAGAGGGAGAAACAGAATCCGAAGCAGGCTGTAGGCTCTGAGCTGTCAGCACAGAGCCCGACACAGGGCTCGAACCCAGGAACCGTGAGATCATGACCTGAGCTGAAGTCGGACACTTAACTGCCTGAGCCACCCAGGTGCCCCTCTATTGGGCTTTTCATATTTTTCCTTATTTGATTGGAGAGTGCTCTTTGTATACGAAGAACATTTACCTTTTGTCTGTCACATGTGTTATTTTCCCTACTCTGTCATGTGCTCTCTGATTTTATTGATGGTATCTTTTGCCACTGCACAATTTTAAATATATTTTTTAAAATGTTTATTTATTCATGAGAGAGAGAAACGCAGAGTGTGAGTGGGGGAGAGGCAGAGAGAGACCCCAAATCCAAAGCAGGATCTGGGCTCTGAGCTGTCAGCTCAGAGTCCGATATGGGGCTCAAACTCATGGACAGCAAGATCATGACCTGATTCGAAGTTGGACGCTTAACCAACTGAGCCACCCAGGCGCCGCTCACAATTTTAAATATTTTATGTAGTCAGATAGATTCATTTTTCCTTTATGGTTTCTGGATTTCTTTGGGGGCTGTTTAGAAAGCCCTCCTTTTCTGGCTTTCCTGGGCCCGCAGCTATGTTCCCCATCCATTCCCCAGTGACAGCTGGCAATGACTGTCCTCACTGAGCCCTGTTCATCCCTCATGCCAGCCCTCTGGGTTCCTTATCTATCAACACGGTGTCATAATGTCTGGTGCTGGGAAGTATTCGTGCCAGAAGAACAGGGAGAAAGGAAAGAGTGGAGGAGCCAAGAAAGTCTGAGAAGGCAGTGAAAGAAGTAGGGAGGGAGATGGTGGAGCTGAATGGTTGAGGAGCAGAGATGAGCAGGCCCATGACCGTGACCTGAGCATCTAAAAGTCATGCTAGCTGATACCCTGAGAAGGAATGTTAAAGCCAACAGCATACTGGAAAGGAATTTCATTTAACCATTTTTTTTCAAAAGCTATTTCATTATTTACAAGCACCACAGAGTGGCTGGTCCCCACACCTGAGAGGCAATATAAAAACCTCCTGCCAGACCTGAAGTGAAAGGAAAAGAAATTGGAAAATAGGACCTCAGTTCAAAAATATGTCTCCTCTTGGATGAATTTTAATGTATATTCCAGGCTCCGTAGATCAAATGCTTACATTTAAAAAAGATCAAGATCAAGAAAGTAAGGGCACTTTGGTTAGGCCGAGCCTGAGTTCCTTACCTCCCCATAGTTCGCCTTCCTAAATAAACAAACAGAAACAGGCTAGGCAGCCCCTTAGGCGAGAGCACCACTCTCTCTCCTTTTTAAAAAAATTTTTAATATTTATTTTTGAGAGAGACAGAGCATGAGCAGGGGAAGGGCAGAGAGAGAGGGAGACACAGAATCCGAAGCAGGCTCCAGGCTCCGAGCTGTCAGCACAGAGCTCGATGTGGGGTTTGAACCCACGAACCGCGAGATCATGACCTGAGCTGCAGTTGGATACTTAACCGACTGAGCCACCCAGGGGCCCCACGCCCTCACTCTCTCTCCTTCAAAAGCCGTGGAGGTAAACGGGACTTGGTTTAGAGGGTCATGCAGGTCTGATGTCTGGACCACTGCCTAATGGCTCCTGGCATCTGTTGCTCTGACTCAGGCTACAAAGCTAATTTCTGCCTCTGCCATTACCATTCCTACAGCCTTACTCTGTAGCGAGTGGGCTCCTGCCCACTGCCCCCTCTCAGCACCTCTGTAGGCTTCTGCCTCCTCCCCTACCTCCTCGGCATGAGAAGCCCTCTTGAGACTCACATTCAAATACTCCAAGAGAGAGGGGCTGATGGGTTCAGTTAGTTACAGGTGTCTTTCTGGGACTTCTAGTCGACCCACAGCTTGGGTTTGCTGCCCAATTTTACTCCATGCTTGCGGGGTCAAGCAGCCATCTTTCCTCCAAAGGAGCCCCACATGGGCATTCAAGCCTCAAGAAGAAAAGTAAGCTGCCTCTCAAGACTGACTCCTTCTAGCAGCATGCTCCACTGTAAGACTTTACATCTGGCCGCCCAGGGTACAGCAGACGAAGAGCAGGTAATAATGAAGAAGAAAAAAGGAAGATGAGAAACCACTCACAATCACTAGCCAAGGATAATTTATATTTATTTATTGTTTTGGTAGCTTGATTTTATTGCAGGGAAGCTGGGGAGGAACAGAACCAGTGAGCTGGAACAGAGGCAGTTGGTTCGGAAGCGAGGAGAGGATCGGCGTCCTGCCCCTTTGGTCCATCCTACGGGCTGGGACCCAGGCCTCCACGAAAGCCAAGGTCGGAATGGCCTTTCCTGTTTTCCCCAGTGGCTCCAGCAGCGTCTCTCCTAGGCTCAGAGTCCATTCAGACCTTCTTCTTGGGCAGGTCAGTGTCAAACTGAGCTCTTCCCAGCTTGCTGAGGAATTGAGTGACCAAATTAGAGCAGTTTTCACAGCCATGTCCACAGAGAACTTCTTTAAAATCCTGATTCTTGAACTTCGGGGTTCTCTCAGGACCACCAATAATTCTGATGTGGGGAGAGGGGCACCCTCTAGTCAAACATTAGTAATGGACCAATATTTATTAACATTTTGACACATTTCAACCACACTGATCACTTTCTAAGCAAAGAGATATAGCTGCTACAAGTTTACCCTGAAGAAACAGGCTGAAAATTATAATATAGAATGTATAATTGAGATATAAGCCCTCAAGAAGCCACCAACTGGGGCCATTTAGGGTCAGGGCAAGCCAAGTAACTGGCGTTACTAAAGCACCGAATAATACTCGAGATTCAGAATAAACCTGAGCCATGGAAATGTTAAGCTGGTTCTGAAGACTACTTGGTAGTCAAGAACAACTTAAGCTTGGGGCGCCTGGGTGGCTTAGTCGGTTGAGCATCCAACTTCAGCTCAGGCCATGATCTCACAGCTTGTGAGTTTGAGCCCCATCTGGAACTTTGCACTGACAGTGCAGAGCCTGCTTGAGATTCTCTCTCTCCTTCTCTCTCTGCCTCCTCCCCTGCTCATGCTTTCTCTCCCTCTCAAAATAAATAAACTTAAAAAAAAAAAAGAATGAAAACAAGGAAGGATGATCTCAGCCACATAGGGAATATTAGTTGCTGTTGACAAACTATGCCAAAACTTAGTCGTCTGGGTATAATAATAAATGTTTATTTATTTATTTATTTTTTTAATATTTTTATTTATTTCTAGGAGAGAGAGAGAGACAGCGTGAGCAGGGGAGGGTCAGAGAGAGAGGGAGTCACAGACTGAAACAGGCTCCAGGCTCCGAGCTGGCAGTCAGCACAGAGCCCGACGCGGGGCTCGAACCCACGAACCGCGAGATCATGACCTAAGCGAAAGTCGGACGCTTAACCGACTAAGCCACCCAGGCGCCCCTATAAATGTTTATTATTTTATATAGCATCTGTGGGTTAGGAGCAACATGGCTGGGAGGTCCTAGCTCAGGATCTGTCATGAGATTGTCAAGAGGTGGGCCAAGGCCACAGTCATCTGAGGCTTGATTTGGGCTGAAGGATCAACTTCCTGTGTGGCTCACTCTTGCCTTGCAAGATAGTGCTGGTTTTTGATAGGAGGCCTCAGTTCCTCACGGCATGGACCTCCCCACAGGACCGGCAGAGTATCCTCAGGATGTGGCCGTTGGCTTGAGACCCAAATGAGTGGTCTAAGCGAGCAAAGTAGGAAGGAGCCACGGTACCTTTTGCGACCTAGCCTTACAAGTTACACACGATTTCTTCTGCCACGCACTACTCATCAGAAACAAGTCACAAGGCAGATGGGGTGGCGGTGGGGGGTGGGGGGGGGCTTGCCGGTACAAATCCATCTCTTAAAGAGAACATTAGTCAAAAATTGGGGGACATATTTTAAAACCACTATTAATCACAATAACAACATCCAAGAGACTGTGGTTATATAGTTGAAGAATCTGAGGAAGACTTGACCACCAAACCTGGTGAAATCTCCCAAGCATGCTGTACTCAGTCTGAGGAAAGAGTATGTTAACAGAAGGTGGCTTGTTTCCAAGGCATCTATGAAAAGATAGCTCAGAGGGATAAATACTGTGCGGGCAATGGTAAAGCCAGTGGATTCAAGTTATCTGATAAACGGAGACGCATACTTGGTTTGGGAAAAGGAAGTGACCAGGTCTGGATGAACCATCTGTCGGGATTATCTCTTTCCCCTGGGTAGGAGATGCCTTCTGGGAAGGCAGTATCATAGCTGGTTGTATTTCAGTAAACGAGTATGCATGTTTCAGTAAATCTAAAGAATCACTTCCTTTTTTTCTTCAAATTTTTATTTAAATTCTAGTCAGTTAACATATATGATGTTGTAATATTGTTTTCAGGAGTAGAATTTAGTGATTCAATCCTTACGTATAACAGCCAGTGCTCAACATAAGTGCCTTTATACTTAACACCCATCACCCATTTGCCCGCTCCTCATCTACCTCTTCATCTACCCTCAATTTTTTTTTATTTTATTTTTTCTTAATGTTTATTCATTTTTGAGAGACAGAGACAGAGTATGAGTGGGGGAGGGGCAGAGAAAGGGGGAGACACAGAATGTGAAGCAGGCTCCAGGCTGTGAGCTGTCAACACAGAGCCCGATGTGGGGGCTTGAACTCACAAACTGCAAGATCATGACCTGAGGTGAAGTCACATGTTCAACTAACTGAGCCACCCAGGCACCCCAACCCTCAATTTGTTCTCTACCGTAGAGTCTCTTATGGTTTGTTTCCCTCTCTTTCTCTTCTTTTTCCCCTCCCATATGTTTATCTGTTTTGTTTCTTAAATTCCACATATGAGTGATATCATATAGTATTTGTCTTTCTCTAACTGACTTAATTCACTTAGCATCATACACTCTAGCTCCATCCACATCATTAAAAATGGCAAGATTTGGGGCATCTGGGTGACTCAGTTGGTTAAGCGTCTGACTTCAGCTCAGGTCATAATCTCACGGTTCGTGGGTTCAAGCCCCACATCAGGCTCTGTGCTGACAGCCAGCTCAGAGCCTGGAGCCTGTTTTGGATTCTGTGTCTCCCTCTCTCTCTGACCCTCCCCTGCTCACACTGCCTCTCTCTCTCTGAAATAAATAAAACATTAAAAATTTTTTTTAATTAAAAAAATGGCAAGATTTCACTCCTTTTGATGGCTGAGTAATATTCCATCATATATATATATATTTATATATCTCGCATCTTCTTTATTAGTTGATGGACATTTGGGCTCTTTGAGATTCGGCTATTGTTGATAATGATGCTATAAATATTGGGGTACATGTACCCCTTTGAATCTGTATTTTTGTATGCTTTGGGTAAATACCTAGCAGTGCAATTGCTGGATCATAGGGTGGTTCTATTTTTTTTTTTTTTTTTAAATTTCTGAGAGAGAGAGCGTGAGCAGGGGAGGGTCAGAGAGAGAGGGAGACACAGAATCCAAAGCAGGCTCCAGGCTCTGAGCTAGCTGTCAGCACAGAGCCAGACATGGGGCTTGAACCCACAAACCATGAGATCATGACCTGAGCCGAAGTCTGACGCTTAACCGACTGAGCCACCCAGGCGCCCCAGTGTGGTTCTGTTTTTAACTTTTTGAGGAACCTCTGCACTGTTCTTCAGAGTGGCTGCACCAGTTCACATTCCCCAAGAGTAGAAAAGCGTTCCCCTTTCTCCACATCCTCACCAACACTTGTTTCTTGTGTTGTTAATTTTAGCCATTCTGGCAGGTGTGAGTGGGATCTCATCATTTTGATTTGTATGTCCCAGATGATGAGTGATATTGAGCATCTTTTCATGTCTGCTAGCCATCGGGATGTCTTCTTTGGAAAAATGTCTGTTCATGCTTTCTGCCCATTTCTTAACTGGATTACTTGTTTTTTGGGTGTTGAGTTTGTTAAGTTCTTTATAGATTTTGGATACTATCAGATATGTCATTTGCAAACATCTCTCCCATTCCATAGGCTGCCTTTTAGTTTTGTTGATTGTTTCTTTCACTGTTCAGAAGTTTTTATCTTGATGGGGTCCCAATAGTTCATTTTTGGTTTTGTTTCCCTTGCCTCTGGTGACATTTCTAGCAGGAAGTTGCTGTGGCCGAAGTCAGAAAGGTTAGCCTATGTTCTCCTCTCGGATTCTGGCAGTTTCCTGTTTCACATTTACGTCTTTCATCTGTTTTGAATTTATTTTTGTGTATGGTGTAAGAAAGTGGTCCCGTTTCATTCTTTGGCATGTTACTGTCCAGTCTTCCCAACATCATTTGCCCAAGAGACTTTCTTCCATTGGATGTTCTTTCCTGCTTTGTCAAAGATTTGTTGACCATATAGTTGTGGGTCCAAGAATCACTTTCATTTACTATCAGTTAATTGCTAATTTTGGATGCCCATCAGTGTCTTCTGCGTGTGGCTAAAGTGAGGTGGGCCCAGGCATTTCCAGGCCTGCAACACTGAGGACTAAATAGACCCATGAAAGGAGAGATCCGTGCTGCAGGGTAATCACTGCCTTTCATGATATCCATATCTTGCTTTGCTTTTGTACTTGCAGAGCCCCTTCTATAACAATTCATGTCCCTTTTGCTTCCTTGCACCCCTGAAAGCAAGATGGCCACCAGCAACATTATTGGAGCCACGTGTGAAAATTCAGCTGGAGCTTTTGCTTGTGCTGCGTCTCAAACCAGCATAGTCTGGGGGCATCTGGGTGGCTCAGTCGGTTAAGCATCTGACTTTGGCTCAGGTCATGATCTCGCAGTTCGTGGGTTTGAGCCCCGCATCGGGCTGTGTTGACAGCTAGCTCAGAGCCTGGAGACTGCTTCGGATTCTGTGTCTCCCTCTCTCTCTGACCCTCCCCTGCCCACATTGTCTCTCTCTCTCTCTCTCTCTCTCTCTGTCTCTCTCTCTCTCAGAAATAAAATTTAAAAAAATTAAAAAAAAACCTGGCACATTCTGATCTGGAAATAGAACCTCAATAAGCACCGCAAGTGCTTCTGGCAGTACACAGAGGACATAGACTCTGTCAATGGACTAAATGATCTTCCTTAGTGAGAAAACAAGATGCAGGACATGTAGACAGATATATAACAAGTTACAGTTATATTACATTATAACATGTGTATTGAGTTATATTCTATATATATTATATTCTATCGAGTTATGTTATTATTATGTTATTTCATGTGATTGAAAGAGAATCAAAAAAATGCTTATATTTGCATGAATTTACACAAAACCAGTGAAAGCATAAATAAAAATGGGTATCTCTCGGATAAGGGGAAAAGGGTGGATGGGGATGGAATGAAAGTGACACTTTGCAGAGTGTACTTCTCTACCTTATTTAGATTTTCAAGCCATACAAATGTGCTGTGTACCCAATAAAATCAAATAAAGCAAAGCAAAACAAAGCTTTATAGATGAAAAAGGGAAAATGACATCCCTGTAAGGAAATACTCAGCATTGAGTGCTGAGAATAGATATCTCTCTCTCTCTGGGCGCTCATTGACTTCCTGCTATTGGGTAAGGCAAGATATATAAATCACTATGTTTCTTTTTTGCCCCATTTGCCTGGTAGAGCAGAGCAAAATTTCAGGCTTTGCTACAGTGTCTTTCTCTTATATAGATTTCTAGTATAAACCCGCCCCCTTCTAGTCCAGCGCCACTGTCTATGTGGCTTTTGTTTAATTTATCCTTCTTTCTGGCTTTCACTGTAGGCCCATTCTAATCCCTTCTGAGGCAAAAAATAGTCAAAAAAAGAAGGGAAGGTGGGGTGCCTGGCTGGCTCAGTTGGTAGAGTATGCAACTCTTGATCTCAGGGTCATGAATTCGAGCCCCACATTGGGTGTAGAGATTACTTAAATAAAACTAAAAAAAAAAGAAAAGAGAGAAGGAATAAACATAAAATACTTGAGATTTAAAAAGACAAGAAAGACGGCACTGCACCTTCCTGATAAAAGTTTAAAATTCTTTTCAGAATGTAATTTGGAAGTGTCCACTAATTTTGTAAATGTACATGTATTCAACACGTATTCCAGGAACTCGACTTAGAAAAATACCTGCAAACGTTAAGACATAAATACAAAAGGAATTCGTTATTCATTACAAATATTGGGGAAAATTTGTAACCAGTATAAATGTCTATCAATAGCAGAGTGAGTTAAGTGAATTCCAAGAAAACACGCAATTGTTCAAAGGAGTGAGGCAGACCTGTGCTTACTAACATGCCTGAATGATCAAGCATGGAACAATTTGTAGAGAAGCAGTTCTTTTGGGCGTCAGGGATTTTTATATTCTTATAAATTAATGAGGCTATCCCAAAGAATTTTTGTTTTGTAGTTCTAGTGGTATTTGCCATATTGGAAATTAAAATTGAGACATTTAAAAAATATGCATCATTCGGTGCCTGGGTGGCTCAGTTGGTTAAGCATCTGACATCGGCTCAGGTCATGATCTTGCGGTTCGTGGGTTCGAGCCCCACATAAGGTTCTGTGCTGGCAGCTCAGAGCCTAGAGCCTGTTTCAGATTCTGTGTCTTCCTCTCTCTCTGTCCCTTCCCCACTCATGCTCTGTCTCTCTCTGTCTCAAAAATAAATAAACTATTTTAAAAAAATCTTTTTTTAAATGTGCATCATAATTTATCTAAAGTAACAATAATGAGGGGTGCCTGGCTGGCTCAGTTGGAAGAGCATGTGACTCTTGATTTCAGGGCCATGAGTTTGAGCCCCACATTGGGTGTAGAGATTACTTAAGTAAATAAAAACTTAAAAAAAATAAAGTAACAATAATGAACTCATTACATGTTTACAATAGTTGGATCCTTTTTATGAAAACGAACTATGTCAAAACATAATTTAGTGAGAAGGCTGGCGTTGTCTCACACTTCTGCACCTGTATTTAATGTCTGCTTTAACAGAAAGAAGACGGCTGTATTCTCAGATCTGCTTCTGCATTTAATCTATTGCGATGCATTGCTTTGGTTGAAGTATAGGAAGAAAATCCAGCCTCATATACATATGTAATTGGAAAAGGGAAGATTATTTTAATAGCCTTTTCAGATCATTGTGGATATTTTCCTTGGATGGTTCACCAAAATGTAACAAGTGGTGATTTCTCAAAGGTTAGTTGCAGTGTGGATTCTGAAACACCATCAATGAGATTTTCCTACTCTGTTACATTAAAATCCATTGGTCTGAGGGCACCTGGGCGGCTCAGGTGGTTAAGCATCAGATTCTTGATTTTGGCTCAGGTCATGATGTCATGGTTGTGAGATCCAGCCCCACAATGGGCTCTATGCTGGGCATGGAGCCTGCTTAAAATTCTCCTCTCCCTCTCCCACTGCCCCTCCCCCTCTGTCATGTGCACTCTCTCTCAAAAAACTAAAATAAAATTCATTGGTCTGTCTTCCACTTTGGTTGGAAGCTGTCAGCACAGAGCCTGACAAGAGGCTCGAAACCACGAGCCCTGAGCTCATAACCTGAGCCAGTCACCCAGGTGGCTCAGGTCATTCAATCATTCCACTTTGAATGATTATTTTACCCACGCATGATATTGTGACATTGGTCATTTGGAAAATATCAGTTTACTGAGTTATACAGATCTTTCTAATATTGACCATGTTATTAACAATACCAAAAATCACATTTGTTAGTGTCACCACTCATCTCATCACTAAAGTCTTTAAGTGTTGGGAAGTCGTCCAACTCACAATATAACCCATAGAACACCCTTTGTGAACTGCTGATGTCATGAATAATCCCTTTTATGTGTAAAAAAATTTTTTTTATAATGAAAAGCTGCTGCTCAAATTTCCACTGAGCTTTCATTTTTTACTTTTTTAAATGTTCACTTATTTATTCTGAAAGAGAGGGAGAGAGAGAAAGAGCGTGAGCAGGGGAGGAGCAGAGAGACAGGGAGAGAGAGAATCCCAAGCAGGCTCCGTGCTGTCAGCACAGAGCCCTATGCAGGGCTTCAACTCAAGAACTGAGAGATCATGACCTTAGCTGAAATCAGGAGTCAGACACTTGACCGACTGAGCCACCCAGGTGCCCCTTGTGTAAAAAATTCTAAGTTTTGCTTGAAAGCTCGAATTTCATCCTTAGTAATAAATGCTGTCAGTCTTCCTTGAAGTGATAGGCTCTTTTCATTCCTTTTTGAGAACATGTCTGAAAAATTCCCAAATCTGAATCATCAAAGATCGCTGGTTAGTCATCATCTCCAATAAAAATGGTCTTCCATGAAAAAGCCAGTGGAATTGAGTTTTTAAGTCAAACAATTCATTGCAAATGCCCTTCTCCCCAGATGGCCCGTGGAATGTAGCGAAAGTACTCCATGGGTACTTCTCATCGAATTCTACAGGATCTTAAAAAGACAGGTACTCCAAGGTTGAAATTTAACAAAATGAATAATCTCTACTGCTTTCAAATACTTTCTTAAAGAAACTGGCATTTCTTTATTCCAAGTGCATGGTGGTGAAGGGTTACAATGACCATTAGGACAGTATGGAGCTGTCACCTCTTGATCTAACACACTAGCAGTTTTACCCAACTTTTGCTTTTTGTAACATCAATGTCAATGTCAACACTGTGGGGAAAAAAAAAAAAAAACCTGGGACACCTGGATGGCTCAGTGGGTTAAGCGTCAGTTCAGCGGTTCATGAATTTGAGCCCCGTGTCAGGCTCTGTGCTGACACCTCAGAGCCCAGAGCCTGCTTCAGATTCTGTGTCTCCCTCTCTCTCTGTCCTTCCCCCACTCATGCTCTGTTTCTCTCTGTCTCAAAAATAAATAAACACTAAAGAAATTATTTTTAAGTGAATAGTGCCTTAGTATTACCAGTAAACATTGTTTTGGCCTGTGGACCCTCTGAAATGGTCTCAGGGACCTTCAGGAATTCATAAGACAACCCTTTGGGAAATACTGATGTAGTATATAATCCCTCTTCTATTAAAAGAAAAAAAAAAAGATAGACACCGATGTGTTAACAGTGTCTACCTCTAGCAGTAGAAAGTGATAAAATGATGTTTACTTTTTACTTTATACACTTTTCTATTTTTTGAATCCTTTACGATGAGTATGTATTTCTTAAGTAATGAAAAACACTAAAGAAAAAGATTACATGAAATTTAAATTATAAACAACCATTACCACACACTCAGAGAATGTAAAATGCCGGTAGAACCACTTCCATATTGAAAATATGAAGAGATTAGGTACATAAAGCAGGGAGCTTAAATTATTAAAAAAGACAAAACAAGACGAAACGGGAAAGCTCGCCCTGAGAAATACATTTCCCACAGGGCTGGAGGAAGGAAGTGCCACTGTGTATGAATGCTCGAGGCACCCACCGAACCCAGGTAGCCGAAATGAATAACCTTGCTGATGCCTTTAGATGCAGTTTGAAAAATAAATCTAAAACACATTCTCTCTAGAAGACAACAGGGTTAGCCTCAAAGAGTGATTTGACACTTTGGAAAGCTCCCGGCTTCCTTCCCAGAGGAAAGAGAAAATCAGGCACAGGACCCAGGGTCTGCATACAAAGCAACTGTCATGTTTTTCTTCAGGGCCTTATGCCTCCCAGCCGTGTGCCCTCCTTCTTCTAGACCGAGCCCCAGTCCCCTTGGCTGGGCAGATCTGATGCCCTTCCCATCTGTTCTCCTCTGCCCCCACTACCTAAGCCTCTTGGAGTCAGAACACGGTGATATCAGTCATCCACCCCCTAGCATAAATGAATCTCCATTACCATGCTCCCTCCCTCGGTGCATTTGCTAGTTCAGCTGATCTCTGATGGCGATATAGAAGCCCGGCTGCCAGGCATTTAGGTTCATCAGAAACTGGCGGGGAAGGCTCTGAAGTGGAAGCATCTTCCCAGGCTTCTAAAACCATGCTCAGTGAGTGGCTGCCATAGGCAAAGCTTCTCCTTTCTGTGGTGTGACATCAAAGAAGTTACTGCCCCTCTCTGGGGTCTGTGACCCGAGTGGGTTGGACTCAGGACCTCCAAGGTGGCCACTGCTCCGGAGCTCTGGGACTGAGCTCCTTTAACGCAGGGTGGTGTTGACTCAGAAGGCTTTGGAACCCGGCATCTTTGTTTTCGGTTCCCGAATTAAAAGAAGATTCAGAGGAAGCTCCACACACACTCCCCGCAGTGTGCCCCCTCCCCCTTCTCTTCCTCCTGACCTGTGTCTCCAGGGGGAAGATCAAACAAAGAGGTTGCAGAGGGTGGTGGAATGCTGTGTTTGGTTAAGTCCCAGGCTGGATATGATTACAAAGTTCCTGTGACTGGGGAGACGCCATGGGGAATGTGGTGGGAGGGCTTCAGATCTTCGAGTACGTGCTCTGGCACCCCCCACCCACCCCTGTGCACTCTGCGTGCGCTCGTGACTCTGGACACAACCGCGAGTTGCTGAAGTATGTGTTCCAATGCCCACCGTGTGTGTGCCCCCAACCACCTTGGGGTTTTTTTTGTTTTTTTTGCACAAGGGCTCTTGCATGAATTAAAGGGATAGCTAAGTGACTTTCAGCTCTGGTTGTGTCTCGGGGTCTGTCTTCCCACACCTGTGAATTTGTCAAGGGCCAGCGTCGTGGGTGACTCCTCTCTACCCCCAACCCTTCTCACCCCACTGGGCGCGTATCTGATGCCTCACAAACTGTTCTTCCGAGTACGGATGTGCGAATAAATAAATGGATGGAGAAATGAATGCTACGAGTAAGATTGAAAAACATGTTCTTAAAGGTAATGGATTATCCCCCATCATAGTCATTCCACACGTGATCTTGTCTCCATTTTCTTCACCATACTTTGCAAAAGACTGGCCCTGGGGGACTGTTCGTGTCAGCTAAAAGAAAAGCAAAATAAAGAGCTTGTGCTGACACTTTTAGCTGTGCTATCCCAAGATCACACTAGCCCTCTCTAGACCTCAGATTCAACTCTGAAAAGAAGGTTAAAAAGACCAGCCTTGGGGCGCCTGGGGGGGCTCAGTCGGTTAAGTGTCCAGCTCGTGATTTCAGCTCAGGTCATGATCTCACAGTCATGAGACAGTGTCCCGCATTGGGCTCCTCACTGAGCATAGAGCCTCCTTAGGATTCTCTCTCCCTCTTTCTACCCCTCCCCTGCTTGCGTGCACATTCTCTCTCTCAAAATAAAGAAATAAACATGAGAAAAAATTACCAGCCTTGAGTCTATAGGGAAGCTATGAGAATCCCAAAGGGTAAACACCATTTGTAAATGGTGAAGTTCTTTGCAGCCGTAATGACTTACAATTATTATTATTAGGTAAGCCACCAAAGGCCCAGAGAAGCCAAGTGATTTGTTCAGGGTCAGCCAGTCAGTTAGTGACAGACATCAACAGCCAGTTGACAGTGTCTCCAGGGTGTGCTCCCCAGTTGGTGCCTGCCTTCTCCACCCCCTCGAGGACACATAAAAGGAGGAAGTGCTTTATCATAATCGTCCACCAGCCCCTTAGAGCAGTTTGGACCATTGGCTCAACAGGGTATTCCAGAGCCGTTTGTAGGAAGACGGCTGTCTGGCTGGGGTGAGGCCAGGGTCCCAGGCTGTGCCCATCGGATAGCTTTGCTGCCTTCTGGGCACACTGCACTTACAGACAGCCCACGCTGGTGGTGAGGGGGTGGGCATGACCATCCAGCCACTCCTCCAGCAGGCACTGTCAGCATCTTGCCCAGATTCCCGTGGCCCACCCCGGAGGTCACCTACAGCTATGGCAGACCTGTCCGGCACTCACAGGTCTACCTCCCAGCCTGCCTCTCTCTGCCTGAGGGCTTTCCCTAATCGCAGGGTGTGCAGGCTAGGCTGAAAGTGTAGAAAATCAATAGCCCTAGGTTTAAACCTCACCCATTGAGGAACAGTTATTGACGGATAACAGCATCCTGGCCCCTCAGAGGGTTCCCAGTGGGACTGAGCCCCAGTTGCCCAGAGGGATAATCTGTTCATCAATATCCCATAATAAAGAGGTGACTTTCCTGCCTTCCGTGTCTCGCTTACCCTCTCTCTCACCTTGAATTCCTGGGCTCATCTCCTAAACAAATAGTTACCACCAAACTCTGCTTTAAGGAGATCCAGGTGAGGACAACTTCCCCCCATGCTCTCCAAGTGGAGAAATAGCTGGGAGGGCAGAATATCTTATTCACATACCCATTCAACAAATCCATTCACCAGGTGACGTCCTCTGTGGATCTTGTCCTCCAAGGTAGACAATGTGAGATGATGGGGACACCGAGGTGAAGCTGGTGAGGGGCTTCGCTGCCAGCCAGGCCCTTGGTTTGGCCTCAATCCCCAGTCAGAGCAGCTCTTTGAGAGGCAAGGCAAGGTCAAGGCCTTAACTGAGAGGCAGGAGAATAGTCCCCAGGGCCTGGGTGGTCTGTTCATGCCTTCATCACAAATTTTTGAGAGCCAACCACGTGCAGGGCCTTGTGCTGGGTGCAGACATGCGCAATGTCAAGCAGGGAAATGGTTCCTCCTTCCCTGGGGCGACCCATCAGCTCAACGCCTGCCTGCCATGGGGTCTCACACAATCTCCTTTCTCTCTGTGGGCTGAACTTGACTGTCACGAAGGGCTTCTCTGGGTTGGAACATCCACACTTCTAAGGCAGAGCCCCTGCCCTCCAGCACCGGAAACTCTAGTGATTCCTCCAGGGCCTGAATATTCCTCGATGGGACCCTCTGCACAGCATAGAGTGGTCAGTGTCAGAGTGCACAACGGAACTTCTTCCCTTAAAAGAAACAGACAATGAAAAGGAAGTTTAATACAAATTTTCAACTTGGCAATAAAGTAACCAACTCCAGATTCTTCACGTAGAGGCTTCATGATCCGGGATCCCATGTTCAGGGTCAGAATAATTCAGGCCCGAGCTGCAAGTGACGTCTGCCCCAGTGGCCTGAGCCCGGTGGTATTAACCCCTGCAGCACAGGACACCCTGGGAAAGCGAGAGCAAGAGACCACACTCTCTCCACCAAAGGGGCCTGGTGTGGACTGCCCCGGGAGTCAAGTAAGGGTGTCCTGGAGCCCTGGCCCCGCTGGGTTCCCAGGCCAGAGGTGTCAGGGGAGAGGCGGGGGCACCCGCAGGGTGGGCACTCTGGATCGGGACGGAGTCATGAGAGTGGGTGGCCAGGCAGTGGGTTTGGCCAAGGCCGGGCTGCCAGGCCCATCCACAGCCCCTTGCCACCAATCAGCTTCTCTGTAATCGGCAACCTTCAGCCAAATGCTTGGTCAGATGCTGTGGGACATAGCAGTTGCCATTCTTCCCTGGTAAGGACTCTAGGAACAGAGTTGGTTTTGAGCCCAACTGGGGCTTGATGGCGTTGTGGTGGGCTTGTCTCCCGCTGTACCCCCCATCCCATGCCCCTTAGCAGTTCCTCTTACAATGAGTAGTAGGGGAGGATCTCAAATCCATCCCTGTTTGTCCTCAGAGCCCATGATCTTAACCTCAACCACACAGAGTCACTGGGGGAAATGATCTTGAGGCTGCCTTCTCTTTGTGCCTTTCTCCAGCACCTCAGAGAGGAGGCCAGGGTCCACTCGGTAGGCAGAGGCCTCCCATCAGGAAGGAGGCAGCCAATAATGAACCCATTCAGACTGAAGTTTTGTGGATTTGATGTGTTCCCCATTCAGCCCATGAACGCGCTCTAGAAAGGAGGGATGGAACAGGAATGAGATATAAGAAAAATGGCCTAATTAGCTGTGTGACCTTGGGTTACTTACTCAGCCTCAATAAGGCCCACTATCTTCATCTATACCACGGGAATAATACTATCTTTGCCTTGTGGCTGTAATGATTAAATGTGGAAAATGCCCAGAAAATAATAGGAATCTATAAATTCAGAACCTCAGGGACAACAAAAGAGAGATTTGGATTTTATTTACTGACTTCCTTCTCTTCCGTCATAAGGCTAACCACACTGATGATAAGCTTCCTGAATTCCCTTGTGGAACGAGGGGCTATCTTTCTTTAGGGGATGATTAAAAACATTTTTTTTAATGTTTATTTTAGTTGTGGGGGGGGAGGGGCAGAGAGAGACGCACACAGAATCCAAAGCAGCTCCAGGCTCCGAGCTATCAGCACAGAGCCTGGCGCAGGGTTAAGCTCATGAACTGTGAGATCATGACCCAAGCTGAAGTCAGACGCTTAATCGACTGAGCCACCCAGGCGCCCGGCTTTAGTGAATGATTCTAAACAGGGTTGTCCATTTCTAACAAGGTAGCTGCACTTAGGGTCTGTGAAGAGCTCTGAGAGGCCCTCACTTGTAGCCCGAGTCCGAAAGGAATCTGAGGGCAGACAGAGCCAGAACCTGGATTAGAACAGCCTGTATGGTTTAATCAAAGGTCCCAATATCATTAGCCTGTGCTTCTCTACATTTCTACCCAAGAACTCTCCGTAGTTGCAGAGAGGAATGTGTACTGCCAAGAGGTTTAGACATGCATATGGAATTGGCTTTCTGCCAGTAGGAAATTTCTTAGAACACACTTGTGTTCTCATAAAAATTCCTGCAGATTCTTATATTCTACGCCAAAATATGTATGTAATTTAAAAAAAATTTTTTTTGAAAACCATGTCTCCCCACTCCCATAAAATCTTCAAATCGGTGCTTCCAGAAGATGCAGTGTGTTCAGCCCTCGGCTTCATGCTCTGCCTGTATCGGCCCCAGCCCCCCACACCCCTTCCATGGCGGGGCAAGCCCGGCTTCACAGCATGGCTCAGGAACTGGGTATGAATCTGGCTGACCCTGCCGTGTCCCTTAGCGCCTCAGACCCAATCTGGCACCTCATCCACAGCATAAGTAAAACACAGGCAGAGTTAGCCAGACCACACATACACAGAAAACGAAAGGCCCGAACCATTGTGGGGGGAGGAAATGGGGCTAGAGAGACCTAGGAGGCATGGGGGCCATATTAGTCAGGGGTCTTAGGTGGTAAGCAACAGAAATGGACTCTGGGTAATTTACTCGGCAAGAGCAATTCACTTCATCAGAAGACGTGAGACAACAGGGAACTGAAGGAAAAGTTGTGGCCCCAAATCTCTAGCGGAATCGGTAGGTGGGCGGTTCCAGGAACCTGGGAAGCAGCAGAGCTAGGATGCGTTAGCCCCACACACTTTCTGTGTCTGTATCATTTGCTCAAGATCCAACTTCCTAGGAGGAGGACCTGGTGGCATAAGGGGGGTGACACAGCTCATCCTCCAGCCCGGGGAGGTGGAGTCTCTGATGGTCAGTCCCACCCACACTGCATCAAATGCAAGAGGGGTCCATTGCTAGGGCAAAATTATGCTGTCACCAGAAAAGTGGGTGCCGAATGCTGAGCACCAGCACTTCAAAACATTTTTCATGTTTAGTTACTTTTGAGAGAGAGAGAGTGAGAGAGCACAGGCGAGGAGGAGCAGAGAGAGGCACACAGAATCTGAACCAGGCTCCAGGCTCTGAGCTGTCAGCACAAAGCTCGACACAGGGTTTGAACCCAGGACCACGCGAGACCATAACCTGAGTCAGGGTTGGACACTTAACCAACTGAGCCACCCAGGTGTCCCTGAGCAGAAGCAATTCCTAGGTGTTCGCCACAGATCCTCATCCAACTTGACTCCAAAGCCAGCTTGGCTGTCCCCCAGGGACTCATAGGTCTTCTCTAGGGAGAGTGTGCCATCACCAGGTCACCACTGTCACCTGCCGATGCTGACTCTTCCTTTCTCAGGACACAGAGCCTATCACCTTGGGCAAGAAGGTCCAGCCTAAGGCACAAAGGGAGCTGGAAAGCCCATCTAGAGAGAAGTTTGTCCTTAGCAGGGTGAGCTACAATCAGAAGCAAAAACATTCACGGAAACAGGGTGCAGTGAGAGAGAGGAGGGGGTGTGGCCACAAAGGAGAGCCCAGGAAGGGAGGCAGACTCACCACCCTCACCGTTTGGCCAAAAGCAGGTGCTGGCCTAGAAGCCTTTACTAGAGAAGTCTTTTATTTTTTTAGCAAATTATTTTATTTTATTATTTTTATTGTTTTTAATGTTTATTTTTGAGAGAGTGTGAGCAGGGAGTGGCAGAGGATCGAAGCAGGATCTGTGCTGACAGCAGAGAGTCCCATGTGGGGCTCACAAACCCAAGAGATCATGACGTGGGTGGAACACGGTCAACTGACTGAGCTACCCAGTCGCCCCTAGAGAAGTTGTGAGCCAGGCCTGGTTTGTCAGGCAGAATCTTTTAAGAAACAAAGACGGAAGGAAGGAGAGAGAGAGGAAGGAGAGCGAGAGGAAGGCAGGGAGGGAGAGAAGAAGGGAGGGAAGGAGGGAGGGAGGGAGGAAAGAAGAAAACAGCAACAGCTAGCATACAATACACAAATCACACGTGTTATAAAACACTCAAGTAGTGCACAACGATGCACTGTAAAACATTAAAGTCTGTAAATGATTCTTTTACTCCCTCCCAAACTCCACAACTTGTGCCCAGTGAAGGGAATCTCCAAGTACCAGCTTCCTCCTTTCTCGTTGACAGCAAGAGGGGTCCCTGGAGTGAGCGGAACAGACAAGACAGGGCAGGGAACTTCCCACTGCTGTTCCAGACCTGAAGCCAGGGCTGAGCCGAGAGCTCGGGCCATCTCGGACACAGTCCTGCACACCGTAGCTGACCCCTGGGCACACCCGGCAAGAAAGGAAGTGGTGGAAAGAGAGGGTGGGAGCGGGGGGCATGAAGCAGGAAGGAAACCAAGAGAAATTAAAGTTCCCACTTACTTCCCCATTCCACCCATCTTACTCCACCCAGAGGTAACAACTCTTACCAGCCCTTCCTTACTCATTTACTTCTATAAGGCAGGTAATCAGGTAAGAAATTAACTGAGTGCTATTTCCCTGTAGGCTCTTTATGAAATGACCGAGAGTACTTAGCTTCTCCTCAAGAAGGCTGGTAGGCTTGGTGCCCTGGAGGACCAGGGCACCCCCCCCCCCATCCCCTTCCATAGAAAGGAAACCCTACAGGGCGGGGGTTTTGTTCTGTTTCTCCAGCACTTAGAGCAGAGCTTGGCGAATGGTAAGCACGCGGTACATATTGTTGAAATGAATGAGGTCTTCTCTCGTCTCAGATGCCAATGAGGTTCTTATTTAACGACACCCCCTCCTTCAGATTGGATCAAATTTGAGTAGGTTACCATTCTTTCCAATCAACAACTCCCAGCTGGAGCCCCTGGTCTTGCTCGTGCACTGAGTCAGGGGAGCATGTTCTAGAGCTGGAAAAACAGGGCCAACCACTGAGTCAGTGGACCCACCTTTGTGTTCCTGCCCAGCCACTGGCGGCGGGGACCCAGACACGTGTAGTGGATGCCTCCGTGCGGCCCACAGGGCCTCCTTCAGGGCTGAAGCAGTGTTCGCCCTGCCCCCACCCCAGCAGCTGGAAGTGTGAAAGCCTGATGGCTCTCAGCTGAGTCCCCTGGAGGCCAAAAAGGACCGCTTCTATGAAGGTGAACTCCTTTCCTGGGGCAGCCCAAAGCCTGCGTCCATGGGGAATATAAAGGCAAGGACAACTCTGCAGAGCCACCCCAGCGTCAGAGCAACCCGAGGGATTGTCTGACACCTCTGGAGTGACACATCACAGTCCCACCTCCCTCTGTGTCCAGTCTGTCTTCTTCCCTGCCCCAGGGCACCGCTCCTGAGACCACTCCCCAGGGCACTTCCTGCCTGCCAGCCTGTCTCAGAGCCTGCTTCCCTGGGAACCCAGTACACAGCAAGAGGCCACCTGATCTCTCCATTCCCAGGCTCCTTAGCTATACGACGCATTAGAGAATGTGGGCTTTGAAGTCAGAGTTAGATTTTAATCCTAGATTCACCACTTGCCAGCTCTGTGTTTGGGGGAAATTTATTCAACCTGTCTGAGACTTATCTGCCTCATCTGTAAAATGGGATACAGGTAGACCTCTCGGGTGCCCTGTGTCTCATCCCAAATCACCTGTGATACCAGCTGCAGCTGCGGGAGACAGTGTCCTCCAAGCTCAGACTCACTTGTGCTGGCGATGTGCCCACCAGTTGTCTTTTACATTCCTTACTTTGGACGGGCTGTGCCTAGGCCACTGAACCTCTATATGCTTTACTGACATTTACTTTTTCTTTAACGTTTAGTTTTGAGAGAGAGAGCGTGCGCAAATGGGGGAGAAGCAGAGAGAGAGAGAGAGAAGAGACACAGAATCCGAAGCAGGCTCCAAGCTCTGAGCTGTCAGCACAGAGCCCGATGCAGGACTTGAACTCACCAGCTGTGAGATGATGACCTGAGCCGAAGTCGGATGCTTAACCAACTGAGCCACCCAGGTGCCCCTTCACTGGCGTTTCTTACCTACTCTGATTTATTTCCCACCCTCGGGAGTGAATGTATCATACGTATTACTTCTTGCTCATTTGGTTTCATTAACATGATGCCATTGGTACACGAATGTGATATTGTGTAGAAATGTCCAGATGGTCTAAGTCCCTTCAGACTACATTATGATAGAAGGCAGAGAATTAACATAGCCAGCCCTGATGCAAGATGCAAGTGGATCCTGTTCTCTGCTCCATGTGATGTGAACTGCTTTTGACTCTTCTTTCTGACAGAGACAGAAAAGAAGGCAAGGAACAGATCACGATCATGCACCATGTGCTGGAGGCTGAGTTGATCAACTCCAGCAAAGATACCACACTTAGCACAACAGAAACAATTGGGGCTAGTACTTGGTTGAATTAGTGGTAGTTTGCTCTCATCAGCCTTTTTATACAGGTTTTATAGGGGCTAGGCTGGTGACTTAGCCGGGAATATGACAGAGACCACCATCTCTGCTTTCTTTTTTTTTTTTTTAATGTTTTATTTATTTCTAGGAGAGAGAGAGAGAGAGACAGCATGAGCAGGGGAGGGTCAGAGAGAGGGAGTCACAGACTCTGAAACAGGCTCCAGGCTCTGAGCTGGCAGTCAGCACAGAGCCCGATGCAGGGCTCGAACCCACGAACCGCGAGATCATGACCCAAGAAAAAAGTCGGACGCTTAACCAACTAAGCCACCCAGGCGCCCCTCTGCTTTCTTTCTCAAGAGTGGCACGGAGTCCTCCCATTTCTCCTGGGACATAGTCATGTATTTGATTTACAATCCTGACCAGGGAGGGGGCGGGGGGGGGGAGGAGAGGAAGGCAGGGCAGTATTAGAGACTTCCAATTGGACTTCCTTACTATACTCGCTCTTATCCCATAGGTCAAAGAACCTATATTGGGGTTTTACCAACTACCAAGTATGTCCATTCCAGCTACACACTCGGGCACAGGGAAATAAGCACAGTGCACCCCGGGACCTCACTGAATTCACGGAGACCTAGAGCTAAGCCAGGGCTCCGTTACTACCTGACTCCCATTCCACTCGCTCCAGTGGCACCAGAGGTGATGTCTAACAATATTTGGGTCACCAAATATCAGTGTCACTTCAGACCCTGTGGCCAACAGTTCTTCAAATTCCTTGCCAGTTCCCATTTCATGCGCTCAGTTACACAGGCAATAGCCATGGATTCTTTCTGAAAAGGACTGGGTGGACCTGGGGAAATACACCAAATGCATTCGCCATAATGTTGCAGATCTCCAGTCAATGGCTCAGGTCCAGAAACAGGGCGGAGAATCGTGACCTTTTACTGGGGGCGGCTGCCTTAACTCCCTGATCATTCATCCTTGCTTTCTTTTGATTGTCTAAAGCAGACAATACACTGTTGGCCACCCATCTATCTTGCCTGGAGGAACACCGTGTTCTCTGATCATCTCCATAGCCTCTGGGGGTCAGGCCCTTCTGTCCACGACTGTGATTTGGCAGCTCATTGCTACAATCACGCCCACCTGGGTTCTAAAGGTTCTGCACCACCACCTGACCTCTGTTACTTGGGGATCCCGTAATACCTGTGGGTATCAGGGAGCCCATCCCTGCAACAGCATCTCCTGTCCAGGAAAGCTCGTGTTCCCCGCCCCCGTCCCCAGCTCATTCCTTATTGCTTCGATAGACTGTTCTCTAGGGCCTCCCCAGAACAAGACTTTCTGGACTTGTGTGCTATAAACCCTCGCGCTTGCCCACTTCTCTGAGCCTTTTGATGTCTCCCTCCACTGTCTGCCACGGCCATTCTTTTTTTAATGCTTATTTATTTATTTTGAGGGAGAGAGAGTGTGTGAGTCAGGGAGGGGCAGAGAAAGAGGAAGAGGGAGAGTCCCAAGCAGGCTCCTTGCTGTTAGCACAGAGACCAACACAGACCTGGATCCCATGAACCAAAAAGTCATGACGTGAGCTGAAACCAAGAGTCAGACGCTCAACCACCCAGGTGCTCCTGCCATGGTCATTCTAACATTTCTACCTCATGTGAAATCCTGCTTTTCCTAAGCTTCTAAAATCCATCGAAAAAGAATATTAGCACTGTCTCCTGGGGTCCTTGCCAGGAGTTAACACCCGCATCATGGGAGGGTACTTTCATAAAAACACCTGCTCTAATCTAGCTCTATGTTCCTCTTTTTTAATTAAAAATTTTTTTCATGTTTATTCATTTTTGAGAGAAAGAGAGAGACAGAATGTGAGTGGGGGAGGGGCAGAGAGCGAGGGAGACACAGGATCTGAAGCAGGCTCCAGGCTCTGAGCTGTCAGACAGAGCCTGACACGGGGCTCGAACCCACAGATGCGAGATCATGACCTGAGCGGAAGTCGGGTGCTTAACCGACTGAGCCACACTGGTGCCCCTATTTTCCTCTTCTCTTGATCTGACCCCTCAAGATTCAGTTCTGGGCATATGACCTGCCTGGAAGTGTCAGCCAGATCTGGTGGCTCCTTCAGGAAAGTGGCCCTCGCCCCCCTTATCAGGGCTAACACAGCTGGGATTTGACCCTGGGTGTCCATCAGAGAGTCAGAAAGGAGGTGGAGGCAGGTTCTGAGGGAGGGTGAGCTATATCTAGTAGGGCACCTGCCTCATTTAAAACAGCATGTAGGAGCACACGGGTGGCTCAGTCCGTTAAGCATCTGACTTTGGCTCAGGTCATGATCTCACAGTCCGTGGTTCGAGCCCTGTGCTGGGCTCTGTGCTGACAGCTCAGAGCCTGGAGCCTGCTTTAGATTCTGTTGTCTCCCTCTTTCTCTGCCCCTCCCCCTCTCACTCTCTGTCTCTCTCAAAATAAAGACATAAAAAAATTAAAAAAAAACAAACGGCATGTAATCTCCCATAAAGAAGGACCACTCGTCAACAGGAAGTGGCCCCCTCCTGCGGGCCCAGTGGGTTCAGAAAAATCTGAGTTTAAGATTCTCAACTGCATCTACTCATATATCCCCAAACCGAGTATCAGGATCCCACGTGTTTCCTGACAGGCTCTGGTCTCGGCATTCAAGACCTATGAGGACTGAGAATTCCTGGAGCTGTGCTGCTTTTACCACAAAGTCCTAGGCCCGGTCCTCCTGCAGGAGGGATTTCCTTCAACGCTACCCCAGGTGCCCACCCTCTGGCTTCTGCTTTTGGCCTTGGTGATTTTTCACTTTGACACTGTCATTGTCCCTT
This sequence comes from Hyaena hyaena, assembly GCF_003009895.1. Taxonomy (NCBI): domain Eukaryota; kingdom Metazoa; phylum Chordata; class Mammalia; order Carnivora; family Hyaenidae; genus Hyaena; species Hyaena hyaena. The sequence continues at coordinate 1,668,788 of NW_024080647.1, forward strand.
TTTAGCAAACCGGTGGGCTCCGCTGCAGTCATTCGTGTCCATGGTCCTTACTCACCAGCCACCATGACTCTTCAACCCGTCTCCCACTCCAGGTCACTGCAGTGGGGTTTAACGATCATGAAGTTACAGCCTGCTGGGAGCCAGCCTTCCTTCTATTCCAGTGATGCGGTCTTCACTGACAGGCGGATGGCAAATGACCCCTCCCAATTCCCACTTCTATGTCCTTGGACCACTTCGGGCACCAGCTGTCTGGATTTTTTTTTTTTTTTTTTTGAGAGAGAGATAGAGACAGCATGAGCAGGGGAGGGTCAGAGAGAGAGGGAGACACAGAATCCAAAGCAGGCTCCAGGCTCTGAGCTGGCTGTCAGCACAGAGCCCGATGTGGGCTCGAACCCACGAACCGCGAGATCATGACCTGAGCTGAAGTCGGACGCTTAACCAACTGAGCCACCCAGGTGCCCCACCAGCTGTCTGGATTTAGGTGCCCTGCAAGCAGACTCTGAGGTGGAGAACTGTCTGCAGCAGGTTAATCAGGCAGTGCTCATGGGAGACACACCTGTAAGGAAGCGAGCTGACCCCGGTGGGGGTGAGGCTGAGAACTCAGCTGATCCTACAGGGGGTTCTGAGCAGGATGGCCCTTTAGAGGGTCCCCAAGTGAGGCCAGGAGGCCCGGCCTTTACATGCCTGCATCAGCCAGCCATGGGCTGCCCTCTGAGGCCGGGCCTCACCTTGGTGCAGGGGACCACTCCCAGCGAGGGAAGGAGCTGTGGCCGCCATTTCCAGCAGCTGGGAACGGGCGTGGGGGCCCTGATGGGTTCTTTGGGAGGAACGCAGCTATCACTACCACAGTACCCATTTCACAGAGTTCTTGTGAAAACCGAATCAGATAAAGCATCCTAAGGGCTTAGCAATATTCCAGTTAAGCATCTGAGTTTGGCTCAGGTCATGATCTCACAGTTCGTGGGTTTGAGCCCCGCGTTGGACTCTGTGCTGACAGCTCAGAGCCTGGAGCCTGCTTTGGATTCTGTGTCTCCCTCTCTCTGTCTCTTTCTCTCTCAAAAATACATAAACATTAAAACAAATCTTACAGCCCATATTGTAGTTATTTATGATAGTAATTATAGTTATGATTTGTATAATAGTATTAGGCTGACACATTTGACCTGTAAACATGGAATTTCATATGGTTCATCCTCAGAATGAATAAGACCAGCTAATCTCATGCTTGTTCCACATACCTTACAGAATTATTTGAGGATCAGCTAGAGACGGCACGTGTAAAATCGCTTCGTAAAGTGAAAAGTTCTATGAAAACGTTGACACACTGGATTATTCGTATTATCTATTTTTCTACTACAGCATCTAATGGAATGGCTGTGTTCAGGCTTCCCCAGCCAACGATAATAAACTGTCTCACACCATGAAATACTCAAGTTACCATTCCTTTGAACCCTACTGGCGTACATGGGAGCTCAGCCCCTGCAGAGTGTTCTGAGCTGCTCTGGAGAGCTCCTCAGCGGTGGGCAACACCAGCCCTGGAGCCTGCCCTCCAGCCTCCTCAGCGGATCCCACACCCTCTATGACTCCCAACCTGGGGGATGGGGCTGTCCTCCATGGGTAACCGCCAGCCCTGAGCCCACACTCTGGCCTCATCTTAGCTACTCAACTCCAGGCATGGCTAGGGCCCTTCTCTCCATGTGTCGTACTTACCAGAAACCAGGTCCAGCTTCTAGTAGGAGCTGACAAGACTTGGGGACCACAGCGGAAGTGTAAAGCAGAGCAATACTCACAACCTTGATTCATGTGGTTTTTCTCAGAGCTCAAAGATCTCACGCTGGTAGCCAGGTAATCTCATAGGGCCACCTACCTATCCGGGCCCAGCTTACACCACATGGCAGGGTCCAGCCATGGGCCACCTCTAGAGGTACATGGAGCAGGTCTTCCCTCATGGAGCAGGTCTTCCCTCATGGAGCAGGTCTTCCCTCATGGAGCAGACTTAAAACAGGAGAGAGAGAGACCGAGAGACAGAGGACTTTGCTGTCATCCCAAGGGCCCACATTCTTTTTTTTTTTTTTTAATATTTTTATTTATTTATTTTGGGGGGGGATTTTATTTTATTATTATTTTTTTTACAAGTAGTTTATTGTCAAGTTGGTTTCCATATGACACCCAGTGCTCATCCCCACAAGTGCCCTCCTCCATGCCCATCAGTCCTCCCCCCCACATCCATCAGTCCTCAGTTTTTGTCAGCATTCAAGAGTCTCTCATGGTTTGCCTCCCTCCCTCTCCCCCACCATTTCCCCCCTTCTTCTCCCCCTTGTTCCTCAGTTAAGTTCCTCCTAATCCTCCTATACGTGCAAACATGTGATATTTGTCCTTCTCTGCCTGACTGATTTCACTCAGCATAACACCCTCAAGGTCCATCCATGTTGCTACACATGGCCAGATTTCATTCTTTCTCATTGCCATGTAGTATTCCATG
>NW_024080647.1:1671773-1780755 GCF_003009895.1 Hyaena hyaena
TGTAATTTTTAAAAAATGTTTTATTTATTTCTAGGAGAGAGAGAGAGAGAGAGACAGCGTGAGCAGGGGAGGATCAGAGGGAGAGGGAGTGACAGACTCTGAAACAGGCTCCAGGCTCTGAGCTGGCAGACAGCACAGAGCCCGACGCGGGGCTCGAACCCACGAACCGCGAGATCATGACCCAAGTGAAAGTCGGACGCTTAACCGACTAAGCCACCCAGGCGCCCCTGGAGCATGCTATTTATTAGGGACCGCTAGACAAGTGTGATGGGCACCTTTCGTAATAGTTCCCAGTGATCCCCACCTCCTGATATTTACACCCTTGTGCAATCCCTGCTCGTGTGTGTGAATGCGTGTGCATGTATCTGGTGGCTGGGCTGGGGGTGAGGGATGGCGGGACTTAATGCCTTCTCCTAACAGCTAAATTATGCAAGAGTGATGGACGTCACTTCCAAGATTCGGCTCTGAAAGCTGGGGACTTCTGACTTGCACGCTGCCGCCCCGGAGGGCCCACATGGCCAGGACCTCGGAGGAAGGAAGCCACTGGGTCCAACAGCTCCCAAGGAACTGAATCTTGCCAACAACCTCATGAGTGAGCTTGGCATCCAATGCCAGGGGAGCCTTGAGATGACCGCGGACCACACCGACACCTTGATGACAGCCTGAGAGGCGCCCTAAGCAGATGATCCAGGTTCCTGACCCACAGGAACGGAGATAGGAGTGTGGCTGTGGCAGCCACTAAGTTTGGGGGTAATTTGCTATATAATTAAGACAGAGATAATCAAGATATATATATACTGAGAGACAGAGAGCAAGCAGGCAGGGACAGAGAGAGGGAGACCCAGAATCCAAAGCAGGCTCCAGGCTCCAAGCTGTCAGCACAGAGCCCGACGCAGGGCTCTAACTCACAAAGGGAGAGATCATGACCTCAGCTGAAGTCAGACGTTCAACTTGACTACTGAGCCACCCTGGCGCCCCTATTTTTATTTTTAATTCTGAGAGAGAGCGAGCAAGTAGGGGAGGGGCCAAAAGAGAGAGAGAGAGAGAGAGAGAGAGGATACCAAGCAGGCTCCTCACTGTCAGCACAGAGCCCGGTGCGGGGCTCCATCCCACAACCCTGGGATCGTGACCTGAGCCAAAACCAAGAGTTGGATGCTTAACCCACTGAGCTACCCAGGTGCCCCAAGATATATCCTTAAGTAGAAAAGTCAAAGTGCAGAAAAATGTGTATAATGCATCATTATTTGTATAAAAAGGCAGAAATATATCTACATTTCTGTGTGTGTATGTCATCCATATATATGTGTATCCCTATATATTTATTTGCCTCTACATACAAAAAATATCCCTGGAATGATATATGTTACATTCATAATTCGGGTTGCTTCTAGAGAGGGGATCTGGTGTTTGGGGGGGAGGGAGAATTTCCACTGTATACCTTTTATATCTTCACTTTGTATCATGTAAAAGGGTTGACTATTCAAAAATAAGCACAATATATTAAAAGAATAAAAAAGGGGGTGCCTGGGTGGCTCAGTCGGTTGAGCATCTGACTTCAGCTCAGGTCATGATCTCATGGTTTGTGGGTTTGAGCCCCAAGTCGGGCTCTGTGCTGACAGCTCAGAGCCTGGAGCCTGCTTCAGATTCTGTGTCTCTCTGTCTCTTTGCCCCTCCCCTGCTCATGCCCTGTCTCTCTCTGTCTCTCAAAAATAAACATTAAAAAAAATTTTTTTTAAAAAGAATCAGTCAATGAATCACTTGGGAAAAAGAAGCTGAAAATAAAACATTTTCAAAGGAATTAGGGAAGCCCCAAACTTGTGGGTGCCCTTTATTCCCCACATCCAAATGCTGTCAGGCCTACTTTCAGAGTGTCTCCAGTCTGACCCGCCTCTCCCCACCTCCACTGCTTCTCCCCTGCACCAAACCACGGGCACCGGGCACCAGGGCTATTGTGGCTCCCTAACCCTCATCCCTGCTCCCACCCCTGCCTCCTTTCCTGACCCTGTGCCACCCAGCCTCCAGAGGGATCTGGAAAAATTAAAAACTAGATCATGTCATTTCCCTTCTTCAAACTGGAGTTTTCAGGCCTGATTTTTGGCCATTTCTCTTTTAGCATATTTGGTGTAGAGGATAGCTTCCAATTTCAGAAATGTTCCTAAAAAGGGGGGGGGGGGAGAGGAACTAATATGTATTAGGTACTTACACAAAGCGGACTTTGTATATATTTTACGCTGTTGACTCTTCATAACAGCCCTGTAGTGTGGGCACAATTACTGTTCCCATTTTACAGATGAGGAGAGTCGAGGTCAAGGAGGCTACAATACATGTCCATGGGAATTGTCTGCTCAGCATCCCTTCTTCTGGAACTACCTCCCCTTGGCTCCATGCACTTGCATTATTGAAAGAGCTGCCATCATCTGCGATTGTCCTGCCTTCGGACACAGCCCCAGTGTGGGCAGCTGAGCACTCCCTGTCCTGCGGGGTCCCTTCCTCGGCTGCTCCCAGCTGCAGAGAGACCCAGTGAGCCGAAGCAGGAGAGGGGCCTTTGACGATCATCACTCCCGGCTCAGAGATATTGACTGGTGGTGATCAAAACTCCCCGGTTTGGCCCAGGGAACCCGGCCACTCCTCTCCCTCCAGCCCTGAAATCCAGTCTGCCACTCTCCCCGTGCCTCAGCGTCCATGTGCATCAGATAACAGGGGAGGGACCGGTGGGTGGTTTGGGTTGGAGGAGACGATCTCTAAGGACCCTACCTGCCTGTGTGATCTTGGGAACTCTGTTTCCCCTCTCTGGGCCTCAGTTTCCACAAACCGTAAAGTGAGAGCTGGAGATGGTAGCGGGGAGGTGGGGCGAGGATGAGGCGATCTTTGGAAGGATTTTCCAGTTCAAAACAATCACAAGGTAAAGAAAAATAATAAAAATGTTTAAAACTCACAGGGTTCTCACGTCGGAGGTAAGAGGCTGCTTCCCTTCTCGGTAGGAGATACATCTTTCCCCCTAATTTTTTGGCTGAGCCCCTCCAGGCCTTTTTAGAGAGAGGATAGTAGACCTTGTAATCTGGGACTCCTGACTCGGAGCGGGCCGATCTCACCCAGAACGTATGAACCACAGAGATGGAAACCATCTGTGGTGTGGCCCAGACTCTGCCAGGGGCCCTGAGCAGCCTGCCTCTTGCCGAGGCCTGAGCCCCCATCCCCAGCCCTCTCCACACCCCTGCTTCCCCCCACCCATTTTATTAAATGTTACATTTCCCATCTTGCACTTGAGCCTACTGCTAGGGGGTTACTAGTTGCTCTTAAGAGTTCTTTATACAACTCCGCTTGGGCTCCCCGCCACCAAATTCTTCCCGCTCATGCATTACTTAGATTAGCTAAGGATGTTGGCATTTAGAGCCAAACTCCAGCATGCATCTCAGAAGGAGGCCTCAGGACTGCCACAGCTGTTGCTTGAACGCAGGACCCCCTCTGCGGGGATTATTCTCTGGGACGTGAGGTGTTATACAGGCTCTCACTGTATCTACAACGCGGCATATTTTTACAGTTAGTTGGCCCAGAGCACATTCCAACATTGACCTCTCGCGTGCAATCGGTCTAGGAGACGAGGCAGAAGATTACAACCACTTTTGCCACCTGGCTCTTCTTCCCATGACCCCACCTCGTCTCTCCGCGGACACGGAGCCCGTCTGCTGCCCTCCCCTGCTCGGGACGCCGAGAGACCCTCCTACTTGTAGACACCTGGCAACTGATGAAACACTGTCGCCGGAACGGCTCCCATTCCTCTGTGGCTTGTCATCGTGCGGATGGGGAAGCCAGGTCTCACGGAGGAAATCTTTGTCAGCTAATAATGCAAAGCACCTAATGTTCATTATTTTCACTAAGCAGTCAAACTTCTTCACTTCGAGCCCAGGGCTTTTCCCACTCTACCACCACCGCCTGTTGTTTTTAAAAAGGAGACGAACTTAGAAATGGATGCCCTTGCCACAATGGGCCATGCCAGATTCAGGGCAAGGCTCTGAGCTGCTGTAACAAACGGGTCTAATCGAAGCATGGCCTGGGGATCAAAAGGATGCACTTTCTCTCACACCAACTGTCAAGGCCCAGGTTCCTTCCAAGTTGTTGCTCTGCCCTTTCCAGAACCCGCTTGTGGTCTCCATGACTGAAGCGGGGTTTGTAGCCATATCTGGGTGCCAGCTGGTGGGAAGGGAGAAGAGGAGGAGACATTCCATGACCTTAAGGCCCGAGTCCCCACATGTCATGGATCATTACCACTCACACTCCTCTGGTCACATGCTACCCTTCACTGCAAGGGGTGGGGGGGCTGGGAAATAGAATCTAGCCATGTGCCCGGGGAAGGAAGGGAGCTGGATTTGGGTGGGTAACTAGCAGAACCTCCCACATAAAGCTTTGAAAGCCTCCAACCTTCATACTCTCCTTGATCCCCCACCCAAGAAAATAGTTCTCTCTCTCTCACTAGCCTCTCTTGGAGCTAAAAACCAACCACTTAAGGGTTACCTTTGGGGTTTGAAGGCTCTCTGGTCTTCTACCAATCATTATTTGAATATTTTTTCATTCTTTCAATTATCATCCATCTTACTGAGCACCTAATACCATTGTCTTTAATCCTCAAAATACTCCATTAAGAGAATATCATTATCCCCTTTCTATAAGTGAAGAAGTTGAGACTCTGGAAAATCGAGTGTGTGATCCAAAACAGGGTCAGAATTCCAATCTGGGTCTGTCTGACTCCAAAGCCCAAACTCTTCCTGTCACATCAGAAAGATCGTAGACTGACAGATTTTCTTTGTGACTATGATGGTTTTTTTTCCAAATCCAGAGATACCTTCTGAAGATCGGGTGCTGGTCTAAAAGCAAGCCCTTCAGGACCCCAGGAGACAGGCAGGGGAGGCTCTGAGGCCTCACTGCGGGGCTCCTGCATCACCACGGGAATGGTGTCCCCACGGCACAAGAGGAGAGTCACAGACTGGGAGCGTCTTTTCTTTCAGGACGATGTTGGAGTTTCATCTAGAAACCCTCCAGGGCTGTGACCCAGGCTCTTCACATTAGAAACCGATTCTTAGCAAAGCCAAAGTGCTGTTTTGGTTGCAGATATTGTTTTGTAGAAAAGACTAATCTAATGAGAAAACCTTTGTTTTCAAAATCCTTGGAAAAGCCCACTTCTCTCATGACCCATGGACCAACGTGACTTTCGTCATGTTTTTGGATGATCTTGTCATTAACTTCTGGGATATCGATCCTGTGCCCAGTGGTGAGGAGGAGGGGCCCCGTGTTTAATGTCTTCATGGACAAACGTTTTCCTGGCATGTATCAGTGAGCACAGGCAGAGAGTCCCCAGTTCCAGACTAGAGGGAACGTAAGGGTTATCTTGAATGAGGCCCAGGCAACACTGCCCTTTCTTTCTCGCTCTATACACCCACCCTTGGGCTCATTCACCCTCCTGTCACTACTGTACCTCTGGGATGCTCCTGAGGCCTCAACAATTTTCATTCAACTGAACAGACCTCTTTTTCCTGAAAACATTCACCTGCTGGCCCTGGTGTTCCCCCTCGAATCATCGAAAGCAAATCTAATTCCGTTCGTGTATGACAGCTCTTTACGTATCTCAAGACACGGCCCCATCTTTTAGAGGCTTCTCTTCCTCGGGATGAACATCTTAGGTCCTTTAACCATTTCCTGGATAGCAGCGCTGAGTTTCCTGTCCCCACAAACATCTTCTCTACCCACATCCCATGCTGTCCCTCTTCCTTATATTGGCCAAGAATCTTTCAGCAGCAGGTACTAGAAATCCAATTCGAATCAAAGTAAGATTAACAAACAAGAGGGAAGGGGTTGAGAGTTTATTAGTTCACAAAACTGAAAATTCTAGGAAATGGATTTTTGCCTTCAGGCATGGCTGGATCCAGGAACTCAAGCCATGTAATCAGGACTCCATTTTATTTTATCCATCTCTTAACTCTGCTTTCTTCTGTGTTGTTTTCATTCTCAACCAGAAGCTTTCAACGCAGCGAGTCAGCATAACTCTGGGCTAATATTCTCCCGCTTTATGGTCTCAGGGCAATGGTGCATGTGTTTCCCTGAGGTTGCAACAAAAGTCCAGGCCTCAGTTGCTTGCATTTCCTTGGAGCTAGACAGATAAGATGGAGGGAAGGACGATTCCTCAATGGAAAATTCCATCACTATCATCAGAAAAACAGGAGGAAATGTTGGGCAGAAACAAACAAACAAACATGTATCCACTCTATCACTCTTACCTTCTCAGCTACCTCGCTTCACTGTCTTATCTTTCTTTTATTCTCTGCCACTCCACCAGGGCGCTCAGCACAGTGGGGGCCAAAAATTGCCTGCTTGATGGGCAAGTCATGCTCAGAGAAGGCCAGCTCTCTGCAAAAAAAGATTGCGCCAATGGGAGTCAAGTCACTCAACAAATATTTATTGAATGCATACTTTGTGCCCAGGCACTGCCGTAGATGAATGAGCAAAGCAGGCAAAGCTCTTGCACCCAAAGGGCCACACCGTCTGCTGGAGAGTGGGAGGGGGACACTAACAGTAAGAAGCAAATGAATAGAGACATATATAAAACAGCAGGTGATGCAAAAATCTGACACAGGCTACAACATGGATGAACCTTGAAGATATTATGCTAAGTGAAATGAGCCAGGCACAAAACGCCAAATATTGTATGATTCCACTTACACGAGGTCTCTACAGTAGTCAAATTCATAGAGGCAGGAAGTGGAATGGCCCCGGGGGGAAGAAAGGAGGGGGAGCTAGTGTGTGATGGGCACAGAGTTGCAGCTGGAGGAGATGAAAACGTTCTGGATATGGATGGTGGTGATGGCGCACAGACATGCAGATGCGCTCAATGTCACCAAATCGTACACTTGAAAATGGTTGAAGCGGTACATTTCATAATGTGTGCACTTAACCAGAATTTCAGGTTTTTAAAGGCAGGTGATAGGGGTGGCTGGCTGGCTCTGTCAGTGGAGCAACGCGACTCTTGATCTTGGGGTTGTGGGTTTGAGCCCCTCGTCGGGGATGAAGGTTACCAAAAAATAAATTTTTTTTAAAAAAAGGCAGGTGATAGTAAATGCTATAAAGAAACAAAAGCAGGGAAGAGGGAATAGAAAATGGTGTGGAGAAGGGGGAGGGGAGTGTTAATTTTAGGCAAAGTGTCAGAAAAGGTCTTTCTGATCAGCTGATGTTGAAGCAGAGTCCAGAATGGGGCAGGGGTTCCCCACTGACTATGGGGGTACAGGGAGGATGGGCCAGGCAGAGGTGACGGTAACGGTAATGACCCTGAGAGAGCAGTAATGGGCTTGGTAAGGACAAGGAGGAAGCTAGTGTGGTTGGGACCCTAGGAATAGGGCAGAGCAGCAGAGGTTCAGGTCCAGGGGCAGGTTGGGCCAGATCTTGCCGGGCCTTAAAGGCCACCTTAAGAGCTTTGGGGTTTCCTTTAAGGAATTGAGAAGCCATGGAAAAGCTTAAGCACCCATATTACTTCCCCTTTGTCCCTCTCCTTTAAAAACAAATTTCAGGGGCACCTGGGTGGCTCAGTTGGTTAAGCATCCGACTTCGGCTCAGGTCATGATCCCATGGTTTGTGGGTTCGAGCCCTGCATCGGGCTCTGTGCTGACTGCCAGCTCAGAGCCTGGAGCCTGTTTCGGATTCTGTGTCTCCCTCTCTCTCTGATCCTCCCCTGCTCACGCTGTCTCTCTCTCTCTCTCTCTCTCTCTCTCTCAGAAATAAATAAAACATTAAAAAAATCATAACAAAAACAAACTTCAAACATATGTAAAAACAGGGAAACTAGGATGATGTACACCTATCACACGGATTTAAACACTGACACTTAAACATTTACATTTAAACATTTTACCATGTTCCCTTTTATTTATTTTTTTTGCTGAGTTTTTTAAAGCAAATTTTCAGATATCATGGTACTTCATCATAGTTAAATATGCATCTCTAGAAAATAAAGACATTTCCTGTATGACCATGATACCACGCTTGTTCCTAACAAAATTAATGATTCTTTCATATCTATGCTCAAATTTCACCAAGTGTCCCAAATGCCTTTTTTAAAAACGTTTTTATTTATTTCTGAGAGAGAGAGAAAGACAGAATGTGAGTGGGGAAGGGACAAAGAAAGGGAGACACAGAATCTTAAGCTGACTCCAGGCTCTGAGCTGTCAGCACAGAGCCCGATGTGGGGCTTGAATCCACGAACCATGTGATCATGAGCTGAGACAAAGCCGGACACTTAACCGACTGAGCCACCCAGATGCCCCCAAAATGCCTTTTTACAGTTGGTCTGCGTAACTCAGGATCACCACTGCATTTTTTTAGTATGTCTCCTAAATATTTTAAATCTAGGACCATCTCTCACCCCATCCCTGCTCACTTTTTCATCACGCTTTGACTATCAAAGAGGTTAGGGCAGCGTCCTATGGAATGCCCACATGCTGGTATTGTGACTACATTTTATTTAAAACATTTTTTAATGTTTACTGATTTTTGAGAGAGAGAGGGAGAGACAGAAAGAGCATGCATTCATGGGGGAGGGGCAGAGAGAGGGAGAGAGAATCTCAAGCAGGCTCTGCACTGACCCCCTAGGTGAGGCTTGAACTCACAAAAAATGAGATCATGACCTGAGCTGAAATCAAGAGTCAGACCCTTAACCAACTGAGCCACCCAAGCACCCTTTGTGACTTACATTTTAAAGGACCCCTCTGGCTTGTGTGTGGATAATAGACTTTAAAGGGACAGGGATAAAAGCCAAGAGGCCTTTTGCGGGGGTGGGGTGGGGGGGTGGGGAGGCATTGTACCAAGAACAAACTCTAAGCCCACAAGGACAAGAGCACAAGAGTGGAAACAATAGGCGGAAACGGTTGGTCAACCGGCTGGGAGGATGAGAAGCTGATAGAAAGTCCAGTCGGTTGTATCAGAGTAGAAGCAGCTGACTCCGAAGAGAGACTCCATCGGGGATACCATGAGAAGCAAGGCAGAGAGGCTCTGTGACCGAGGGCACCTGGTAATGCAGAAGGCAAAGCGGAGGCTGAAAGCGACACGTTTAGTTGATAATGTCGCTTAGGCATACTCCCCCGGTTCCGTCTCCTTCCGTGAGCATCGCCGGTTGACAACCCTCTCTATGAAAACAGAACTTCCATAAAGCTTTTCGATGACTCATTCTTTAATCAGAATAGATGGAGATTCAATAAGTTGAAGGAAGCCTCCAACACTAACGATGGAATAAAACACAAGGAAAACAAGAACTTGGAGGAAACAAGGACATTGCAGGGAGCAGAATAAAGCTTACAAAGAAAAAAGTCCCATCCATATTTGATATCCTCAGAAAAGTAAGAGAAGATATTGTGAATGCGTAAGAAGAACGCAATACTATAAAGAGCTACAGAGAGGGGTGCCTGGGTGGCTCAGTCAGTTAAGCGGCTGACTTCAGCTCAGGTCATGATCTCCCGGTTCATGAGTTCAAGTCCCACATCAGGCTCCCTCCTGTCAGCACAGAGTCCACTTCAGATCTTCCGTCTGATTCTCTCTCAGCTCCTCCCCTGCTGGCTCCCTTTCTCCCTCAAAAGTAAATAAACATTAAAAAGAAAAAAAGGCAACAGAGAACAAGACGGAGTTTTGAAAAATCAAATGTATGGTAGCTAGAATAAAAATAACTTAAATGGAAGTACTGGAAGGTATAGTCTAGGAAATTCTTTCAAAAATAAAAAGATAAAGACAAAATAGAGCATTTTTCAAAAAATCTATTTATTTTGAGAGAGAACACGTGAAGGAGCAGAAAGAGAGAGAGAGAGAGAGAGAGAGAATCCCAAGGAGGCTCCACACCATCATCCCAGAGCTTGATGCGGGGATCAAACTTATAAACCATAAGATCGTAACCTAATCTGAAATCAAGAGTCAGATGTTTAACTGGCTGGGCTACTCAGATGCCCCACAAAGAACTTAAAAAGAAATTAAGGGAAAATCCAAGAGGTCTAAAAGCCAATGAATTGGGGTGTCCAAAAGAAAGAAAAAATAAAATGGAGGGAAGGAAATTATGAAAGAAATATTACACATAAATTTCTCAGACCTAAAGGACATGAATGACCAAATTGAAAGGGTCCATTGAGTGCCTGGCACAATGACTAAATAATTTAGAACATTAGGAATAAAAAGAAAAGCATAAAAACTTCTAGAGAAGAAAAAAGATTGCATACAAAGAATTAAAGATCAAGAAGTTTATCAATCAGCCTTCTAAGAGTCTGTACCTCTCAAAATACTGAGAAAAAAAATAATTTCTAGTCTAGAATTCTACACTCTGCAAAATTATCATTCAACAGTGATGTCAGGTTAAAGACATTTTCAGATATACCAAGTATCAGCATTTTATCTCCCATGTTCCCTTTCTCAGAAAGCTACTAGAGGAGGTGTTCCAGCAAAATGAAGAAGTAAGTCAAAGAAGAAGACATCAAATCTGGGAAAAAGAGATCCACCACAGAAAAGAGATCAAGTGGAGAAAGGAAGCCCTGGGATAGGATCTGAGCCCAAGTCCAAGGGATGCCCCATTCATGGTGGAGCAGGAGACTAGAGGGCTCTAGGAGAGGCTCTGGTAGAACAATGGCATTAAAAAAAGAGAGACACTGACACACTATCTGCTTACCCACATAGAAAATTATCTGACAGGGGCACCTGGGTGGCTCAGTCGGTTAAGTGTCCAACTGCAGCTCAGGTCATGATCTCACAGTTCGTGGGTTTGAGCCCCATGTTGGGCTCTGTACTGACAGCTAGCCCAGAGCATGGAGCCTGTCTTCGGATTCTGTGACTCCGTCTCTCTCTGACCCTCCCCTGCTCACGCCGTCTCTATCTCTCTCTCAAAAATAAGTAAAACATTTTTTAAAAAGTTTTTAAAAATGTCTGACAGAGGCTGTTGAAGGTCAAAGAAACCACGCAAAAAAAAAAAAAAAAAAAAAGAAAAAAGAAAAAAGAAAAAAAAGAATGAGATCCTTATCAACTCCAGGTAAAAATAAAGCCTGTATGGAAAAGGAAATGCCACATGGTACATTACTTGACTCAGTAAAGAACAGTATTTGCTCAATCATAATAAGCAAACACTGAATACTGATTTCACTGATAACTACAATATAACCATTAGCATGGCTTGGGAGCATAAACAACTACAGAGAGGGGAGCTGTTTAAGAAACGTAAATTTTTATCTACGACACCAGAAAATGAACAGGTAATGCCTAAACTTACACATCAAGAAAATTAAGGAAAAGAAGTTTAAGCAATTAGAACAGGTGTCAATAAATGATGACCCGCAGGCCAATTCTGGTTTTGTAAATAAAGTTGTACTGGGATTATGTCTACACCCCTTCCTTTACCTAGAACTGTTTTCTAGCTACAAGAAGAACTGAGAGGTTGCAACATACTGGCCCACAAAGCTGACAATGTTTCCTGCGGGGCCCTTTATGGAAAAAGTTCGCACTTTTACAGAAAAAGTAAACCCCGGATTTATAATAATGGAGATAAATATTGGAGACAAATACATAGAAAAGTAGCCAGAAGGGCTCAAAGCGGTTGTTCTCTGATGCTTTTTGCTATAAGCCTTCAGACGGTAGTTGGCCTTTTCAATATGTGCATTACTACTTTTGAGAAAAATGTAAAAAGGATTGTTTTTAAGGAGTTGCCCTGATGCCCAGGAGGGAGGCAAGGGGCTGACATCAGGGTTCGTGCCTGGGCCTTGCCCTGCTGTCCCCTGCTCTTCGCCAGCTGTCCACCGTCCCATCTAAATGGGGCTGAGTGAGTCAGAGCCGCCTGGCCAGAGCTTCGCGGAAACTGGAACCAGTTAGCAGATAGCAGCTTGGAAAGAACGGCTCTGGGAAGGCTTCCTCCTCAAGCCATCATTCGGTAATGTCAATATCGTCAGTGAGCGGCAGTGTAATATCACAGCGGCTTGCGGGGCTAAGAGCCCTACTGTCAGACCGCCAACCTTCATAAAATCCAGCCTCCTCCTCTAATGAGCTATGACTTGGGCAAGTTATTTAAGTCCACTATGTCTCGCGTTGGTCACTGATAAATGGGACTGATGATGCCTCCTTACGGGGTTGTGGTGATCTTAATTCAACTAATACCCATAGAAGCACTTGGCACCGTGGCAGGTACATAGACGTCAACCGAACGTTAGCTATTCCTATTCCTATGTTCACAGATGACACAGATGAGGTCCAGAGAGGGAGAGGGGCATACACGATGTCACACAGCACCTGGAGGCGGGAGCAGGACAAGGGCCCGGGACTCCTTTGTCTCAGTGCAATAGTGTCTCCTGGCACCACTCTAAGTTGCTTATATATGCATAAGGCGTCTCTGGAAAGATACACAAGCGATGAAAGCACTGGTTACCTATGGGGAGATGGAGACAGAGTAGAAGGGAGGGCTTTATTTTCACTTTAAAATCACAAACCACGTGACTGTATTACTAGCACAAAAACAAGGAGACACATAGATTAACTTTATTTAGTTAATCTCAGTTATTTATGAGATTAATAGTGCCTTTCTCATGGCACATATCAAATAAGATAACGCATTTATCTACATTAAAGAGGTATCTGGAAGTAAGAGGTTATTACTAGCAATCACGGTGCTTTTTAGTAAAAGGAAACGTTCCTCTGGATTTGTAGAATGAACTGTAGGGAGGAGCATACATTTCACCAGCCCGGGTCTCCTCTTTGAAGGCAGAACGGGTTTCCTTAGCCGCAGGTGAAGCCACGTTGGAGTGCAATGGAAATTTCCACCTTGGCATCTTGCAAATGAAAGGTGCCCTTCCCGTCCCTCCGCACCCCCCCCCGCCCCCAAACTGGCTCTCCCAAACTCAACACTTTGCACCCAGGCCCCAAGTTGGACAACCCTTTCTGGAAAACATGATTAAGCCTGAAAAACCTGGGGGTTTTATTGGGGATGACAGTGAGGGCCACAGTTTGTTTTTCAAGGGAGGGAACGAAGTCCCAGAAATAGCTGAGCCCGAGCTGGCAGGCGGCTGGCAAAGAGCGGGAGGCGTCAGGGCAATGCTCCCGGGCCATGTTGACTTTGGACAGGCTGCTTGAGCATTGTAAACAATTGCAGAAATGATTTCCTACCCTGGCAAAAGTCTTGTTTGGACAAGGAGTTCTTCCCCCCGCCCCCCCACCTTAAAAGGCAGTTTTATCATTTGTTTGCAAAAATGCTCAATCCCCTCTTTCTTTTCTTGTTCCCTCTGTGGCTCTGGTCTCCCCCAGAGCCAGATGAAAAATCTTTGTGTTTCTTTAATGTTAACCAACCCCCCCCCCTCCTTTTTAAACTGTTCCAGGTCTGTTGGACAAATACTCCCAGCAACAGAACTTACAAGGGTCTGTTAAGGATTTTGTGAGGCTGGAGTCTTTAGCCAGAGTGACTTAAAATATTCTTTTCTCCTTGTTTATTACATTTTAAACTCCTAGCACAATAAATGCTGCACACAAGGATTGGGAAAGCAATAAAAGTGCAACTCATAATGTCTTGGCCTGAACTAGCTAATGCTCCATCTAGACACTGATGTAACAGATTGGGTCTCACACACCCTCCCAAGATGTCAAACTAGGAAAGAAAACGGGCTGTCTATAAGAAAGCATAGGACTGGACAGGGAGCCTGTCTGACTGCTGGCCAGGGTGGGGCTTCTCAGAGGCTGGGACATGGGACTTCACTTTCTGAAAATCAGCCAGAATCCTGAGCCGCTCTGAAAGAAGGAATAGACTGTTCTCGACCACCCAGGGACAAGGGCAGCCACAGAGGGGGTGAGGAGCGTGATATGCTAAACTACATACCGCCTGTCACCTAGCTCCAAATGGGAGAGAAGAGAAAGAGGAAGAAAGAGTGGGGACGGGGTAGGAGGTTGAAAGAGAGAAAAGGCACAGGAGGTACTGGGTGACTGGGGGAAAGGCTGCCCTGGCCAGTCCCAGCCAGAACAGAAGCTGGCTCAAACTGGGTAACTGAGGGAAATTTAATGAAGAGACAATCGACAAGGTTTAGGCAAGAACTGAGGGAACCCGAAAGGGACAGAGCCGCACCCCGGAGCTAACAACAGTAGGGAGCTGTCCCGTCCCCAGGCTGGAAGGGCCCCCCTCCAACGAGGTGACACAGGCAGTGACATCCTTCGCATTTATTCCATCAAAGGGAAATCTATCCCTCTATTTGAAGACATGAGAAAAACAGCCAAAAGATGAATACAAATTAAGATTATACGTAGGAGCAAACTGAGGTATAAAAAGACTTGTGGTAAGCATTACCTCTATTTAAGCATACAAGTAAACGTTCTTCTTCTTCTTCTTTTTTTTTTTTAATTTTTAAGGTTTCTTTATTTTTGAGAGAGAGACAGAGTTCTAGCGGGGGAGGGCCACAGAATCCAAAGCAGGTTCCAAGCTCCGAGCTGTCGGAACAGAGCCCGACAAGCGGCTCCAACTCACGAACCTCGAGATCATGACTTGAGCTGAAGTCGGACGCTTAACCAACTGAGCCACCCAGGTGCCCCTGAACTTTCTTAACTGTAAGGATTATGTTGACCAGGAAAATAATACAATTGTTAGAATTATCATTTAAAAAAAAAAAAACCGTCAAAGTGCTTTATGTTGTTGTGTTTCTTGTTGTTGATTTAAAAAAAAAATCCCCAAACTGTCACAAAAACGGAGATGGGAGACATAGAAAAAAAAGAGATAGATGTTTGTTTGTTTTTACTGTGGTAAAATATCCATAACATAAAATCTACCATTGTGATGGGTTTTAAATGTATAGTTCCTTGGCATTAAGGACATCGATACTGCTGTGCACCCATCACCGCCATCCATCTCCAGGACCTTTTCATCTTCCCCAACTGAAACTTTATCTCTATTAACCACTAGCTCCCCACGCCCTTCTTGCTTTCTTGCTTTCTTTCAAGAGGGAGGTGCAGCAGAGAGAGTGAATCCCAGGAGGGGCAGAGAGAGAGGGAGAGAGAGAAGCAGGGCTCACCCAAAGCAGGACTTGTGTTCACCCCAAGCAGGGCTTGAGCTCACCTGGAGTGGGCCATGGCTTCATCCAAGCGGGGCTTGAGCTCACCCAATGCAGGGCTCGAACTCACAAACCATGAAATCATGACCTGAGCTAAAGTCAGATGCTTAACAATGGAGCCACCGGGTGCCAGCATTTCTCCTTTTCTGATGGCTTCTTTCACTTGGCATCATGTCTTCAAGGTTTATCCCTGTTGTGAGTAATACCCGTTATATGCATGGCCCACATTTTGCTTATTTATTCATCTGTTGATGGACACTTGGGTTGCTTCTGTCATTTGGCTACTGTGTATAATGCTGCCGTGAAAATGGGTGTACAAATATCTGTTCAAGTCCCTGCTTTTGCTCACTTCTTTTGGATATATACCCAGAATTGGAATTATTGGATCAGATGGAAATTCTTCGCTGAATTTTTAAAAAATGTTTATTTATTTTTGAGAGAGACAGAGAGTCTGAGCGTGAGTCGGGGGTAGGGCAGAGAGACACACACACACAGAATCTGAAGCAGGCTGCAGGCTCTGAGCTGTCACCACAGAGCCTGACATGGGTCTCGAACTCATACTGTGAGATGACCTGAGCCGAAGTCAGAGGCCTAGCGGACTGAGCCCCCCAGGAGTTCCACCTTCATTGAATTTTTGGAAGAACTGCCATGCCATTTCCAAGCAGCCGCAGGGGAGACTGTTTAAATCACTAAAATCCTTATTTTTCTTAGGAGAGAGAAAATGACATTGTTTCCTTTTTGAAAATGACAAATTGAGAAATATTAGTTAAACATATTATTTAAAATGACAAAGATAACCAGTAGGAGAATTAAAAGCAGTCTGACTACCTTCCAAATTACTCAAAAGCAACGCACAGAAACAGAACACACAGAAGATAAAACAGACAACGCAAAGTACTACCGAAGTAGACTAAATCTACGTGTTACAGGGATGAATAAAACTAACATAGACTCACTTGTTAGAAGAAAATGAAAGCCAGTTTTATGTTACCAACAAAACAGATCTAAATCAAAAGAACTCAAAAAGGTTGAAATTCACGCAGGAACAACCATATTGCAACAAACAGAACAAGTAAGTAGGAATTCTGTTAATAACAGGCTGAGGGGAGGTTGGCTCAGTTGGTTAAGCGTCCGACTCTTGATTTCAGCTCAGGTCATGATCCTGGGGTTGTGGGATTGAGTCCCACATTGAGCTCTGTGCGAAGTTTGGAGCCTGCTTGGGTTCTCTCTCTAGCTTTTGCCCCTCCCTCTCTCGTGCGCGTGTGCTCTCTCTCTCTCTCTAATTTAAAAACAAGTAAAGTTACAATAAACTATTGGTAAACAATTAAAAAAAAGAAAAATAAGTAAAGTAAGTAAGTAAATAAATAAATAACAGGCAGAATTTAGGCCAATAAACATTATAGTAAATAATAACACCGGAATACAAAAAGTAAAAATACAAAAATTATAAGGAATAATTAATATAATACAATACTGAAATACAGAAATAGAATTGAAATAAGTGCTTGCTTTATTTTTTTTTGGAAGTATACATGACTTTTTTTTAAAGTGTATTTATTTATTTTGAGAGAGAAAATGTGTGCCCACAAGCGGGGGAGGGACACTGAGAGAGAAAGAACAATGCGGGGCTGGAACTCACAGACCACGAGATCACGACCTGAGCCGAAACCAAAGTTGAAGGTTTAACCGACTGAGCCACCAAGGCACCCCTGTAATAAGGCGCTTTCACTCACTTCTCTCAGACCTTGACAAATCACAGAGACAAAAGTTATGATTCTGACATTCTGAATAACATATTTGAGAACACATAATGGATAGCCAACTAACTGGCTAGACAGGTAAATAGATAGATAGAACATTGTTATCTCTATATAGAGTCCGACTCTAGAGTTTCTATCTTATTTTCAAGCTTCATGCGACATTTACAAACTTTGAGAGTACAATAGAGCATAAAGAGAATGATCTACAAAAAAAAAAAAAAGGAAATAGAATTAGTCACATTCTTTGACTTTAGTGCACCAAAATTGACTATGAATAATAAAAATAGAACAAAACTTAGAGGCCATCTCTTAACCGACTTTTGAATTAAAGAAGAAATCAAAACAGTAACTGGAGAATATTTAGAAAACAAAGAAAACACCATATAGAAAAATCTATGACTTTGAAAACATGCTCAGCAATAGATGCCAGACACAAAAGGCCCCATATTATACACACTATACGATTCCATTATATAATTCCATTATTATACAATTCCATTTATATAAAATATCCAGAACAGGCAACTCCTTAGGGACAGAAAATAGATGAGTGGTTGCCAGGGGCTGGGGGAGACAGAATGGGGAGTGGCTTTTTAATGGACATGGGGGTTTCCTTTCGGGGGTGATGAAAATGTTCTGGAACTAGACAGCACTGATGATTGCACAACACTGAAAATGTACAAAACGCCACTGAAACGTACACTCGAAAATGGCTTAAGTGGTAAATTGCATGTCGATGTATATTTAACCACAATGGGAAAAAAATCTATGGAAAGAGGGATTTATGTTTCCATTGATGGTAGACTGGATAATGCTGACCAGACTGAGGACCGTTAGAAACTTGGGACAGAATATGAAATGCATCTGATTGGAGGATTGAAAATCCAACAAGGCGATGAAAAATTACAGGATCAAAATTCAGAAAAAGGAAATCTGGAGTTTGCCTTTGCACAGTGGACATCAGATAAGTCCATAAGAGGCAGCTGAGAGGTGGAGACGCCGAGTGGAGTATCTAACAGCCTTTTGGGGCTGGGGTTAATAACCGGAGTCTGTTCTGACATCAGCTGGTGCACTGCAATAGAGTTCAGATGATGACCACCTGGGATTTGCATCAAAGTCCCCAAATCCAATGAAAAAGCGGAAGAATCTATCTAGTAGGGACCCTGCCTTGGCACCCCTGTGTAGACCATGAGCCCACACTTCTGAAGGCATTCAGCCAGCCCTCATGGTGGGTCTTCTCCCATTTTAGACAGCCAAGGTTTAATCACCCATTCCAATTCTCTATCAAACCATGACTCTGAGGACTCTTAACATAGAGAACAAACTGAGGGTTGATGGAGGGAGGTGGGTGGAGGGATGGGCTAGATGGGCAATGGGCACCAAGGAGGGCACTCGTTGTGATAAGCACTGGGTGTTGTAGGTTAAGTGATGAATCACTGAATGCTACTCCTGAAATCAATATTGCGCTGTGTTAACTCATTAGAATTTAAATAAAACTTAAAAAAAAACACACAACAACTATGACTCTGAGGAGGAGATCTGTCTGCCCACTGTTGGACATTATGGGCAGATCATGAGCATGTCCCTTGATGTGAAGACATGTGACTTGGAGGCCCGGGCTGGGGGTGTGTCTTCCGGTTTTTCTCCAGCACTCTTAGTGTTTCTCTCTATTGCCCGGTAGGCAAAGCCCAGGCCGAATGATTATTTGCTTTTCCCAGGACCCATTTGCAGGTGCCCAGGGCTACCAGTACCAGCCCCACTTGGGAGCTCTGTTCAGGGCCTTCTCCCCAGGAAATCTTCCCCAGAGCCATCTGCAATCTCTGCCTCTCTTGTTGGCAGATGGAACACTCCGCGCCTCAGAGGGTACGAAAGGAATATGTCTATATTCAGCCCGTATCTGCATTGTGGCAGCCCCGGTGTCTAGTTCACAGATTTACGTGGCTACCTCAGATGAGCACACCGGAATATCTACTCACTGGCTCCAATGACCTGCTGTTTCTGAAAGAGAGTTCTTCTAATGGTGCTCTAACTGTATTTTCTTACACTCGGTATTTGTCGGTTTGGCATCCATTAATCTTAGGGCCAAACTAACAGCCCCAGTTGTTTATATCTTGCCTGCCACCAGTAGCCCATACTCTGAACACCTCCTTATCTTACTTTCACACTCCACACAACGTCCCCTGCCCTGAACCACAAAGGGCCATGGACCAGACAATGGGGGACACAGCCCCTGTACCCCAGAGCCCACCTGAACTGTTCAAACTAGCCAACCCCAAGCTAGTCACCCTGCCCCACCTTGACATCCCCATGAAAACCCTCATAAAGGCAGTGCCCTGTATCTTCCCTTCATTACCTCCTGTTCCCTGAGCAACAGGTGCTTCTCCATGTGGCCCTGTGAGGCGTAACACACTCCCTCTCGGGAAATGCAAGGAATAAAAGTCTTCCAGTGGCACTGGCCTCCAAGTGTGATCACTCAGTCGCCTTTATAAATCACAATGCACTCCTCAAATTCCCATGGTGGTTTCCATAGGGCTGTGCCCCCTAGAGGCAGCCCTTTATTTTATTTTTCTTTTAAGATTTTATTTTTTAGGGGCGCCTGGGTGGCTTAGTCGGTTGAGCGTCCAACTTTCGCCTAGGTCATGATCTCGCGGTTCGTGGGTTCGAGCCCCGAGTCGGGCTCTGTGCTGACTGCCAGCTCAGAGCCTGGAGCCTGTTTCAGTCTGTGACTCCCTCTCTCTCTGACCCTCCCCTGCTCACACTGTCTCTCTCTCTCCTAGAAATAAATAAAACATAGAAAAAAAAAGATTTCATTTTTTAATATTTTTTCCAAATGTTTATTTTTGAGAGACAGAGAGAGAGAGAGGCAGAGAGAGATGGAGACAGAGGATCCGAAGCGGGCTCTGTGCTGATGGCAGAGAGCCCGATGCAGGGCGCGAACCTGCAAACTGTGAGATGATGACCTGGGCCAAAGTTGGACATTTAACCAACAGAGCCTCCCAAGTGTCCTAAAGATTTAAATTTTTAAAAGTCATCTCTACACCCAACATGGGGCTCAAACTTACCACCCTGAGATCAAGAGTTGCATGCTCTATCGACTGAGCCAACCAGGTGCTCTGCACATCCCTTTAAAAGGCCAGCTTTCCATTGTCCTTCTGCCTGACCATATGGCCAGGCCATTGACCAGTGCCCCAGTGAGTCAGTAAAAATTCAGAGGGGCAAACAGCATGTAACTCAGTCCACTGAGCTGATTTGTTTTTAACCATTTTTCAATCAGAATGGCAGCCTTCCAAACAGAATGCAGCTCCATTCACCCTGGAACTTCCATCCATACACCAAGAAGCTCTTTGTTGGTTAACAGAAGCTGTTCACCACCTGGGCATGGACCATGTCACTCCGGCAACTCCTCAGATGGTTCCAAAGTCAGTCTTAGGGCAAGAGTCTACCTGCTTGTGAATATGCCAAGTAACTCTTTGTATTCCCTCAGCACTTCATCAAAGAACTAGAAACCATTAAAAAGGACCAAATGGAAGTTCTGGATATTAAAAATACCATAACCAACAAATAAGAACTGAGTGTGTGGAATTAATGGCTGAGGAGACTAAGTTGAAGAGAGAATTAGTATACTAAAAAACTAGAACCGAAGAAATATCCAGATTGCATAGAGAGTCAAAATTCAATAAAATATAGAAGGAAAAAAAGCCATATACTAAAAAACCTTAACTTACATGTAACTGGAATCCTATACACGAAGAAGGAAATCACACAGAAACATGAAGAGACAACTTGCTCAGGAGGCTCCAGACCTGATGAAAGGTATCAAGTCACAGATGGAAGAATTACTCCAAACTCCTAAAAAAGATAGGAGACAGAAAACCACACGTACACAAATCACAAACTCGGACGCAAAGAAAATCTTAGAACAGAAAAGAGACAGCTTTCCTTTGAAGGCGCAGCATTAGAATGACATAAAAGATCTCAACAAAACAATGAAGTCCAGAATACAATGTAACGATATCCTCAGAGAACTGAAATACTTACTTGACCAGACAGAAACCCTCTTCAAGATTGAAGATGAAGTAAACACATTTTCAGACAATTAAAAATCAGAAACTTCATCACCAGTAGATTGGACTCAAAGGGAACCCGAAAGGGTGTTCCTTAGGCAATTGGAAACAAAGATATCAGATGGAAATACTGAGATGCAGGAAGAAATGAAGAGCAACAAAATAAGTAAAAAACAAATAAATCTAATTGACTACTGATTGGCAAGATAAAGGAGGAGGGGGAGAAAGACGCAGAGGAGGAGAGAAGCAGAAGGAGATCTTGTGAAGTCTGAAATATATATGAAGTGGTCTAAAAAAAGTGGTAAAAACTACCAAATAATATTAGACCTTTGTAAATCACTGATTCATTTGTAACCATTGGGGTGACCACTAACAGAAAAATTAAAAAGTATGTAATTTTCAAGCTAAGAAGATAAAAATAGAATGATAAAATATATCAGTCTAACATAGACAAATAAGCCAATAAATAGAATCAGGTTCACATTTATTTGGTCACCTAATTAATAGCAAAGGCTACATGGCAGTACACTAGAGAAAGAAAATACTTTAATTACAGTGCCAGGGTAATTGAACATTTGTATGAAAAAAAGAATTTTGTTCCCTAGCTCAGGTCACACATGAAAAATAATTCCGACTGCAGATCTAAATATAAAGGGGGGGGGGAGTTCCTTTTAGAAAGAAACATAAGAGAACATCTTCACAAACGTGTAGTATGTAAGATTTTTTTTAAAAAACAGGACCAAGATAATGAGCTGACTATCTAGGGGGAAAGGATAGATTGGACTAGATTAAGAATGAAAGTGGCTGCTGGATGAAAGATAGTCAAATGGCAAACCATGGTGTGTAAGAAGATACTTTCAATAAGAAAGGATGTTTTTATGTGACCAGAATATATTTTAAAACCCCTACAAAGCAATTAGAAAATAACAGAAAATGAATTGCCACTTCACAATAAATTGTATTCCAGTGGTCAACAGACACAGAAGAGGTACTCAACTCCTACTAGGTACTCAACTGGTCATGAAGGAAATACAGATTAAAACCATTAGCTTTTCCACACTATCTCCAGAATTGACTTTTAAAAAGAGGGGAAAAAAATCAGATAATACCAAGTGTTGCCAAAAATGTGGAACAAACAGGGGCACCTGGGTGGCTTAGTCGGTTAAGCGTCCGACTTTCGCTTAGGTCATGATCTCACGGTTTGTGGGTTCGAGCCCCGCGTCGGGCTCTGTGCTGACAGCCAGCTCAGAGCCTGGAGCCTGATTCAGAATATGAATCACACTCTCTCTAACCCTCCCCTGCTCCCGCTGTCTCTCTCTCTCTCTTGGAAATAAATAAAACATTAAAAAAAAAATGTGGAACAAACAGAACTCTCAGAAACTGCTGGTAAGAGTGTAAACTATTTATGGGGAAAATGCTCATAAAAGCCCTGTGTATCTTTTAGGTATGGGGGTCCTTAGGTATGGGGTTCTCATCTGACAGAACTGGCATCCTTATAAGAAGAGGGAGAGTTGCCAAGGTTGCACATGAACAGAGAAAAAGCCATGTGAGGACACAGTAAGCCAATGTCATCTGCAAGTCAAGGACAGGTGCCTCAGGAGAAATCAAAACTGAAAAATCTCAGTCTTGACCTTCCGGCCTCCAGAACTGCAAGAGGATAAATTTCCATTGTCTAAGACCCCCAGAATGTAGTATTTTGTCATGGCAGCCCCAGCAAACTAATGTGGTATGGATATAACACACTTTGTTTTTCCATTATCAGTTGGTGGCATTTGGGTTTTCTACTTTGGGGCTATTGTGAACAATGGCACTATGAACATTCAGGTCCAAGTTCTTGTGTGAACATATGTTTCCATTCCTCTTGAATATATTCTGAAGTGTAATCCTGGGTCATATGGTAGCTCTGTGTTCCAACAAGCTAAATGTTTAAGTGTAAAGGAATCTATAAATATAAGAAAAGAAACTCATGCAGCAAAATAATAATGATAATAAACTTAAGATACATAGGATGATCAAAAACATTAATAACATATAAAAGCTCCTGCAAAAACTGATAAAAGAGAGAAAGCACTAATTACCAATATTAAGAATGAGAAAAAGACATAGCTACAGATCCCACTGACATTATAACGATACAATGATGAACAACTTGTGCCTTCAAATATATTGAAAATCTGAGTTTAAGAAAGCAGCTACAAAACTACCACTCACAAAACCAACTGAAGGAATAGAACATCTAACTAGTACTGTATCCATTAAACAAATGAAATTCATAATTTGAATCTTCCAACAAAGAAAACTCGGGTCCCAGATGGCTTCACTGGCAAATTCTAATAAATATTTACAAAAGAAAATTGTTGTGGTTACACACTCTTTCAGAAAATAGAAGAGAGGAAACATACCCCAAACTCAAAATATGAGGCCAGCAGAACCTTGATACTAAAACCTATGAAAGATGGGGCCCCTGGGTGGCTCAGTCGGTTAAGCATCTGACTTCTGCTCAGGTCATGATCTTATAGTTCATGGATTCAAGCCCTGCAACGGGCTCTGTGCTGACAGCTAGCTCAGAGCCTGGAGACGGTTTCAGATTCTGTGTCTCCTTCTCTCTCTGACCCTCCCCTGCTCATGCTGTCTTTTTCTCTCAGAAATAAATACAAAACATTTAAAAAAAATTTTTAAATAAAAAATAAAACCTAGCAAGGATATTAGAAAAAAGGAAAAGTGTAAATCAATCTTGTTAATGAACACAGATGGAAAAAAGTCCTAAATAAAATAACAGCAAAGTGAATTCAACAATATATTAAAAAGATAATACATCCTGTGAGTTTGTGTTATCCTAAGGATACAGGGTTGGAATAAATTTGAAATTAATCATTAAAACTTGGGGCACCTCGGGTGCTCAATCGGTTAAGCATCTGACTCTTCATTTTTGCTCAGGCCATGATCTCACGGTTCATGAGTTCGAGCCCCTCGTCTGGTTCTGCACAGACAGTATGGAGCTTGCTTGGGATTCTCTGTCTCCCTCTCTCTCTGCCCCTCCCCTGCTCGCTCCTTATCTTTCTCTCAAACACTTTTAAAAAATCATTACAATTTATGAAATGAATGGAATATAGGAGAAGAATCATATAATCATGTGATAGATTTTTCAATGTAAAAAGTAAATTGAAATTAAGTTTAAAAGATAATGAAACTCCATATACATTGATGGTCATCGACCCTCATGTAGACTCTTACGCTCATTCCTTAATTTAAAGCAACTGCCCACTCTTCCTAAATTCCCCATTCTTCCGCTGCGACCTCAGCCTCAAGGCCACCCTCAGCAATAGGCCCTAAATCTTCAGTCTCTTCTCCAAACATTCATTTCCTCTTCTTGCCTTCACTGAAATCTGGTTCTGCCTGAGAACATTGCTTTTCTTACAGCCCTCTCATCTCTTAGCCCCCAGATTACAAGCCCTGGGTTGGGGAGGAGTCCTCCTTGCTTTCCTTTGACTTTCCTCGATGAATGATCCTTCCTTTTCTCTACGAAACCACTGTTCCCTTGAAGTTCATGTCCTTAGACTAAACCAGCCCCTATTCTTCTGTTGAAGCCTTGTTGACCTGCTGGCTACTGCCCCTCAATCCCTCAAGATTTTAGAGTATGACTCTCAGCCTCTCCCTTCACCATGAGTATCTCAGCATTCTTTGTGATTTCACCCCACATTCACCAAAGACCATATAACACCCTGGCTCTTCAGGTTCTGTATTACTTGTCTGTTATAAGAGCTATGTTTTATTATGGGTTAACATGTGCCAGGTTTTAAACTGTTCTAAATATTTGTATCAGCTCTGTACTCTTCACGATAAGCACAATCATATTTTACATTTCACAGATGAGGAGCCAAATCACAGAGAACTGAAAACTTCACATCGGGGTTACCCAGTAGGTAAGTGGGGTGTCTGGGATTCGAACACAAGACTCGGGCAGCTGAGCCTTAACTACAAGGTACTGTCAAGTGTAGACCAACCAGTTGGGGCAGGCTTAGGAGGTCAGAATCCAAGACGACAATCTATATGCTTACCAATAGAGGCTGGTTAAATAAGCTGTGATGGAGTCTTAGGTAGCCATTAAAATGATGACCTATGTCAGTATTTACAATACCGAAACCCATTCATAATGTGATTGGAAAAAAGCAAGCTGGAAAATAGTGTAATAAACTTGCACATGGATGTTTATAGCAGCCCTACTCACAAATGCCCAAAACTGGAAGCCACCAAGATGTCCTTCCAAAGGTGATTGGATAAACAAACAGTGCTACATTCATACAATGCAATATTACTCAGCATGAAAAAGAAATGAGCTATTAAGCCATGAAAAGACATGGAGGAAATTTAGAAGCATACTGTTTAGCGAAAGAAGCCAGCCTGCCCTAGGGAAGAACTACTTTCTTTATGACTGACCATATGATACTCTGGAAAAGGCAAAACTAGACAGTCGAAAGATCGGTGGTTGCACCAGGTCCCAAAGGGAGGGATGACCAGGTAGAGCCCAGGGGACTTTCTAGGGTGGGGAAAACTGTATGACACTGTAATGGGAGACATATGACATTTTGCATTTATCGAAACTGCACTTTACAGAACAAGAAGGAAAGCTTATTAAGCTATGGGCTTAATAATAGTGTATCAATATTGGTCCATCAGTTGTGATGTGTGCGCCTCCCTAACGCAAGGTATTAAGAACAGGGAAAACCGTGAGGATGGGGCGCTAGGTACATGGGGACAGGAGGCGCGTGGGAACTCTGCACGATCTCAATTTTCTGTAAACCTAAAACTGCTCTAAAATCTAAAGGCCGTTCACTTAGAAACAACAGTATAACTGCACGCTCCCTTTCCCTGTTACTATACGTCTGTGTTTTGTGCCCAGGGAAGTCTGGAAGGACATAATCAAAATTAATAGCAGTTGTCTCAGAGGGGTAGGATGCACAGAGATCTTTCTCTTAGTTCTACTTGTCCTATTTTCTTAACAAAAGCATGCATTAATTTCTTATAAAGGAGTAAAGCGAGGCCATGGGGGCAGCCGGGCCGGGGCCCAAGGCTCCCGGGAGCGGGCGCTGCCAAGCCGGGGCGCCGCGGAGAATGCAGCTCAGCCCCGAGCCCGCCGGGGCCGACGCCAGCCTGCATCTGCTCCGCCCCCCGCGCCCCCCGGCCTTTTCCCAGAAGGGTCGGGGAGGTTAGCAAAGGGAAGAGCGAATTCCTCCAGTGCGATCGCGTCTGCACGCGCTCCCGGCCCGGAGGCCGGAGGGGCCGGGAGGGGCTCGGCGGGGCTGGGCCGGGGGGGGGGGGGGGGGGGGGGGGGGGGGGGGGGCCCGCAGACGCGCTGCGCGGCCCCGGGGGCGCGGCCGGCCTTCTCGGGGCTGGAATGTTCCCGTGGCGCAGTGTACTTTGTTCTGAGGCTGGGGGAGGGTGCAGCGGGGGCAGGGCTCCAGGGCCTCTGGGACTTGGAGGGCGGCCAGCTTTCCGTTCCCAGGGCGCCTTCCCGGGGGGTGGGGAGTGGAGGGAGAGGAGCTGTCTAGTTCCCAGGCTGGGCAGCTGCGAGGCACTGACGGAACCCCTGGATGCCAGCGCCTGCCCTACCACCCACTGATGGCATGCTTCTGGGGTCGGGGCTCAATGGCTCTGGGCCTCAATTTCCTCATCTACAAAATGGAGCTAATAATAATAGTACATAGTTATTGTCTGGCCTTGTAAAGCGCTCTGCATGGGTTCATGCCTCATCACTACCCTTTGAGATAGGTAGTACTGTTACTAGAATAAAATCAGCTCAGATGCTCTGGCTGTAGAAAGCCTGGCCCAGCCTCCTTCTACCAGGCAGTGCAATGTGCGGTATTATTACTTTCACTTTAAAAATGAGGAAAGAAATGCTCAGGAAGGTTAAGTAACTTGCCCAAGGGCGCACAGCTCCTCGGTGGACATCCTGGATATAAACTCGGGCAGTCAGAAAGGCCCCACTCTTAAACACTGTCTCCCTACTGCCCGTCCCAGGAAGCCCTTAAAATCTGTTTACTTGGACATACAGCAACCCATGCAACAATCTGGAGGAAGTATTACTAATCATAATTACTACTAAGTAATGATAATGATCACCAACCGAGGGCTGTAATTCTCACAACACCCTATGAGGTAAGTGCCACTATTATTATTCTCATTTTAGAGATGAAGAAATTGAGGCACTGGAAGGTCACTCAAGTTTTAGGAGATGGAATTCCTTCATCCTGAATCCAGAGCTCAACAGAAGCGTAGCTCTTGGCTACTTTCAAAGTATTTCTGTTTTTAGTATTTATTTTTGAGACAGAGGGAGATAGAATCTAAAGCAGGCTCCAGGCTCCGAGCTGCCAGCACAAAGCCCGATGTAGGGCTCAAACCCACGAACTGGGAGATCATAACCCTAGCCGAAGTTGGACACCTAACTGATTGAGCCACCCAGGCGCCCCCCAAAGTATTTTCGAGGGAGGCAGACCCCTCCAGATTCAGCATAGAGCCTAGCTTGGAAGGATGGTGTTTCCTTCTGCAAATGTTTCGAGAGGCAACCTTGCCTGGTAATCGGAGGAGCTTTGTAGAGTGTAATGAGTCTCAGATGACACCTAATGCCAGCTAACCAGCCGCTCCTCTCTCCTGGGTGGGCTACTTACGGGAGCCCAGCTGCCTTGTGCCCAGAACCACCCCCCCCCCACTCCAGTCTCCACCCAAGGCAGGTCAGTTTTGTGACTTAACCACTTAAGTTCAATTTGTTTGAAGTTTGCTATGCAATGTTTTAAACCAAAGAATTCTCAGCCTTTTTGGTAAGTAACAGTTGATATTTGCTAATGGGGGCCAGTATGTGAGCTCTTTTATTTGTTAACAGCAGCTATATTTTCTCATTCAATGAAACAGAAAATTCCATACTCTGTGTTTCGGCCGTAATCTGCATCCTTGGTTTTCTCTTTATTAAGAGGGATTTTCAAAAGTTTAAGAGAGGAAGTCTTTGAGTCTCATTCCTGGGAGGTGAATGAAATCTGCTGGCATTGTTTGGTAGTCGCCCCACCTCACCCTAAACCCTAGGGAATAAGGGATATACACAGCTACAGATGACCCTTACTTTTATAGCATCACAAATGACTACTGAAAAAGCCGAACTCGCCCTTCCTCCCTCCCAGGCTTGGCTGTGCTCTGGACGGGTGTCGCACCCCACTCAGAAGAGGGAGGGATTGCTTGAAGAAAAAAAATAGTAGTCCATATATCATTTTTATTTTCTAGGAAAATCTAAAAATCTGCACAAAGAAACATGTACTATGTGATTTGGATCTGAAATTTCATTATGCTGCATGTGTGTGATGACCTTGGCATCTGTTGACATTGTGGTTAAAAAGTGCATTCTGATTGGCTTGATTCTGAGAAAAATACATCAGCATGGGTTCTACAGAAGTCTTTGCCAGAAATCACTGCAGGGCCCTCATGAGCTGTGGAGGAGAGAGGGATGGCTGGGTGGGAGAATGAGTGGGCTTGTGATAGATAAATGCATCTGTGGGTGAGTGTGAAAGGCTGAGAGCTGGAGGGATGGTAGGCAATTGTATTTGCCGGGCTCCAAAGGTCCTTCCTAGGCCACCACAGCACTGACCATATGACTTCAGAGGTATTTGTCTACCCACTGGTCTTCTCCATGAGTAGAGTTGGAGCTCCTTGAAGGCAAGGAGATAATTCTATCCTTTTTTGCCTCCTAGGTCCCTCTTGGGGTATCTGGCACATCCATGGAGGATGTAGGCATAGCTGCTGTCACATGCAACCCCCCCCCCACCCACATGAGGGGCACCACGAAGTCCACAAGTACCGCCCACAGAAGGGAAAGAGAGGAAGGGGCAGGCACATGTGTCCCATCAAAGGCAGGACCGGGCAGTTGTACATATCACCCTCGCTCTGCTCGCAGAGGCCAGAACTTAATCATATGGCCACACCTTGCTAAAAGGATGCCTAGATATGTTGTCTCATTCTGGGTGGCCCTGTGTCCATTTAAAAACCAGAGGCTTTCAAAATGGCAGAAACGGATATTGGAAGGCAATTAGTCTCCCCCTGCTACCTAAGTGAGCAACACAGTCTTATTTGTTAAATGAATAAAAAGACGGAAATGAATCTGACACTGCAAGTCTATTCTGAGAAGAAAAAGCATGTGGAATCACATAGTTAAGTGGAAAAAAAGCCAAGTGGGATTGGCAGATACAGTTACTGCTGTCCTTCTTTACCAAGAGACATTTTGCAGAGAGCGACAGTAGGCCCAGATTAGATATTCCGCTTCCCAGAGTCCCTCCAAGTGGCCACGTGATGCCATGTGATGCCGTGTGGCCACTGAGATATCAATGGAAGACAGCTGGAGATTTCCGAGAACGTTTTGCCTTAACACAGGCATACTTTTCCCTCATTCTCCCTACTTCTTGGTTTCTGAAGTGCAGTTAACTCGTGACTGTGACTCAGTGGGCTGCACATTAAGTGTGAGGGAGCGGAAAGAGGGGACGTGGCCGGACACTGGCGCTATGGCGACAATGCTGCCCGACCCTGCCTGCCTGCCTCCAGGCTTCCCGCTCTTGAGAAGTGGAAACTCCTACTTGGTTAAGCCAAGACAGTGGCCTTTCTGTGGTATGCAACCTAACCGATCCATATATCCTGTCTTGAAAAGTCACTGACCACGCAGAATATCCCTGGAAGGACACAGAAGAAGCCGTAGCCATAGCCGCCTCTCCGGGGAGAAGTCGTGAGTTGAAGGACAGGGGACAAGAAACCTACTTGTCTTTTCCTTCTCTTTTCTCTCCTCCCATCCCCTCCTCTTCCTTCCTTCCTTCCCCTCTTCCTTCTTCCCTTCCTTCCTTCCTTTCAGATTTTATTTTCAAATAATCTCTACATCCAACATGGGGCTTGAACTCACAACCTCAAGATGAAGAGTTGCACTCTGTGCTGACTGAGCTAGCCGGGCACCCCAAGAAACTTACTTTTCCTTTACAGGCTTACAGCTTTGAATGTTGAATTGTGGGCGTTGATATATTCAACCACAAAGAGTTGAAATAACAATTGACAATGAGGAAAGTCGGAAGACCCTGTTCATTCATGAATTCGATGGCTCAAGAGGTATGGTTCCCTGCAGTCATATTACTGCATCACCTCATGACATCGTCACTGGTGGCACAGTTGTCCCAAGAAAACCATCACAAGGGGTGGTTCAAGAACTGAATTTTGAAAATTATTTATTTGTCAAAAATAAATTAGATGTATGCCATACTTCAATAAAAGTGGGGTTTGGGGGGATGGGGGCTTCTTTTGGCTTGTTTTATTTAAATCAGAGAGACCTGTCTTTAAACTCAAACCTATCTTTAATGTTGTATCTTTTTTAAATTTTTTAATGTTTATTTATTTTTGAGAGAGAGAGAGGCAGAGAGCAAGCAGGGGAGCAGCAGAGAGAGAGGGAGACACAGAATCTGAAGCAGGCTCCAGGCTGTTAGCACAGAACCCAATGGGGAGCTCAAACTCACAAACCATGAGATCATGACCTGAGCCAAAGTCCTATGCTCAACCGAGTGAGCCACCCAGGAGCCCCTAACGTTGCATTTCTTAAACTAGGTGGAGAGTATACTATTCTTTGTCTTACTATTCACTGTATTTCTTTGACTGGAATATTTCCTATTTTGAAATTAATTAATTGTGAAAACTCAGAGTGCATTCAAATATAATCAAGCTCTCTCAGTCCCTTGAATGACAATGCACTTTCTTGAGAAGCAGAAACAGTGCTGACTGATACAGAGAACTACCGAAATTGCACATCCACAATTTATCTTATCTCGGCCTCAGCTAGTGGCAGTTACCCTTGCTGGTGGCACCACAAATAGCGGTGAGGATTATGAATGATCTTGGTGCCTGGGAGACATGATTCGCAGAATTACTTTCATTTTCTTCTTAATTTTACCTATAGATAAATTCTTAATAGGGAACGAGGCAGGGATGATGAATCAAACCCGAAGACTGCACCCACATCTAGAAGGCACAGGAAAGAGCCTGACCTGACAATCATTTCTATTAGGAGGCACATGGTAGTAGCGATTATCAAATCCAAACCAGACAGATGGTACAAAGGTAACTGGTCGTATTCATGGTCATACAGAGAGAGATGATTGACTTCTGTGATAATCTTCACAAGTTTATTCTTGAGAGAGAAAGAGAGAATGAGCAAGGGAGGGGCAGAGAGAGAGGGAGACACAAAATCCGAAGCAGGCTCCAGGTTCTGAGCTGGCTGCATAGAGCCTGAGGCGGGGCTCAAACTTAGGAACCTCGAGATCATGACCTGAGCGAAGGCAGATGCTTAACCGATTGAGCCACCCAGGCGCCCCTTCTGTGATCATTTTAAACAGTAGAAGATGAACTCATATTTATTCTGGTACAATACATTCTTGTTCCTTTCATAATATTATCTATGCTGTGAAGACAGGAAAAATAAAATTTGTTGGAAGATATAGTTTTAGTTTAAATAAAGCTACATATTTTAGAAATTAACTTGCTTATAGTTATGTATTTTCCCATACAGAGTGACAAATTTCTTAAATGTCCTTAAGGACTGATTTTACCACTCATGTGTTTATAAAATGGTTTTATAAGGGGACCGTGGTGGCTCAGTCGGTTAAGCAACAGACTTTGGTTCAGGTCATGATTTTGAGATTCGTGAGTTCAAGCCCTGCATTGGGCTTTCTATTGTCAGTGCAGAGCCTGCTTCAGATCCTCTGTCCCCTTCTCTCTTTGCTCCTTCCCCGCTCACACTCTCTCCCGCCTCTCTCAAATATAAACATTTTTAAAAACGCTTTTATAAATATCATGCCAAAGAAAGTATAAGAGGCTATTTATTTTACTTCTCTACGAAATGTTTAAGATTTCTCAGAGAGGTTATATCTGTGAGACTGTGCCTTGTATGTAAATGTCATTATGTATGTCACTGGAGTAAAATAGGTTAAAACCAAAAGAAAAATCCCACATTATCAATAAATTCTTTTTTTTTAATGTTTATGTATTTTTGAGAGAAAGAGACAGAGTACAAGCAGGGGAGGGGCAGAAGGAGAGGCAGACACAGAATCTGAAGCAGGCTCCAGGCTTGAGCTGTCAGCACAGAGTCCAAAGTGGGGCTTGAACTCATGAACCACGAGATCATGACCTGAGCCGAAGCCAGAAACTAAACTAACCGAGCCACGCAGGTGCCCCAGTAAATTCTAATAAAACTAATAATAGGATCAGCTGTAATTCAAAAGGGTCACTGAAGAAAACCAAAGCTGGCCTTCTGAGTATCCGTATGTGTGATGCATTATGTATTGATTTTGTGCCAAGTCCAAGATCTTTACCATGGCTACCCCTAAGCCAAATTTAAAAAAAAAAAAAAAGGTAAAATTTCTGTACCATCTCTTGGGAGGTG
Organism: Hyaena hyaena; assembly: GCF_003009895.1. NCBI lineage: Eukaryota > Metazoa > Chordata > Mammalia > Carnivora > Hyaenidae > Hyaena > Hyaena hyaena. The sequence goes on from NW_024080647.1 coordinate 1,704,121, forward strand.
ACTTACTAAGGGACAGATACAAAGAAATAGACTTTTTAGAAGAACACTGATATTTTGTGAGGCTATATCTGAACTTGATAATTAAGACACGGGGGTCTTTTTGAAAGAAACCCTTTTAATTTAAAATAACCTCTAGTAGGGGCGCCTGGGTGGCTTAGTCGGTTAAGCGTCCGACTTTCGCTTGGGTCATGATCTCGCGGTTCGTGGGTTCGAGCCCCGCGTCGGGCTCTGTGCTGACTGCCAGCTCAGAGCCTGGAGCCTGTTTCAGTCTGTGACTCCCTCTCTCTCTGACCCTCCCCTGCTCACGCTGTCTCTCTCTCTCTCTCTCTCCTAGAAATAAATAAAACATTAAAAAAAAAATTTTTTTAATAAAAAAAATAAAAATAAAAAAATAAAATAACCTCTAGTAGAGTTAAAAAAGAGGACATCTATCTCCCACATCACAGCAAGATGGAAGCAAACAAAACATAGTCTGCGTAATAAAAGACAGGAAAAAGGTAATTAGAATGACAAACAAGTATGACTCATGAGCAAGAGTACCAAAAACAAAATACATAATCTAAACATTACATGTAAATGAGTTAAATCTTCTATTAGAAGACTAAGACTGGGGCGCCTGGGTGGCTCAGTCAGTTAAGCATCCAGCTCTTGATTTTGGCTCAGGTCGTGATCTCATGGTTTGTGGGATCGAGCCCCACACTGGGCTCTGTGCTGACGGAGCAGAGCCTGTGTGGCATTCTCTCTCCCCTTCTCTCTCTGCCCCACCCTCTCTCAAAATAAACATTAAAAAAAGAAGACAAAGACTCACAGTTGACTCATATGCCTCTTAAAGAGACACACCCAAAATGTTGCAAAAAGGGTCAAAAGAACACAGGATGCAAACATTTAACCCTCACTACATAGGAGTTCAAAATGTAACCTTTGGCACTTTTCAGTGTGGGGGGTGATGGTAAATAACTCCTAGTAGGAGAGTATAATGACTCAGTATGGACCTGCCTATATCACAAAAGGTTCATACTACATCTCTCACTGGTTCCACACTGCCCTCCTCCTCTTTATGAGCCCAGGAACCCAGTGTGTGCTGTGTGTGCATGCTGGTGGAGGGGGTGAGTAGGAGGTGCCGCCCACTTTTATCTTTTGTACCACAACCAGAACTTGGATACATATGCCTGGGGCCAGAGACTGCCACAGATGCCAATGCAGACTGTTCCAGAATAGACTGGGGGGCCTCCAGGACAGCGACCGAGAGCTATTATCATAGCCATGGAGAATGAAGATCATGGAAGGGGGGGGTGGGAAGGGTTGTTCTTCAGGGCAGAACAGCCCCATTTTATCCCGCTTTGAGAGTCCCCACAAATACCCATGCAGAGTCTCACCTTCCAGGAAGGATGGTCTTACCCACCCCCCACCCCCGCCATGTTCTTCTCTGTTCGTCAAAGTCACGCAGGGACCCACATGCACCAGGCAGTTCCACTATCTTCAATATACGGTTTCCAAGATTGCTCCAGTTATGAGCATTTCTGATGAGCAAAGGTGGATAAAGTATCTTTAAGAATATGTAATTGGGGGGGGGGGGGGCGCCTGGGTGGCTTAGTCGGTTAAGCGTCTGACTTTCGCTTAGGTCATGATCTCGCGGTTCGTGGGTTCGAGCCCCGCGTCGGACTCTGTGCTGACTGCCAGCTCAGAGCCTGGAGCCTGTTTCAGTCTGTGANGTGCTGACTGCCAGCTCAGAGCCTGGAGCCTGTTTCAGTCTGTGACTCCCTCTCTCTCTCTGACCCTCCCCTGCTCACGCTGTCTCTCTCTCTCTGCTAGAAATAAATAAAACATTAAAAAAAAAAAAAAGAATATGAAATTGGAAGGGCGCCTGGGTGGCTCAGTTGGGTAAGCATCCAACTCTTGATTTAGGCTCAAGTCATGATTTCATGGTTTATGAGGTCAGTCCCCACACTAGGCTCTGTGCTAACAGCATGGTACCTGCTTGGGATTCTCTCTCTCTCTCTCTCTGTCTCTTTCTCAAAAATAAATAAACACTAAAAAAAGAATATGAAATTGAAATTGTAGTTACTTCCTCTCCCACTGAGATGAGAACTTGGCCACATGGTCATGAATAGGTGGGGTATATAGGAGGCTGGGAAATGTAGCTTCTGGCTGAGTTGCCCAGGGCCCAGGAAGAATCAGTATTACTGAAGTAAAATGTACATTCAGTAATAGTCAACTGATGTTTGACAAAGGAGAAAAGGCAATTCAATGGAAAAAGGATAATCTTTTCAACAAATGGTGCCAGAACCACTGGATGGCCATATGTTAAAAAAAAAAAAAAAAAAAATCTAGACACAGACTTTCCACTTTCACAAAAACTAAGTCAAAATTGGTCATAGACCTAAATGTAAACTGCAAAACTATAAAACTTCTAGAGGGAGACAGGAGAAAGTCCAGACAACCTTGGGTTTAGCAATGAACTTTTAGGTACAACACCAAAAACACGATATTAAAGAAAAAAATTGGTTGGACTTTACTAAAATTAAAAACTTTTGCTCTTCCCAAGACACTGTTAAGAGAATGAAAATGCCACAAACTGAGAGAATATATTTAAAAAACACATATCTGATAAAGGACTTGTATCCAAAATACACAAGGAACTCTTAAAACTGAACAGTAAAAAAGCAACCCTATTTAAAAATGGGCAAAATATCTGAACAGACACCTCCCCAGGAAGATAAACAGATGGCAAACAAATCAAACAAAAAGATGCTCAACATCATTTGTCATTAAGGAGTTGCAGAGGGGCGCCTGGGTGGCTCAGTCAGTTAGGCGTCCGACTTTGGCTTAGGTCATGATCTCACGGTTCGTGGGTTCAAGCCCCGCATCGGGCTCTGTGCTGAGGAATAGCTCAGAGCCTGGAGCCTGTTTCAGATTCTGTGTCTCCATTCTCTCTCTGACCCTCCCCTGCTCACACTGTCTCTATCTCTATCTCAAAAATAAATTAAAACACTTAAAAAAAAGGAGTTGCAGATTAAAACAATGAGATATATTCATAAGTAAATAAGAAACTGCCAAACTGTATTCCAAAATGATGAACCGTTTTGCTTTCTCACTGGCAAGGTATAAAACTTCCAGTTGCTTTCCATCGTCAACAGTGGTTGGTATTGTCGGAGTTTTTTGATCTGAATCATTTTGTGATGTAGCAGAATGTCACTGTGGTTCTCATTTGCAATTCTTAATGACTAATCATACTGAGAATCTTTTTATGTGCTTATTTGGTGAAGTGTCTGTTTACATCTTTTGTTCATTTTTCAAGTGTGTTGTTTATCTTATTAATTATGGAGTCATGAGGTTTCTTTAGACATTCTGGATATAAGTTAGTATCAGTCAGGGTCCAATCAGGAAAATTATTAACAGGAGATTGGCGTAATGGGGAATTGACCTGTAAGAGTCAAAGAGAACTCTGGTGAATACAGGAGTAGCAAATACAGGGTCAGCCACTAGCAGAGCAGAGATCTAGTTGTCTGAGAAGAGCCTCCAGACCTGTTGGAAAGAGCATTGCATGGCTCACTGGATGGTGAAGGAGAGACACTGAGGTGACTTACCGGCAGAAACTGGAAATCTGTCCTTTGGGGGTTGGGGATGTGGTCCACAGGGAGGTGCTATACACTGGAATTTGATGCAAGGTCCTCTGAAGGGGACTAGGGGAAGTGGTTCACAGTCAGGTTCACTTGCCAGTGGCGTACCACTTTGAGAAGGTGTTGAGAGAAGCTTCTAGCAGCTGGGCACTGCTGGTTGCCCAATGCTATCAGAACTGGGAGGGAAGCTGCCCTCTACAGGAGCCCAGTGCAAGAAAGCTTGCACTTTGCAGGACACTGGAAACAGGAAAAGAAAATTCCCTCCTCCACCAGGGTCCCTCCAGCACCCCCTACTGGTACATCACTCCAAATGTCATAGATGAAATCTCTACACAGCCCACCTCCAGGATCACAGAGCAGGCAGAGAAGGGTGGATTTGGAAATGAGAAGCAATAAACAGTGGCCTGACACAAAATCCTTTATCATGTGTGTGTTTCTGCAGACTGTGACTTGCCTCTTCATTTCTTAACAGTGACTTTTAAAAAGCAGAGGCTTTTTGGGGCGCCTGGGTGGCTCAGTCAGTTAAGCATCCGACATCGGCTCAGGTCATGATCTCATAGTTCGTGGGTTCAAGCCTCGTGCCCGGCTCTGTGCTGACAGCTAGCTCAGAACCTGGGGCCTGCTTCAGATTCTGTCTCCCTCGCTCCCTGCCCCTCCCCCACTCATGCTCTTGTCTCAAAAATAAACTATAAAAAAAAATTAAAAATAAAAAGCAGAGGTTTTTAATTTTCATCACGTTCAATGTGTCCATTTTCTTCTGCTGTTCATGCTTTTTTCAGCCAAAAAAATCTTTGCCTAACCCCAAATCAAAGATTTTTCTCCTATGTTTTCTTGCAAAAATTGAATAGTTTGAGCTCCTAGTTTTAGGTTTATGATCCATTTCAAGTATTGTGTATATGTATTTAAATTTTACTTAAAAATTTGTTTAAAGATTTTCTTTTTTCCTGGAGCAGTTTTAGGCTCACAGCAAAATTAAGTGGAAGGTACAGAGAGATTCCATCCTTCCCCTCATATACACAGCCTTCCCCATTTAGGACGTCCCCCACCAGGGGGTATCTTTGTCACAAATGCTGGACCAACACTGACATGTCATAATCACCTAAAGTCCGTATTTACATTAGGGTTCACTGTTGGTGCTGTACATTCTATGGGTTTGGATAGATGCATTATGACATGTATCCACCATTACAGGCTCACAAAGAGTATTTTCCCCGCCCTAAACATCCTCTGTGCTCTGCTTACTCATCCCTCCCCTGCCCCGAAGGCATTTTAAGAAATGATAAAAAGCATATCTACGGTAACTTACAAAACTATGTACATCTACACTCATTTATTGAATGGTTTGAGTTATTTATCTCATTTGTTCTCTTTTGCCAACTTAGCACTGTTTTTAAGGTCTATTCACGTTGCTGCGATGTGTATAGAATCCCTTGTCTCTAACTGCTGCGTGGTACTGTTCCCGTGTGCACCTTCCACACTTCACCAATCTACCCCTCTGCAGATGGGTAACTGTCTGTGGCTGCCCACTGTCAGAGCGGATGCAACGGTGGACATTCTAATGCGTAGCCCCTGCTGGACCTGTGTGATCATCTGTTTGGTATACGGGTCCTAGGCTCTGCCTGTGTCTCATTTGTCTTAAGTTGTGTCAGACTGTTCCCCAGAAAGGTCGACTGTTCTGCATTCCCACAAGCGGCAGGTGTAGGAGGCTGTATCTTCTTATACCTGCCAACACTTGGCATTTTCCAGCTTTCCAAGTTTTGCCCGTCTAGTAGATGGAAAGTGATATATAACTGTTGTCTTAAGCTAAACCTCTCTGATTACTGATGACTTTCATTAAAAAAAATTTTTTTATTGTTTTTTATTTATATTTTGAGAAAGAGACAGAAAGAGAGTGAGCTGGGGAAGGGCAGAGAGAGGGAGACACAGAATCTGAAGCAGGCTCCAGGCTCTGAGCTATTAGCACAGAGCCCAAAGTGGGGCTCGAACTCACGAACCATGAGATCGTGACCTGAACCAAAGTCAGACATTTAACTGACTGAGCCACCCAGATGTCCCCGGTGATTTTAATTCTTAATAATTCTCTTCATAGGCCTGTTTGGGTTACTCTTTTATAAACTGCCCATTGATAAGCTTTGTGCATTTTTCCATAGGACCTGTTACCTTTTGGTTATGTTGGATTTAATCTGCTCTTCATTTTTAGTTTCCTATGATGGAAACTTAGATCATTGATTTTAGATCTTTTCTAATACATGCATCAATGCTATAAATTTCTAAGCAGTGCTTTCGCTGCATCATATAATTTTTGATTAGTTGTATTTTCATTTCTATTTAGTTTAAACACTTTAAAATTTCTCTTAAGACTTCTTTGACTCAGGTGTCATTTATAAGCGTGTTGTTTAATGTCCAAGTATCTTGGGATTTTCTAGCTATCTCTGTTATTGATTTATCCTGTGATTCCATTGTAGTCTAAGGACAGACATTGTCTGATTTTTATTTTTCAGTTTGTTAAGATGTGTTTTATGGCCCAGAATGTGGTCTATCTTGGTGAGTATTCCATGTGAGCTTGAGAAGAATATGTATTCTGCAGTTGGATGAGGTAATTCATAGATATCAGTTATATCCACTAGATATAATGATATGGCATTCCACTGTGTCCTTACTGACTTTCTGCCTGATAGATCTGTCCATTTCTGATAGAGGGGTGTTGATTCACCCCTCTAGGAAACTAGGAGAGTGGATTCATCTATTTCTTCTTGCAATTCTATCCATTTTGCCCCATATATATCGACACTATTGTTAGGCACATACATATTAAGGATTATTCTGTCTTCCTGGAGAATTGATCCTTTTATCATTATATGATACTTCTCTTTTTTTTTTAATATTTTTATTTATTTCTAGGAGAGAGAGAGAGAGACAGCGTGAGCAGGGGAGGGGCAGAGAGAGAGGGAGACACAGACTCTGNGCGTGAGCAGGGGAGGGTCAGAGAGAGAGGGAGATACAGACTCTGAAATTGGCTCCAGGCTCTGAGCTGGCAGTCAGCACAGAGCCCGACGTGGGGCTCGAACCCACGAACCGCGAGATCATGACCTAAGCGAAAGTCGGTTGCTTACCTGACTAAGCCACCCAGGCGCCCCTATAATACTTCTCTTTATCCATGAAAACTTTTCTTGCTCTTTGGTATGATCTGGTTGAAACTAATATAGCTACTCCAGCTTTCTCTTGGTTAGTGTTATTGTGGTATCTTTCTCCATTCCCTTACTTTTAATCTACATATGTCTTTTTATTGCAAGTGGTTATTTTTTTCATAGACAACATAATTTTGTCATGTTTTTTCATCCACTCTGATAATCTCTGTCTTCTAGTTGGTATATTTAGACCACTGACATTTTAAATGACTATGATATACTATAGATGGATTCCTATCTACCATATGTGTTACTGTTTTCCATAGGCTACCCCCATCCTTTGTTCCTATTTTTGTCTTGTACTCTTTTTCTGCCTTTTGTGGTTTTAACTGAGCATTTTATATGATTTCACTTTCTCTCCTTTTTAGCATATCAGTTATACTTTTTTTTTAGTGGTTTCCCTAGAGTTTGCAATGGACATTCATAACTAACCCAAGTTCACTTTCAGAAAGCACTATGGTGGGGCGGTTAAGTGTCCGACTTCGGCTCAGGTCATGATCTCACGGTTCGTGGGTTTGAGCCCCGCGTCGGAGCAGAAACAGAGCCTGGAGCCTGTTTCAGATTCTGTGTCTCCCTCTCTCTCTGACCCTCCCCTGCTCACGCTGTCTCTCCCTCTCTCTCTGAAATAAATAAAACATTAAAAATTTTTTAAGAAAACCACTATGGCTTTATAGGAACTACAAGTACTTTATAGTAACCAAGTATTTCCAATTCCTTCCTCCCACGCCTTTGTTTTTGCTGCCATTCATTTTACTTACACATAAACTACAATCATCAAACACATTGCTATTGTTATTTTGAACACACTGTTACATAGTAGGTTAATTAAGAATAAGAAAAATAAAGTGTTTATTTTACCTTCTCTAACACTCTTCCTTTATGTGGATCTTTCTAGTCAAGATCATTTTCCTTCCTCTCTGCAGGGCAGATTTACTGGCAACAAATTTCCATATTTTTTGTCAGAGAAAGTATTTCTCCTTCATTTTTTTACCCTTTATTTTTTTTTTTTAATTTTAGAGTGAGAGAGAGTATGTGTGACTAGGGGAGAGGGGCGGGGGTGGGGAGGAAGAGGGAGAGAGACAGACAGACAGAAGTAGGCTGGAGCCCTACTCAGGACTTGATCCCCACAATCTTGGGATCATGACCTGAGCTGAAATCAAGAGTTGGATGCTCAACCGACTGAGCCACCCAGGTGTCCCATTTCTCCTTCACTTTTGAAGGATACTTTCCCAGGATACAGAATTCTATGTTGGCGGGGTCTTTTTTTCTCTCAACACTTGAAATATTTCACCACACTCTCTTCTTACTTGCATGGTTTCTAAGAAGTCAGAAAAGTCGGACGGATTTCTTACCTTTGCTTCATTATAGATAAGGTGTTCTCCCTCACCCCCTGGCTTCTTTTAAGACTTGATCATTGATTTTATGCAGCTTAAATATGATATGCCTAGGTGTAGGTCTTGAACATGAGAGGGAGAGCATTTAGCCTGATTGGTGCTCTCTGAGCATCCTGGATCTGTTTTGATGTGTGACATTAATTTGGGGAAATTTGCAGTCATTATTACTTCAAATATTTCTTTTGTTCCTTTCTCTCATTCTTTAAAAAAATTTTTTAAAATGTTTATTTATTTTTGAGAGGGAGAGAGACAGAGCATGAGCTGGGGAGAGGCACAGAGGGAGACACAGAATCCAAAGCAGGCTCCAGGCTCTGAGCTGTCAGCACAGAGCCCAACGCGGGGCTCAAACTAGTGAACCACAAGATCATGACCTGAGCCAAGGTCAGCTGCGTAACCAACTGAGCCACCCAGGTGCCCCTTCTTTCTCATTCTTTAGTATTCCCATGTGTGTATATTACACCGGAAGTAGTTCTCCCCAGTCCCTGGATATCCCATTCCGTTTCTGCTCTCATTTTTCTCTTAGCTTTTTCAGTTGTGGAAGTTTCTATTGGCATGTCCTCCAGCTCAGAGATTCCTTCATCAGCCGTGCTGTCTATGAATGAGCATATCAAAGGCATTCTTCGTTTCTGCTGCAATGCTTTTTATCTCATTTCTTTTTGATTCTTTCTCAGAATTTCCATCTCTCTGCTTGTATTATCCTTCTGTTCTTCTGTGTTTTCTACTTTATCCATCGGTGCCCTTAGCATGTTCATCATAGTTATCTCAAAACCCTAGTATGACTCTTCAAACATCTCTGCCAGATCTGAGTCTTGTTCTGGTGCTTGTTCTGTCTCTTCAGACTGTGGTTTTGCCTTTGAGTACGCATCGTGGTTTTCTGTTGAAAGCCAGACACGCTGATCCGGATAAAAAGCACTATAGTAATGGGCCTTTAGTGATGCGGTAGAAGGTGCATGGGGAGAGGGAAAGCCAAAAGGGCTATGGTGAGCTCTTGGTCTTTCAGTGCCCCTGGACCTCTGGACCGTGAACTTCACAAGTGCTTCCCAGCTTTCCCCTCTTAAGTGGGACAGGATGGCTAGAGCTGGCTGGAACGGGGTAGTTTCCTTCCTCCTAGTTGGCCGGGTTCTCATACAAGCAAGGCTCAGATAAAATAGGTTCTCCTGAGGGCAAGTGTTAAGAAGAATAAAGTCCTCCAGCGTTTTTCAAAATGGTTACTTTGGGGGCACCTGGGTGGCTCAGTCGCTTAAGCATCCGACTTCGGCTCAGGTCATGATCTCACAGTTTGTGGGTTCGAGCCCCGCGTCGGGCTCTGTGCTAACAGCTCAGAGCCTGGAGCTTATTTCAGACTCTGTGTCTCCCCCTCTCTGACCCTCCCCTGCTCACGCTGTCTCTCTCTCTGCCCCTCTCAGAAATAAATAAAAAATTTAAAAAAATGGTTACTTTGCTCTCCCCCTGCTGGAAGTGTGAATAGATTGTTCTCTGCTATTTGCTGTGAGAACCTGGTAGTGCTTCTGCAGGTGAAACTCACCCTCTAAGAACGGGCACCCTTAAGAGTTCCTAAATCGCAGTCTTGTCCACATGGAGCCTCTAGAAATCCAGCAATGATTGTTCCGGTTTTCCTGCCCAGCACTGTTCTCAGGAAGCTTTCTGCTTTGGTTATAAGCATCCATCTGTCTGTATCTTTAGTTTTTCGAGCAGTGGTTTGCCCTGTGTGCTCAGTTCTCTGGCAGATGTAAGAAAAGTTGTTTATTTTCCATTTGTTCCATTTTTTACTTGTTAGGAGAGAAGGTCCTTTCTTGCTGGACCGGAAACTCAAAGTCTCTCTTTTGCTTGTTGGTTTGCATGAGTTACTTGTATAGTCTATTTTTTTTGTATATTCGATGTATTAATTCCTTATTTATATTTTTTAATTCCTTATCATGTTTAGATTTACAAATATTTTCTCCCATCCTATCATATATTGCCCATGGTGTCCTCACTTGAAGAGAAATCCTTAATTTTGATATCATCAAATTAATCAATTTTTTTCCTTCTGGTTTGAGCTTTTGAAGTTTTATATAGAGTCCTTCTTAGAACCCAGGTGCCAAAGATGCTTTCTTTTTTTTTTTTTTTAAATATTTTTTATTTATTTCTAGGAGAGAAAGAGACAGCGTGAGCAGGGGAGGGTCAAACAGAGAGGGAGACACAGACTCTGAAATAGGCTCCAGGCTCTGAGCTGGCTGTCAGCACAGAGCCCAACGCGGGGCTCGAACCCACGAACCGCGAGATCATGACCTAAGTGAAAGTTGGACGCTTTACCGACTAAGCCACCCAGGTGCCCCCAAAGATGCTTTCTTATATTGTCTTCTATCGATTTAGAGTTTTATTTATGCACTGAGGTCTTTTGCAATTTAGGGTGCGCCTTTTTAAAAACTTTTTTTAAAGTTTATTTATTTATTTTAAGAGAGAGAGAGCATGGGCAGGGGAGGGGCAGAAAGAGAGGGAGAGAGAGAGAGAATCCCAAGCAGGCTCTGCACTGTCAGCACAGAGCCTGATGGTGGGCTCGAACCCACACACCATGAGATCATGACCTGAGTCACAACCAAGAGTCAGACGTTCAACCAATTGAGCCACCCAGGCTCCCCTAGAGTGTACCCTTCTATTTGGTGTCAGGCAGGAATCTCATTTATTTTGTCGACATAGTAAGCTGGTTTAATCTGTCCCTTCTATATTGATTTGTGATGGCTCCTACACATAGACTCCTGGTCTCATTTTGAATTTTCCATTCTGTTCCCTGATCGATTGGTCTGTTTTTGTGCCAAAACAGTTGTTTTGCTCATTCGGCTTCATACATGGCTTTGTAATATGTCGCTCTTTGCTCTCCTTTTGCAAGAGTGACTTAGTCCTGTTTGTCCATATATATTTAAAAAATTTTTAATGTTTATTTATTTTTGAGAGAGAGAGAGAGAGATCATGAGTAGGGAAGGGGCAGAGAGAGAGAGGGAGACACAGAATCTGAAGCAGGCCCCAGTCTCTGAGCTGCCTGATGAGTCCCTGATGCAGGGCTCGAACTCAACGAACTGTGAGATCATGACCTGAGCCGACGTGAGACGTTGGACGCTTAACCAACTGAGCCACCCAGGCATTCCTGTCCATATACATTTTGGAATAACTTTTTCAAGTTCCAGAAAGCATACCTGGAATCTTTATTAGGATTTCATTGCACACGTAGATTAATTCACAAATAACGGACAGCTGTGTAATATGAAGGCATTTTATCCAAACGCATATTTCCCTCCATTGACTCAGGTTAGTTTCTCCATACTTTATTATAAAGTTTGAAGTTCCCTCTGTAGATTTCTTGCATATTCTTACTCAAGTTCATTCCTAGATATTGTACATACTGTTTTGATTTTGTGAACAGAAGCTGGTTACTGCTGGTGGAGAGAAATGCTACAAAACTCTTTTTTTAGATTAATCTTGCATCGAGTGATTTGACTGAATTCTCTGCACAGTTTTAACAATCTATCTGTTGATTCTCTTTGTTTTCCAAGAAAAAGGAAAATGTTGCCTTTATATAATAATCGTTTTTATCTTTTCTCTTCTCACCCTTCTCTTACCCTTTCTTCCTTGATACATTTGCCCAGAACGCCCATGATTCTATATTAAATAGAGGCAGTACAGTTGGATTCCGTATTTCATTCCAGATCTTAAAAAGAATGCACTTCAAGTCTCTTCATTAAGGGAACGTTTGCCTAAAGTTTTTGCCATATAACCTTTACCAAGTGAAGGATGTGTCTCCTGTACCCTTAAATAAGTGAAAAATGTTATCAAGTGTTTTTTTTTCATCAATGAATTGAGATAATCATATTGGTCCTTTATTAATGGGATGATTTCTGATGTGGAACTCAAAATTCCTGGAATAAATCCAACTTGATCAAAATGTACTTCTTAAGATATATAATTGGATTAGTGCACTGATATTTTATTTAGGATTTTTATATTTACATTGTAGGGGAAAGGAGCCCTACTGTTTTCATCTACTGCTTTGTGTTTTACTGATTTTACAGTGATTAAGCTGGTTTCATAAAAGCGGTCTGGGCAGCATTTGCTCTTTTCTGACTTTCTGGAGAAACTTACATAAGATAGGAATTAACTGTTCCTTGAGAGTTTGGTACAACTCCAGAAATTCATAAACTTTTATTACCATGACTCCCCCAGCCCCACTGTTTCTCTGTGTTTACTACATAGTTTGAAGGACTTGGTTGAAATTAGTGAACACAAGTCTTACTTTCCCCAGGTGGCTGTGCACCGGAGAGCAAATACACACTTCAGAACTGTGGAACCACAGAGGCGCCACGCTGGCTGAGTGGGTTCAACGTCTGACTCTTGATTTCCGCTCAGGTCATGCTCTCCGGCGCGGTGAGATCGAGCTGAGCATTGGGCTCTGCACGGCGCATGGAGCCTGCTTCAGACTCCCTCCCTCTCTCTCTCTCTGCCACTACCCCCCACTTGTGTGCACACGTGCTCTCTCTCACTCTTTCTCTCTAAAAATATAATAATAAAATAAATAAATAAATAAAGAGTAGCGGCACCAGGTCGCACACCTCAATGTGACTGTCAACCCTAATAGTCTCTGGAGGTAAAAGGGCGACATCTTCTCTTCAAGTCCCTCCCTTCTGAGCCCTTATCACGTACCTTTGAACTCAGCCTCCTACTTTATTGAGAAAAGGAGACCCCTAGGGTCCCTTGACTCTCATCTACCTACTTACAGGGACTGCCTGTCCACATCCAGTCCTCCTGAGGCCGAGGCAATCCCTACGGAACGCGCCCCTAAGCCCCCTCCCTTTCCCCCAGGGACCTCACTCCTCTAGACGCCCCTCTGTCTCCTGAAACTCAAACTCACCCTCCCTACAGGGCTTCTTCTCCTCAATCGAATCTCACCCATCCCCAAAAAATCCCTCCTTTGTGTGCTGTGGGACGGGCATTCTCACGCGCTGCAGGTGGGATTGTAAATTGGCAAGATCCTTCTGGGAAGCAATTTGGTAACCTGAATCAAAAGCCTGAAAAATATTTGCACCCTTTGTCCCAGTTAATCCAGCCTCTGGAAATCCATCTAAGGAAGTGATCAGAAATGCTGACAAGAGGAGACGTTTAAAGATGTTAATCTCAGTGTTATTTTAGCAGCAAAAACTGGAAACAATCTAAAGGTTCAACACAGGGGATGGATGGGTCCAGCACACTGTGCTTAAACGTAATGCAATTCTGTGCAGTCACTGAAAATATAATTTTTAAAGACTGGCTGACATGAGAAACGGTCCACGAAAAATAAGTGAAAACAGCAGCATATGAACAACATATACGGTGCAGTGCCAGGTTTGTTATATATAGAACTAGCTAACACTTCTGGAATGTTCGCTATTATATACATTCTCAGTCTTCACAATGTTCCTGTACAGTTAATACTGTTAGCCATGTTTTGTAGGGAAAGAAACCAACCAGAAAGAAAAACATCAGTATCTTGGGGGGTGGGGGGGGGGCAGGGGACATTACTGATGAATTTTGTTTTCTTCATTCCCTCTGTATTTTCCAATCTTTAACAAAGAGGTATGACTTTCTGTCAAACAGAGATGCTGAATCATTATTCTTCTTCCTGTGTTATATGTGCTTTATACATATAGTGAATAATTTGAATGAAACAGACAAAAGGAGAATTCTCTTTCTCCCTCCCCCGCCCCCTCCCTGATTCAACCACCAAAGATGGCCACTGTGGACTGTCACGCTTTTGTATTTATATTTGCCTTTTTTCTCTTTCTTTTTTTTGAGAGAGAGAAAGAGAGCACGATCATGCACACGTCACTGAGGGAGAGAGTAGAGGGAGGGAGAATCTCAAGCTGGCTTCACTGGGGGAGAGGAGTAGAGGGAGAGAGAATCTCAAGCTGGCTCCATACTCAACATTGAGCTGGATGTGGGGCTTGACCCCACCACCTTGGGATCATGACCGGAGCCGAAATCAAAAGTCAGAGGCTCAACCAACTGAGCCACCACCCAGGCGCCCCATATTTGCTTTTAAAACGCCTAGGTAGACATAGTACTGAAAAAAAGCAAGCGTGATCATCTTACCCTGTCAATACAGAAAACTGCACAAGCGGAGTCCTTTCCGTGGCTGCATTTTGGTCTCTGGCCCCAGAGGTGCCCGGGCCCCTTCTTGCAGGAGGCTCATGTTTAATGCTGCCAAGTGGCAAACTATCTCTTGACTGTTCGGCACCCGCCTAAGGTTTGGGGCCTGGAGAACTGAGTTCGTGTCCCAATCCTGCCATTTGCTAGCTGTGCGACCAGAGGCGACTCACTTTTTCTCTCTGGGCGCCTGTTTCCCGACCACTCCAAGGGATTAGCAGTCTCGCCTTGCCCACTCTAAGGGGACCTTCAGATGCTCCAAAGTGCTGATGGTTAAGTGCTAGGCCCAGAGCAGTCCTCTTAAGGCTGCCCCTGCTGCCTCTCCTCCCTATTTCCCAGCTGCCGGGATTCTTCAACTTGTCTCCCGGGGAGAGGGAAAGAGAGAAACCTTGTTACCAGACCAGCGCTGGAGGCCTAGAGGCCGGATTTTGAAACTCACTCCAGCTCACTTGTGAATCTTGCGAGGGGCATCGGCGGAGGAGGAGGCCTCTCTGGGTGCGGGAGCACAAAGGGGACGCCTGGAGTGCCAGGAGGGGAGAGGGGAAAGCAGTAGAAGAAACTAGGGAAAGCGCTGGAAGGCCAAAAACGCTGCGTGGCGTCCACTTCCAAGCGCATTTTAAAGGCTCCGCAGGCGCAAGCCGGTGTAGAAGCGAGGGCCGTCCTCCGCGGAGCCGCCGCCCTCTGGTGGCCGCGTGCGGAACCTACAGCTGCCCCCTCGGCCCCGCCTCCCTGCGCCAGGCTGGAGAGCTGATGCTCCTGCATCCTGTAAGCAAGGGTCCCTGAGCGAGCTTCCAACGGGGGCTTGAAACTGCCCAAAGGGGAAGACAGACTTGGGTGATCCAGGACTGGAACCTGGGACCCTGGATGGGCGGCGCGGTTGATGCTGCCAGCAACCTCTGGTAACTGTAAAAGCAAAAGGCACCAGAGAGTGAAGATTTTATCCAGGCTATTGCAATAGATGGAATGTTCATAGTAAGGACCGTCTCAAAGAAGAGGGAGGAGCCTGGGGTTTTAGAGGGGCGGGTAAACAAGGGAGTCATCAGCGAGTCTTCTGGGAGGAGTAAGAAAAGATGGAGATGGGTTTTTCTTGGAATGGGCAGAGCAAGGGGGTCCTGTGCGGTTAGCTTTTTTCCTGGAACTTAAACGGGTAGGGGAATTTCTTAACCCCTGCAGCCTTTCGGGAGCACATAAAGGATTCAGATAAAGTGCCACATTGCCATAATGCTGCAGGCTGAGGAAGGCACAGCCCAGGTCACCCATCATTTTAGTGGCTGAGGCAAGATTCCAACTTGGAGAGAATGACCAAGACGGCATGGTGACCCCAACCTGAAGTTTGAAGTTCCCTCTAAGAGTAAAACCAGAAAACCATGGAGGGAGGGATGAGCCCAGCCAGCAGCAGAAGTGACCAGCTCTTTGGTAGGCTGTGGCAGAGAAGTGTAGGGCCACCCAGATGACCCCAGGAACGAGGGGGAACGGCATGACACACAGTGAAGAGCCAGAAAGGCTCTTGAAGCCTCAGGAAGGGCCAGCCACCGACAGTTCTGAGACTTGACTGCTGCCGAACCTGTCTGCTTCTCAGCTCACCTGTGTGTCTGGCTCTGACCTCAGGGCCCCCACCCAGTCACCTTTTCCCACCCAGCTCCCTTTCTCGCCCACAATCTCTACTCCCCTGCAGTGTCAACCGGCACCTGATGCCTTGCGGCCACCCCAGCCCCTGAGCCTCCCGGCCTCCAGCCATAGAGCCCACCGTTAACTGCAGCTTCCTCTGAATCTTTTGAGACACCTCTCAAAAGACAGCCCATGTTTTCAAGCCAGACGGTGACTCACCCACTGCAGCCCGCCTGTGCCCTTCCTGGCCTCTGGCCAGCAGCCCACCCCGGCCCCTCAGTCATAGCTGGGAGGCTGAAATAATCTGCTTCTCCCAGGGCCTGGGGCAGGACAGCTGCCCTTGGGAGTGTCAGGAGCAATCGAGCTAAAGGAAAGGAGAAACGAGTTAAAAAGAGCCAGCACGTGTCATGGAAGCCCATGCTGGGCATACCGCTGGACCTCAAGGATGCATAGACCCATTCCTCAGACCTCCCACAGCCTGGTCGTCTCACTCTCCCGGCACCCTCTGCACACCACCGCCATGACGGGCTCCAGGCTGGATCTTAGGCCAATCTAAGATTGGGAGGGACAATCTGACCCGAGTCCAAATATCCTGGAGAAATGGGCTCCGATTGGCACGTGCAGGTACCCCCCCCATGACAATAACTGTGCCCACCTTCCCACTGGACAAAATGGGAGAGGGGATTGGTGGAGCACTGGACACACGGGGATGGCGATGCTAGAATGAATGGCCTTACTCTGGTGTGTCATTGTCACCCCGCTGCTCAGGTCACTCCCTGCCCCGACTGCCCGTACTGCACCCACACCCCCGTCAGCAGGCCAGCTCCTCCCCTTCATTCCAGGTGGCTGTCACCTCCACCTGGAGACACCTCTAGTCTCTCCCCTCCCCTACAGCACCCCTCCTTTCTTGCTTCCATCCCTGCAGGCTCCTCCCAGCTCCTGAGTTACTTGAAAGACTCAGCCTGTCTTATCCTCAGGGCCTGGGACACGGAGGGGTGGGTAACTGGTGCCTGGATGCACTGACTCTGAGGGCTAGGATTCAGCACTGGGGTTGGTTCTTCAGAAGGGGCTCCCAGGACTTCCTTTCCAGAAGGGTAGCAAGGGAGTTAGCCCAAGTGCAAATTCGCACTTCACCACGTGCTTGTTGGACAAGTCACCTAACCTCCTAGCTTCCTAATTCCTCCAGTTTCCTCATCTGTACAATGGGAACACTGGTAGCACCTACCTCAAGAGCTGTTGTGAGGGTCCGGTTAGATACTGCTGACCACAGTGCCTGGGCCTCGTATGTGCTCGTTATCGTATCAGTGTTACTATTACTATCATCATAGGTCCCTCCCCCCTCCCCCCGCTCCACCCCACCCGCAGAACTTGATGCTGACCCCAGCAGCTGTGCAGAGGACAGGACGCCCCTCTGGAGCCCTTCGAAATCCCATAAAACAGTCATCACCCCATCAATAAAACAAAGGCTTAGACTTCAACCTCACTGAGTTCCTGTAACAAAAGTACATATTTTAAATTGAGGGGAGGAATAGAATTTTAAAAATATATCAAGCAGTCTAACACACTTTGATGTACCTTTTCCAGTCTTTTTTCTTTTGATTTTTTAATTTTAAAAATATTTTACTGTTTATTTTTGAGAGAGAGACAGACAGACAGAGCACTAGCAGGGCAGGGGCAGAGAGAGAGAGGGAGACATAGAATCCCAAGCAGGCTCCAGGCTCTGAGCTGCTGGCACAGAGCCCAACGTGGGACCCGAGCCCATGAGCTATGAGATCATGACCTGAGCCGAAGTCAGATGCTCAACTGACTGAGCCACCCGGGCGCCCCCTGTCTTTTTTTCTTCTGAACGTTACATGCAGTTCTAACCACACTGTACCTTCATATTTGAATTCTATTGTCCATAAGTATCATTATATCACGCCTGCTATGTTGTTATAGATAATGCTCAATACACATTTTTCAATGTTTCAGGGAAGGACAGTTAAAGGATATTTCTTTTAAAGAAAGGTAAAACCATTACACTTGTACAGATACAAAACGAACATGTTAAAGATTTTATTTAACTCATTATAAACCAGGGACCCGGGAAGATGACAGCAAGTTTAAAGGAGAATGCAGGGGCACCTGGCTGGCTCAGTCAGTAGAGCCTGTGACTCTTGATCTCAGGGTCGTGAGTTCAAGCCCCACGTTGGGTGTGGAGCCTCCTTAATTGGAAAAAAATAAAGGAGAATGCAAAGAATTAGACACCTTTATAGATCGGGGAATACTGAAACAAATGTACAAACGGAGACAAAACCAGCATCTCCCACGGTGGGGAAGAAAGGTCGACTGAACGACTGGACTGCATTGCTGCAGGTCGCTAAACATTTCCACTGCTGTTTGGACTCATCCATTGTACTGTGAAAGGTCGTGGCCCGAGAGTATTTTACACAGTTGGTTTGCTGTTCAAGGATGAAGGCATCATACTCTCTCAGATATGAATATACCAGACCTAGCTGGTCGGGTGACCCATGATTGCCAGGAGGAAACACTCACAGATCACTTACAAAAGTGGGACAGAATGGGACCCCAGTCCATCAAGCAACTGAAAACACAGTATGGATAATACCATCCCCTTTTAGAGTAATAATGACATACACTAAAATTTATATAGACAAATGTAAAGGAATAGATACCAAACAGTTAACAGGGTTTATTTCTGGCTGGTAAAGCTTTGAAGGATTTTCATTACCATTACCTTTCATTTTCATTACCTTTTTTTTGCAATGTTTACATTCATTACCATGAACTTGTATTACTTCTTTTTAAAATCAAAAAGGAAATGGCAGCTTCACATGCCAAACATTAAGACATTCTGAATGATTTCAGATCTTCACTCATGCGATTTTCCTGAGAGAATTACTCAGATACATACTCCCAACTGCCCAAAATATAAAATCAAAATCAAGACTTTAAGAAAATACAGTGTGGCCGATTGTAATTTTCAAAGACGAGCCCACTGGGGCGCCTGGGTGACTCAGTCAGTTAGGCGTCTGACTTCGGCTCTGGCCATGATCTCGTGATTCATGAGTCCAAGCCCCGCATCGGGCTCTGTGCGGACAGCTCGGCACCTGGAGGCTGCTTCGGATTCTGTGCCTCCCTCTCTCTCCGCCCCTTCCCTGCTCCTGTTCTCTCTCTCTCTCTCTCTCTCTCTCTCTCTAAGATAAATAAAATATTTTTAAAAAGGAAGATGACCCACCAACATAAAAATGGCACGTGTGTACAAGTACATATACATGTACACATGTGTATAAGTGTGAGCATCCCACACATCTTGCAGAGCGATGCTGACACACTTCTGTTGAATTTAGGTGAATGTTTGTAATGGCCCCAACCAAACAGGATGAAGCAGAAGTGACTGAATGATTTCTGAGATTTGGGTATGAAAGGCAAATAAATGGCTTCCCCTTGGTCCAGTCTCTCTCTCTCTCTCTCTCTCTCTCTCTCTCTCTCTCTCAGGACACTGGCCCTTGGAACTCATCCTCTATATTGGGAGGAAGGTCAGACTACACTAGAGGTCATGTGTAGGAGTTCTGACAAATAGCCCCAGCCAGGGCCCCAGCTGGGTGACAGCCAGCACCAACCACAGGTGAATAAACCCTCAGAAGATTAAGCCAAGCGAGTGACTCAAGCTTGTGAGTCTTCCTGCTGAGGCCTCAGACATTGCACAGGAGAAATAAGCCTTCCTTCCACTGCTCTGTCTAAATTCCTGATGCACAGAGACTGCAAGGGATAATAAGGGATTTCTGTTTGAAGTTTTGGGGTAATCTGTGCGGCCATAGTAACCAGAACACACAGTATAGGTGGAGACCACTTCAATACACAGAATTCAGTATAAATAATTATACGCAGTGTTAAAATTTGAACATCAACTTCAAAACCAAATGTTTGAAAAAAGAAGACCTAGGTAGATTTTGAAAAGGGAGACAGAACGGAGAGGCAAGCAAGTGGGAGCTGGAAAACTCCTCAGCTCACCTTGGAAGGGAGGCAAAAACGATGGATTTTTCTGGAATTTGACAGAGAAATGTAGATTTAAGGAAGTTGTTCACAATCTTAAAGGTGTCAAGGATTAAAACAACAGCCTGGGGGCGCCTGGGTGGCTCAGTCTATTAAGCGGAGGTCTTCCGCTCAGCTCATGAGCTCATGGTTGGCGAGTCTGAGGCCCACACAGGGTGCTGTGCTGACAGCTCAGAGCCCCTGGAACCAGCTTCAAATTCAGCGACTTCCCTCTTCTCCACCCCTCCCCCACTCGCACTCCATCAAAAATGAATGAACCTGAAAAAGTTTTTTGAAATAAATAATAAAACAAGGGCTGTACGCTTTGTAAATTTCCAAATTTCAAACGATGAAAATAAATCACTGTGCATTTCACAGAAGGCAAAACAAACAAACAAACAAACAAAAGAAACGAGAAAGAGAAGACGTAGGCCAAAATACGCAAACAAAGCCCAAACGTGAAAATGAGACCCCACGTGCCAGAATGAATACAAGTGTATCATCCCCTCCAACTGGGTTAATACAATTTAATTACCACGACGCATCTGTACTACTCTATGGAAGATGTAGCTCAGACCAAGCACTTGTAGCATCGGCAGCAATGGTGACGCACCCTCACCGGTTACACCCTGCCCCCTGCCTTTTGGTGCTGAGTGTCAGTCTCCAGATGGACATGGGCAGACACATCTAACAGAAGGGCCCAGGGAGGGCAGTGATGGCCTCCGAAAGCTGCACCTGGGGACAGGAGGCGCTGCCTGCCCATCTGGTGGGAGCAACCCCCAACAGTGAGTGAGGGGCAAACCTTCCTCCTGCGCGCTCTCCTTCTGGAGGTTCTGGGGCAGTGTAGAAGGAAAGTCATGCCAGCCAACCATGCCGCCTTGCCTGGCCCCACCGGCACGTCATCAGGAAAAATTCCTCCCAGACACCTGCCAACAATTTGGCACTTTTTCTGAAAGGTTCTGACTTTTTTTTTTTCCTGTGTCTTAATTAGCTTTTAAATTGGGAAGTTTGGAGATGGTATACCAAGGAAGATTGGTCTCATGCCATCTACATCAACTCTAAAATCCTATTATCTGTCATTTGTAACAGCAGACGCTTTTTATTTTTTTTATTTTTTGAGAAACGTATCTGTTAAATATCAGGTGCTCAGCTACATGCCAGCAGCACAATTAAGGAGGGAGGTCTGGCCCCTTGTCCCGGGCAGGCCCTCCTGGTCTGGTGAGGAGGGCCGGGCCAGGCAAACAAGTAAAGGGCCACCTTTAATACAAGGCGGGAGAGAATGAGCGCTAAATATAGGAACCAGGCGGCAAGAGCGGGGGAGTGAGCAATTAATGCTGACGGAGGAATGGGGAGGAGGCTTATGGCGAGTTTGCAGGGCCCCACGCTGCACCACAACAGTGAACTCTAAAGGGAAGAAACTACCCACACAGCCAAAGCTGTCAGCCTGCAGAGCCTGGCTCATCGGGGGCAGCTGAGCCACGCGGAGGGGAAGCTGTGTCCCTTGGCAAGGGTATGGGGACCGTCCAAATGAAATGGGTCACATCTTTTTTAAGTTTATTTATTTTGAAAGAGAGAGAGCGGGGGAGGGGCAGAGAGAGAAGGGAAGAGGGAAGAGAGGGAATCCCAAGCCAGCTCCATGCTGTCGGCGCTGGAAGTGGGGTGAAGTGGGTCACGTTGGGTCCAAGGGAAAGCAGTGGCCCAGGATGACGTGTCATCACACAGGAGACCCCAGCCCCGGGGGCAGGCTCTGATGTTAGCTATGGTAAAATGTTGCTAATGACCAGAGGGGTGAGTTGCGGGCATTTTCTCAGTCCCAAATTGCCCGGGGAGGAGTGGGGGTGGGGGGCACACTGGTTTTCAGCCCCAGGAAACCTGGATGGGTGGGTAGGTGGGTCTCAGCCAACAGCAAAGGGAAAACTAGCATTTACTGAGTAGCCTCTAGAGGTCAGGCACTACAGAACACTCCCATCTTTTTAACTCTACATACTCTGAGCACCTACTGAGTGCCAAACCCTACTTTACGCTTTGGAGATAGAGTGGTAAATAACATGAAAATCCTGGGGTACCTGGGTGACTCAGTCGGTTAAGCAGCTGACTTCAGCTCAGGTCGTGACCTCCGGTTGGTGAGTTCGAGCCTCACACGGGACTCTGTGCCCACAGCTCAGACACTGGAGCCTGCTTCACATCACGAGTCTCCCCCTCTCTCTGCCCCTCCCCCACTTGTGCGCGCATGTGCAGACATGAGCGCGCACGCTCTCTCAAAAATAAATAAACTTAAAAATAAAATGAAAATCCTGCTCTGCTTGCGCAAATAAACACTTGACATGATTTCAGTGATAAGTACCTATCACCAGTATTAAGTACTGAAAAGAAAAAGGGAAAGAAAGGAGGTACTATTGTCAAGAAGTAATCAGGAAAGGCCTCCTGGAGGAGGTGACATCAAGCAGAGACCTGAGTTAATGACAGAAAGAGCCTTAGGACATTTAGTGAGGCTCCCCCGGTCTAAAGATGGAGAAACCAAGCTCAGAGAGGGGCAGTGGCTTTCCCTAGATTACAAAGGTCCGAAGGCTTCTCTAGGGGAGGGGAATTCTTCCTGAGATTCTGGACTCAGGTGATGTGCTCAGAGGCAGCCCACCTTCAGACCCTCCAGTTACATATAGCTGTGGTCGCTGTGGGCTCGCGGACCCTGAGACCAACCCACCTGGTACCGAGTTAGCCCCTGAGCTCCTTCCCTACCCTCTTCTCTTTCTTCTCTCCATGCCCCTTCTTCTCTGTCTCCCCCACCTCTTTCTCCTTCTTGTTTTTACATTCGACTGCGAATAAACACTGATAAGTCCCTAAACATAAAGGTTCAGATTAATGCATAACTAGAGGCAGAACACCTGAGTGACCAGCACCCAAATGAAGAAATAGAATGTTGGGGCGCCTGGGTGGCTCGGTGGGTTGAACATCTGACTCCTGATTTGGGGTCAGGTCATGCTCTCCTGGTTTATGAGTTCGAGCTGACAGCACAGAGCCTGTCTGGAATTCTCTCTCTCTCTCTCTCTGCGCCCCCTCCCCAAAATAAATAAACTAAAAAAAAAAGAAGAAGAAGAAATGGAATGTTGCTTCCACCGCAGAAGACTTCATGTGTCCCTTTCATTTATACCAATCCCTGCCTTGCTTTTCGTACCATTTTACCATCTCTGTATGTGCCCCTACACACTATAGGTTGGCTTTCATAACTTTGAACTTCATATAAATGGTATAATTCTATATATGCCTTTTGTGCCTTGCTCCTTTCACTCGGCATCAAGTATACAAGATTCATCCCTGTCGCTGGGTGTACTGGTTTGCTAGGGCTGCTGTGACAAAGTACCAGAGACTGGCGCCTTAACGGGAACATAGTTCCTCACAGATCAGGAGGTTAGACGTCCAAGGTCAAGGCACCAGGAGGGGAGGGATGCTTCCATCTGTTCTAGGGCTCTTCCCTTGGTTTGTGATTGGCTATCCTCACACTGTCTCCCCCCATCCCCACCCCCTGCATGTATCTATATCTAAATTTCCTCTTTGTATAAGGACATCTTCATGTTGGCTTAGGAACCACCCATATGACTTCATTTTAATGTAATTACCTATGTGAAGACCCCGTCCCCAGCTGTGGTCACCCTCTGAAGCATGGGGGTTAGGACTTTCACATATGAATGGAGGAGGGATACACTTCAGCCGTGACACTGAAACTATAGTTCACTCATTTTCACAAGCATCTCGTTTTCAGTACTGCCTGGCGTCCCACTGCATGAGTGTCCCACCGTGTATTTTTCCATTCTCCTGTGGATTGTCCCTTGAGTTTTTTCCAGGTTGGGGCCATTACAAATAGTGCCACTTTGAGCATTCTTTTTTTTTTTTTTTTTTTTGGTGGAATTTGCTCCACGGGCACACGAGTGTCTATAGGGTTTATAACTAGAAATGGAACTGAGTCATTGGGGTCGGTTTCTCTTCCAAAGTGGCTGCACTGATTTCTCCTCACCCCAGCCACATCATCTCCCATCTTCCAGGCTCTACTTCCTTGGCAACACTTGGTGTTCCCAGACTTGCCAGTGGTAATCGAGAGGTAGTCAACTTTGCATTTCCCTGATGACTGATGGAGCTGAGTGCACTCTCACAGGGGATGTCTGATGCTCCCATTGTGTGAAGTGCCCGCTCGAGTCTTCTGCCGATTTTAAGTTATTTCTTCTAAATTTTTTAATCTCTTCACTTTCTCTGTTCATGGCAATTTTATTGTAAGGGCATCGTTAACACTTTCCTGCCACTGGATTTCGGTCCTTGCCATCCGATTCACTCTGCAAATTTGTAATGACTTGACCGTTGGAGCAGGGTGGGAGCTTCATCCTTCCTTCTCAGGAATCCCTGGGCTTCTCATGCAAGCATTCCAACTTTCCCCTCCAACTGCTCACCTCCACCTGAGGACAGAGCTTCGCCCCAGATAGCGAACCTAATCTTGCTACTTACAAAAAGTACATTTTTCGGTTAATTATAAACATGTGTTTGTTGAGCTAAGTTTCCCTCCATTAAAATTATTTTTGCTGGTAAGTAAATGATAATATATTTAAGTCTCTACAGTCAAATTTGTATTTTTCAAACAACCCATTGGATCAGTATTTTTACACGGATAAGAGTAATTGAGACAGGGTATCTTAAGTAGCCAAGAAATTGGTCCTTCCTATGACAAAAAGTATTCCTTACTCTTTATAAGAAGTTGTCATGTTTATGACCACCATACATAGGTATTATGTCAGGATACTCAGAAGGTAATGAATAGATATTCTTTTTGAATTGAAGTCGCCACAAATACAGAGAGCTTCCTATGTAAGTTAGGTAGGCTCCGATCTGTTCAAAGTAAGACTCTCAAGTCATGACCTCTACCCTTCTTGTGAAAAAGCCATTGGTTGTAAGTCACTGCCAGATAGCAGGTTCGTGTGTTTGGGTCCTGACCCACTATTAAAACAGGAAGCGGTGTACACGTGTGCCATGCACACACACATACATGCTCGTGAGGAAGCCGCGTGCGATGTAGGGGTGAACACTATGGATTCTGATTGTAAAGCCTTGGACTTGGATGATTCCCTTCATCTTTTGAGCCTCCGTTTCCTCATCTGAAAACGGTGGCTTACAACACACATGTATTGTGAGGATTACATGAGAAGAAACGCATTAAAAAATGCGCGGCATGACAGAAGCACTCATAAAACATTAAATAAGGTGGGTTTCTCTTTTGTGACAAGAGGCTAATTTGGGGCAAAGGAGAGTGATTTGCCCCTTCAGCAGGACACCTTGCTCCTGATTCAAGCCACTTGAGTCACCAATCCCCAGATGAGCCCCAGGGGAAGGGGCCGCTGAAGACAGGACACTGACGCCCTGACCTTGGATGGGTGCAGGGCCCCTCACTTCCCCAAGCCAACACCACTTGCATCAGCCAAGCCCAGAGGAGCTGGGTGTAAGCACAGATTCGGTTTCAGTTTTTATTTAAAGATCTTAATTTCTGGACACTTATTTTGGGGATTTCAGCGATGGCTTAAGCTCCTTTAAGACATTCCAAGTTGAAGCCTTTCCTTCACTTGGCTGCTAAAGTTTAATTCAGTCTAATTATTTCATATGGCACCGACTATAATAGTTTCATAATTTCTAGTATATTAAGCACTTAATATGTTGTGTCATTTGGAATCACATATTAAATTCAGCAAAGTACATTTTAATGAGAGTTAAGTGGTGTGAAAATATTAATACAACGTGATGGTTCATCTTGACGCTCCTATTTTGTAGGTCTGCTCCTGATGCACAAATGCCTCTCTCACCAGGTACGGGAAGGATTTAACTGCCTGAGGCTAGAAAGGATGTCTGGGGAGACCCATGTGCCCACCTTTTGCCACATAGCACTTTACAGTGGGATTTCCCATGGAGCCTCACAACCCTATAAAGCAAGTAGGGAAATGGTTATTTCCATCTTAGAGATGAGGAAACTGAGGTTCACTGCTGGCTCTCATAAATGTGGCCCTTCTTGGTTCAAAGCCATTGTGGTGTTTCCCTGGACCATAGCTGGCATTGGTGTGGTCAGGGTGGGGGTGAGTGCTATCTAGGCTCAGGGGAGGGCAGTGAGCATCTGTGGGGGGTGTCATTTCCCTCCCACCTTGCAACCCCACAGAGAATAACTGACAGAACCATCGAGAAGCTGGCAGACTTTCTACTTGGACTTGTGATTCTTTTTGCACCCTCTTTCAGAGTGCCCCTTCCATGCCCTAAACCTAAGCATTTTGTGCTCTTAGGCTGGCCTGGGATTGCCAGAGAAAACGGTCTTGGACTAAATCACAGTGAACTCTTCAGACAGCAACAGCTCAGACTAAGGAGGCTTCAAAGGCAGGCATTAAGGAAACAGAGAGAGAGATTTTAGAGCGAGCCTCACAGAAGCCTCAAACGGGGCTCGTTTATCCCATCGCGGTGCAAAAGTTGGCTCTTGGAGCCAGAAAGATCTGGGAGCAAATTCCAGTATCACTGATTAGCTCTGTCTCTTTCCTTCCCAGGCCTAGGTTTTCCCCATCAGTAAAAGTGCTTATCTCTGAGGCATGGAAGGGAAACGGAACATCAGAAGAAAGGGCAAGGATTCAGATTAAGCTCAGTGAAGAGGAGTGAGTGGGTCTAGGAGCCTGTGTGCTGTCTCTTCCCAGCGACATAACTGCCACCAGGACTTTCTGTGACTCACACCCAAAGCCTTGAAGCCCTCTGGGTGAAAACGGTCCTCATCACAGCCAAGAAAAGAAGGTGCAGATTTCCAGAGCAGCTAAGAAACAGTCCCTGTAGCAATTTAAAAAGAGGAGCTATTTTCACTCTTTAAAAAAGTGTGTTTCGGGGCACCTGGGTGGCTTAGTCGGTTAAGCGTCCGACTTTCGCTTAGGTCATGATCTCACGGTTCGTGGGTTCGAGCCCCGCGTCAGGCTCTGTGCTGACAGCTAGTTCAGAGCCTGGAGCCTGCTTCCGATTCTGTGTCTCCCTCTCTCTCAGACCCTCCCCACTCATGCTGTCTCTGTCTCTGTCTCTCTCTCTCTCTCTCAAAAATAAATAAAACATTAAAAAAATTTTTTAAAGTGTGTTTCACCCAGGCAGGTGCAAAATTAAGGAAAGAGGACCAAAATAAGACTAAGAGAGTGGTTATGCATCGAGTATTTTATACCTACCATGTACCTCCCACATGCCCAGGGCCTATTCTAAACACTTCGCAAGTAGCAGCTCATCTAATGTGCTCGGCTGTTCACGTCAAAACTGAAGTCAGTGACATGAAACAATGCTCAGCATCCCTCCTCATCAGGGAAATACAAATCAAAACCACACTGAGATACCACCTCATGATGGTCAGAGTGGCTAAAATGAGCAAATCAGAGGACTCTAGATGCTGGCGAGGATGTGGAGAAACGGGCACCCTCCTCCACTGTTGGTGGGAATGTAAACTGGTGCAGCCCCTCTGGAAAACAGTGTAGAGGTTCCTCAAAAAAAAAACACTAGAACTCCCCTATGACCCAGCAATAGCACTGCTAGGAATTTACCCAAGGGATACAGGAGTGCTGATGCACAGGGGCACATGTACCCCAATGTTCATAGCAGCACCTTCAACAATAGCCAAAACATGGAAAGAGCCTAAGTGTCCATCAATGGACGAATGGATCAAGAAGATGTGGTTTATCTATACCATGGAATACTCCATGGCAATGAGAAACAATGAAATCTGGCCATGTGCAGCAACATGGATGGACCTTGAGGGTGTTATGCTGAGCGAAATAAGTCAGGCAGAGAAGGACAGATACCATATGTTTGCACATATAGGAGGATTAGGAGGAGCTTAACGGAGGACTGTGGGGGAGAAGAAGGGGAAAAATAGTTGGGGAGAGGGAGGGAGGCAAACCATGAGAAACTCTTGAATGCCGAGAACAAACTGAGGGCTGATGGGGGGGAGGGGAAGGGGGGTGATGGGCATGGAGGAGGGCATTTGTGGGGGTGAGCAATGGGTGTTATATGGAAACCAACCTGACAATAAACTATTTAAAAAAACAAAACAAAAACTGAAGTCAGTGTTCAAACTGCCCTGCTGGGCACGTCCTACAGGTGGGGGAGAAAGCCAGATATTTTCAAAGTTCCAGGCACAAAAAAGAGATCAGGGGGAGGGTGAAAAAGTATGGCCTGGGCTATGCGCCCCCCCACCCCCACCCCGCCAAATCCAAGCTGGGGAAGGGGCAGGATCATAGGGCACCACGGAGGTCAGGCATCTGGGATGGATTAGAACTCCTCTAACCACAGCAGGGGCCAAGCCGGAAAAGCAAGGGCTGCAAGCTCAGAGGGGATTAAGGAAGCTTGGAAGGAGCAAGTCCCCTCCAGCCATAGCTGACCCTGCCTCAGGCCGCCCTCTGAGCTGTCGGCACACATCTTCTTCCACTCGCCCCTGCCCCCACCCCTGGTTTTCTTCACGGGGAGGCCAAGAAGGAAACTTGAAAAACCTCATTTACACTGGGTGATTAGGTGGGAGAGAATACTTCAAAAGAGAGCTTACAAAAACAAGGTTTAAGTCAGAGCATGTGCTGCTCAAAGGGATTTGTAGGACCTGGGGTGGGGGTCCTCTTTCGTGCCCCTCCTCCTTCCCCCCTTCCCAGCAGCCTTGCTCTGTGTCTGGGGCCTTAGGAGCTTCTGGGCCAGGCCTGTGAACTCGGCACATCCCTGCCCTACAATTCTGGGTAAAGCCTCTTGATGCCACCAATGCCATTCGACCCCAGGGTCCCGGGCAAAAAGGAGGCCATGGTTGCTTCTCCGTATCCACGCTTCTTCTACCCTCTGGCGGGGCTGATGGGAATCCCTGGCCCTTCTCCCTTCAAATGAATGACATATGGAAACACTCAATGTTCCCAGGCTGCAGGGGAAACACTATAGTTAGAGAATCCTGAGATCTCCTGTCTTCACTGACCTGTTTTCAATATGCAACAGCCCGTTTCTTCATTTAGCAACATTTCGTTAAAGTTGGCTCTGACCTCTCCCACTCAGAGTGGCAGGAAGCTCCACCTCAGACGGGATTGCGCGGACCACTCTGCATCTCATGAGGTTCTGCAGCCTAGGACATTCAGGGAAGACTGTCAGGACTCAGGCCACCTCGGGTCTCGGAGCGGAGGGGAGACACCAGCTCTGAGGGCCAGCAGGGGCCGGGGCTCCCACTGCAGCTCTGAGGCTGTGCAGTTTTCTCTGGCATCCACGTACCCCTCCCTGCTTTCAGTGCCGTCCCCTTGAGTCTCTCCTCACCGAGTCCCTCCAGACATCTGTCCTCCAGCTTCATGCCACATCCAATCCACCTTGTCCCCTCTCATCCCAGCCCTCCCCCTCCCTGCACGCTGGGCCTTCAGGGCTCAGAGGCAAGTGTTACATGGTTCAGCAGGTCTCAGACCCTAGTGCCCCCTGCGGACTGCTCCTGGGATGGTCTATGTCCCTAGAATGACCTGCATGCTCTACCTTTCTAAAATAGAAAACAGTGGGGTCCTTGGGTGGCTCAGTTGGTTAAGTGTCCAGCTTTGGCTCAGGTCATGGTCTCACGGTCCTTGGGTTCGATCCCTGCGTCGGGCTCTGTGCTGACAGCTCAGAGCCTGGAGCCTGCTTCAGAGTCTGTGTCTCCTCTGCTCGACCCTCCCGGGCTCACGCTGTCTCTCTCTCGCTCTCATAAATAAAGAAAAAACATTTTAAAAATTAAAAAAAGTAAACATTTTTAAAAAAATAAAATAAAATAGAAAACAAAAAGTTGAATTTTTACATGTTGCTATTTATAGTCTCAAAAAAAGTCCTTCAGTTACCCAGTTACAAAAAAAAATCACAGCATGTCAAAGCTGAAAGAGATGTTAAGGATCTTAGGGCTGTCTCCTCGCTTTGCAGAGAGGTGGCGGGAATTGGGCAAGGTCACAGAGACTGATGCAGGAAGAGATGGAAACTAGAACTCAGATCTCCCTCCTCTGTAACACAAAACTGCTCAGTAAGAAAGACAAACAGACAAAAACAAAAACAAAACCTCCAAATCAAACCAACCAGCCCCCCCCCCCCCAAGCTCCACCTCCGGCTCAAAATAACACATACTGGTGTAGCCAGAAACGGTGAACAACCTGGTCCATCTCCTGCTGGTTTTCGCAATAAGGCAGTTACGACCCATGAGATGTACCTGTCACCATGACAGGTGTGCGCATCAACTGTGACGAAAAGGCTCTTCTTCTAAATAAATGAATAAAAACGTGGATGCTAATTGAAGATTAGCATCATCTCCCATCAATGCTAATACGCTTTTTGGTTATTTGCAATTCCCTTTTGTAAATCTGAGGGAAACATCATTGCCCAAATTAGCTCTTTTCGCTCAATGAAGGCCATATTAGCATTCTGAGGTTTGTGTTTGCTTACTGCTTATTTAGAGAGAGGTCAGATGAGAAGCTGGGCGGCCTGCACCCGATTTCCATGTCGCTGAAGGCAGGTGGGGGGAAGGAACTCCAAAGTCCCCAGAGGCCAGGCCAGGTGCTCCCAGGCTGTGGTCTGAGTCAGGCTCACCGTGATGAGCCACAGCGCGACCGGGAGCACCGACCGACCACCTCCACAGTGGCCTCTCCCGCCTGAAGGTCTGGCCCAGATGGGTGACATTGACTCAGGGAGCTCCCAGGTCTTCCTCTGCCCGGCCCTGTCTGTTGGGCCCTCTCCGGGCTGCATCCATATCGAGTGACAATTCGAATGTGCCCTTCTCTCCTGCTCACCTTCATCCCCAGTCACTCTGTAAACCCCACGTTTGCTCGGCTCCCTTGCTGGAACCGAAGTCCACAGCAACACGCAGCCGCGGCGCTGACGTCACAGACGCTTGCTGTGTGGTGAGGGAACTAGCGCAGGAAGGAAAGTCTGGGCTGATAAGGCCTTGGGAGCCTTGTCCAAAACAAAAGGGGGGCCGTACTCCTGGCCCCAAATCTTTCCTCGCGCGAGTTCCAGTGTGAAGAGGAAAAGATCGGTTTCTGAAACCAGACTTGCCTCCAAATCCCAACTTCCTTCACGACTGGCCGGAAAATTTGGGCCTGGATTAACCAACTAGAGCTTGTTTCCTAACCTGCAAATTGAGGGGAAGGGCACGGGTCAGCTTAAGGGCCCGGCCCAGGGCTGGACCAAAGCGAGGCGACCTTTCTCGGTCTGCCACACCTCGAGTCACACTATGGAAAGCGCTGGCCGCAAGCGCACGCTCGGCGCCTCGCCCTTGGCTTCAAGCACCGACGCCGGGCCCGAGCACCCCAGGGGAAGCAGCGGGGCGCCAAGAGCCACTCGGCCGCGCGGCGACCCCGGGCCACTCTGCCCGGCCCCTTCCGGTGCGCGGCCGGCATTTCCAGCTCTCGCCGGGTCGCGGGTCCTGGCGCGGGGACGGCCCGACCGGCTTTCTGTGGGGCCATCGCGCGCATCACGGCCCCTCGTCCCCCCAAGATGCGCTGGCGCCGCTCACGCGTAGTTTCGGGGACACCGTGCTGCGCGGTTCTCGGTGGAGCCCCGCGGGCGACCCCTGGGGGCCCAGCCGGGACGGCCAGGAAGAGGCGCGCGACCGCGCGCACCACGTGACCGAGTGAGAGGCCCGCACCCTCCCGGGGCGCGCAGAGGTCGGGCGGGCCGAGGGCCAATTTCCCATGGTCCTTTAATTTGCATATACAACGTTGGAAGGTTAGAGAAATAGAGTTGATTTGGCTGTAATCACAAAGATACAATTATCGTGTGTACGAGATACACAAGGTCATAACGTCTTCAATATTTAGTTTTTTAAGAAGCGCAGTAAAGTCACCATAACTGTAAAAGTCTTTGGGTTCTCTGCTTTATATACTTTCCTCGGGAGCTTGCGAGTCGTGCTCGCTTCGGCAGCACATATACTAAAATTGGAACGATACAGAGAAGATTAGCATGGCCCCTGCGCAAGGATGACACGCAAATTCGTGAAGCGTTCCATATTTTGCACCTGAGTTTACCCCTCCATGAAGACACTTTTTCCTTATAGGTTCTATCTTTTGTTTCACACAAAGGAAACTGTAGTCCCAGGAGACGGAATAAGAGAAGGTAGGGCGTAGACAGATTTTTATCTTGGTCGTGCTTTCTATGTCTGGCCCCAGTCTTCGATCTTTTCCATCTCACCTCTGCTTCCCCTTGCACTATCCTGAGTCCCACGGTACCTTGCACGTCAAGAAACGGCCTTGCCAAAGTTGACCCACTTCAGGTCCAAAACAGAACAGGAACCGAGTGCTGTGACAGACAAGGTGGCTCTAATAGGAACGCGCAACAAGACTCACTTCTCAGGCTGCCTCTGAATCTTAAAAAAAATAATGCCCACTCCTAACTGAACATCTACCGTGTGCCAGGGGCTTCACCAATATCCTATTTTCGTTTCCTGCCTTGTGAGTCCCGTTGTCACCATTTTGCAGGAGTCCTCGAGAGGCAAAGCAACCTGGGCGTGATCACGTAACGGGTAAGTGGCTGTGGCAAAACCTTCAGAGGCACAGGCCCTGAAAAGATGGGCGCCCTGCCCCCGCGTAATGAATTCAAAACCACAGTCCTAATTAGTAAGATGGGAAGAAAAGTCCAATAAGTTTCAGATTTCCCGCGATGATTTATCAATGTTTTTTGGAGAAAAAAAAATTTCCAGGAGAGAAATGTGGGTGCAGACAGGAGCCCCCGAGGCGCCCTAGGCATCGGCGGGTCCTCTCCCGGCGGGCGCTCGGGGCTGCCGAGCAGCGTTCCATCAGGGATCCATTTCTGTTCCCTTCAGTGGACGTGAAATGATCCTTTCCAGGTAACAGCAGAGAATAGGGGTCTGTGGGACCTCTCACTGCACCTTCTCCTCGGCTCACAGCCTCCAGTGGATGGAGTTGGAGGGCAAGCTTTGGTTTTCTTTTCTTCCCCCAAACATGGCTCTTAGGAGGAACTTGGGCAAATGGCTGAGTAGTTTTCAATGTCTCCTGGGCATGTTTCAATGCCAAACAAGGAAAGGACCAATGTTGATGTGACTCTCTCTCCTTCCAAAGAAACTTGCCATTCCTCTTTGTATGACCCATTGTCTTGGAGCAGAAAAGAGGGAAGAGGCAAGTCTTAGTCCTGGAAAACCCAGACACCTGGCTGACTTTCCTAGCTCTGCACTGTTCTATGAAGTAAAACTTCTTTCTATTCCTGTTATAGATGAGGAAGTTGAGGCACAGAGAGATTCAACAACTTGCCCAATGTCACGTGACTAGTAAATGGCAGAGAAGGGCTTGAGGCCCAGGAAATCTGGCTAGAGAGCTTGTGCTCGTAACCAAACACTATGCCACCTTTGAAGGTAAACAGTGAGAGACAAAGCTGTTTAGAATCAACGGAAAGAGCATGCAGGTTCAGTTCTGCTTTTGTTGGTGTTCTGAATTCAAGGACAGGAGCCGTAGTTTTGCAAAGGATCTAGGCTATCCCTTAGATCCAGGTAGGTAGAATAGGTGTTGGGTGAACTGGACCCTCCTTGGGGCACAGCTGGAGAAGGAAGAAAGTTTTCCTAGGCCGACAATGTCTTACTAGACACCTGCCTCCTCCCTCCCCCCAATAATCCTATTAATGAAGGGTTGTCTGACCACTAACCTTGTGCTTAACTAATATCAGGCAAATGAGCCTGTCTCCCAATAGCTGTAATCCAGAAGCACTTAGAGACTCCTCCCCTGAGACATTTCCAGCATCCAGATAAACCGCAAAGTTGGAACCCCTTCATTTAGACATCTGTTGAGCTACTATGAGGCACTGGGCCCTGTGTGTTGGAGAATACAAGGAAAAGCAAGATGTGTGTGGCCCCTGCTGCCAGGCACTTACAGCCCTATGGGAAACACACACAACCAAGGATAACTCAGAGAGGGGTGTGCACTCTTAGCTTTAGGAACCAAGTGCCACAGGAATGCAGAGGTCAGTCCCAGGAATCCGGGGGTCTGCCGGCTGTTTTTTGCCAACAGGTTACCCAGATTTGCAGGATGAAAGGAGGTGGGGATTTCTCCCAGTGGTTGCAAAATCAAGCCCCCAGATGCTGACTGTCCACCAGGGGCTACAGTCTACTCAGTTGCTCCCCCTGGATTTGCTGGGATGGGTGAGACTGTCTAACCGCATCTCCTTATGAGTATTCGTGAGTTTCTCCGCTGATCAAAAGGTAATCTGAGGTCGAGTGGGTATGTTTATCTGGTTCTTTATCCTCAGACCCCGGACTCCAGAGCCGAACCTGCTGCGGGCACCTCCTGGAGTCAGGGGTGTGAAACCAAACACCTCAGAAGGAACACCCAGGATGAAGGTCTGTGCTCCGTAGCCCGCCGGCAATTCCCGAAACCCCACTTTTTCTCCCAAAGACAACGCTCCCGAGTCTCGGGCCTTCGGGCGCTGGCTGTAATGCCTAAAATGTGTCGCAAGGTGGCAACGTTGTGGCGAGAAATAGACTTTTTAAAAATCCTGGGTTTTTTTTACCAAAGCATATTTTCCCTATTAATGTTTCATTTAACTTAATTAGAATCTGGTAAACTAATTAAAGTAGCTACGAGACCCGCAATCAGCAATAATTCGTATAATTATTGATAATTACATCCATACCAATCGTTTGGTTATTAACATTTGGGGGAGAACAAACCACTTCTGAAGGGTCGAGGAACCCAAGAGGGTTGTTTTTGCGACAAAGCTTTCTGGGTCGGATCCGCCCACACCTCCAGTCTGCAGAGATTCCGGTCCAGATGGGGCGCCCTTTCGCGGGAGCCCCCCGCTGCCTATGGCTTTTTTCCCCCTCCACTTTGGGGAATTCGTTAAGGGAAGGTGAAAAGGAATATTTGCTAGGCTCCTCTGCCCGGGACGCGGCCACGGAACGTCCTGCCTGGGCAGCCACTGCAATTCCCGTTGTACAGAGCAGCCAGTGCTGCTTGCAAAGGAGCGGTCACGTCAAGGGGGTGAAGCCTCGTGCTGTCCCCCACACCTGCACTGTTCGGCGCGTCCCAGCACCGCTCGGCCCTGGACGCAGTCACTTACTCGCTTCCTCTCCCGGCCTCAGTTTCACCGTTGGCCCAGTGGAGAACCGAGAGGGTTGGTGCCACCCATAGGAAACGTTCCCGCTGCCTGGAGGGTCCGTGCTGGGGGATCGCGCATCCCGAGGCGACTTGGTCCCTCGACGACACATCACAGTTTAGCCACTGCTCTCATTGCCATTATCTCTCTCGTGTCCGCTCTTGTGTCTAGCCCTCCGAACGTCCCGGGACTGGGGGGGGGGGAGGGGGCTGTGAGCCCTAGCGCAGGGGGCCCCGGGGACCGGCTTGCGGCCTCGGCAGTGCGCCCGGGGGCTCCTCCCCCGCGCTGTTTCCTGGCGGCGGGCGGCGGGCTCCCTGCTCGCCCGCTCGCCCTGGGCCCTCCAGACCACCTGCCGCCAAACTTCCCGACTGGCGCAGCCCAGGGCTCCCCGGCCCGAGGGGCTAGCCCGGCGGGCGGGGGATCGCAGGAGCCTTCTGAGACGCCGGGCATGTCGGAGGGCGAGGCCGGCGGGGCGACGGACCCGGGGACCCCGCGGCCCTGCGCCCCGCTTCCCTCCCAGAGCGCTTCCCCGCGCTCGGGGGGCGGGGGGGTGAGAGGCCTGAATATTATTTTACGCGGGCCAAAACGGAGGCCTAGAAGAATGAAGGGAGTGACATAGAACCCTTGGTCCTCAGCCGAGGTGGTGAGGCTGGAAGTCAGGGCTGAATGATCCTCAGGAAGGTGCGATTTCCCTCTCCAAGCACACTCATCTCCTCCTCCAAAAAGTGCGCTGCAGCCTTTATCTGTAGCCTAACCAGCAGGTGCGCTGTGGAAACCGAGGCCCACAGGAGGCCTGCGGCGAGGTGAGGACTCATCAACAGCCGCCAGGAGGCAACCCACCTCGGTCACACGCACCCTGACCTCCCCCCCCCCCCCCCCCCCCCCCCCCCCCCCCCCCGCCATCTCCCAGGTGAGACCACCTGACTCCAGCTCAGGCGGGCGTCACCCGGCTCCTTGGGCTCCTCCATGTCCGCACAGCCTCTCGGACCGAAATGGACAGAACATTAAAAACTGCCGTGGCTCCCTCCGTTAGGGTAGCGGAGGGGCAGGCAGGAGGACATCTGGGTACTGCCAGGCTTGCCCAGACGACGTCCATGCTAGGTACCTCGCCCCCGCCCCTCCCCAGCGCTCCGGGGCCAGGCCTGCGGCGTCCGCGCCTCCTGGCAGTTCTGAGTGAACCTGGGCTTCCCGGCAGGGGCCGGGCAAAGTCTCCGGAAACTGTCTCGTCTCTGACCGCACGGGAGATGACTTCCCCGTTGGGGCAGGTGTGGAAGCGAGCGCCGGTAAACCCTGGGCCCTTGCGGGAGCTCCCGGGAAGAGTCTGAGACCCTGGCACCCAGGAGCCTGCCTTAGTGCTCTCACCTCTGGTCGAAAGGCTCAAGGGAGGGTCCCAAACGTGGGGAGAAGGTGGCCTGGGGGTCAACCTGGGTGTATCTGAAGGACTGGTAGAGAGGTGGGCGAGCTCGCTGCTGCCCACCTGAGCGGTGCGATTCTCAGCCCCGGCGCCCCAGAACTTGGGCCGCCGCGGTCTTCAAGCCCCACCTGTTGCCCCACCCCTCAGCCCGCCTCCTCCCACCCTTCCCGCCTCCCTACTCCCACCTCCACAGCCCCAGGAAGTAACAGCTTTCTCTCTCTCTCTCTTTTTTTGTTTATTAAAAACAAAACAAAAGTCACGGATACAGGGTGGTCTTCCCAAACAGGCTCAAGGTGGTCTCCATCTCGTGAGTCGGTTGTGGCCCTTTTTAAAGTGCTGTTACATCAAGAGGTTACAAGAAAAAAAAAATAGACAAAAAAAACCCAAAGGGGAATGCCAAATGGGACTGGAAGCAGGTCCAGGAGAAGGAAGCAAAATAACTTACAGCATAAATAAAACCGAACCCAATACTGAACCAAGAGAGACTCACAGTACATTTATATCCATTGCACATAGCCACTTTGTCATTAGGAACAAGTTTCAGAAGTGGACGGGGGGGGGGGGGGGGGGGGGGGGGGGGGGGGGGGGGGGGGGGGGGGGGGGGGGGGGGGGGGGGGGGGGGGGGGGGGGGGGGGGGGGGGAAGTGGGGGGGGGGGGGGGGGGAGCGCGGGGCCAGCGCCAGAGAAGTTGCTACATTGTGTACACAATTGGGGGTCCGAGGCTGTATGGGGTGGGGGAGGCCCCCTTTCCCCTTTCTTACCCCCTTCGGTCCATTTAACCCCATGAGGTCCGATGCCCTGGAGTTCAACCGTGGGGCCGGGTGGTATTTACACTTGGAAACGGAGAAGGGGCCCTGGGCCGAGGCGCCCGGGAGGAGGGCTGGCGGACGGGAGGCTGTATTTACATCGGTCTTGTCCGAATGGCTTGTTCCTCGCTCTCGGCCGCCGCGGCCTTGGGTATTTACAAGAAGAGAGCAGCATGGCTTGAGGGCGCTGGGCGCGGCCTGGCCGGCCCTAGGGCAACAGCGGGGGCTTGAAGGAGCAGTTGCCAGTGCAATGGCGGGGCGTCAGCATCTTGCAGGAGAAGTGGTGCAGGGCGTCGTGGGCTTCTGGAGAGACAGTCGGGCGGGCCAAGTTGGGCACCTCTCCTGCCTAGGCTCCCCGGGGAGGCCTACCCGCTTGGTGCACTCGCCTCCTCCCCTGCCCCCAGGGTCTCACCCACCCTCTTGCAGCTCTGGGGTTCTCAAGTGGGCGGATCAGGAAAAGGTGCGAGGGTAGGAGTGAGAACTTCGGGAGTTTAGAACCACTGCTCGGGTTCGTAGCCCCATTATGCAGAAGAGGAAACTGAGGCACAGAAAGAGGGATGTCAATCTGCCCACGGCCAGACTTGGATCCCATGGAAGATTTTCCAATGCCCAGGGTTCAAGGGGCTCTTTCTCCCTATTCTATCGTTCTATAATTATTTCTCCATTAAAAAAAAAATCCCACTTCCCTCTCTCAGGTAGACCTGGCCTTTCCCTCTCACTAGCCCAGCAAATTACTCTTTCATTCATTCACTCCATTCATTCATCCATCATTCATCCATCCATCATTCATTCATTCATCCATCTATCATTCATTCATTCATTCATTCACTGCCACAGCCAGAGCCTGGCAACCCGCCTATCTTTGTTCTCCAGCTTCCGCCTTCCGCACCTTTTAATTTCTGCTGGATGGCATAGCGCGCCTTCCGCTCTTGGTCGAGTTCGTTACACAGAGTGTCTGGAAGACATGGAGAGGAGCCGGTGAGGAAATGAGACCACCCTCCAGCCGGCGGGGTCACAGTCTGGGCCTCACCCTCTCCCCAAGCGCTCAGCCCCCTCGAAGAAACAAATCCGGGGGACCGAGGGAGGGAGCATCCGTACTCCAAACTGCAGCCTGGCGGAGGGAGGAAATGGCCTGGGATGGCGCTTAAAGGCAGACGGATCTAACCAAAATTAAAGCAAACTTAGGCATTACTTCCCAGGTAATTTTACGCCTCGATTTTTAATTTAGAAACCATGGAAATTGCCGCGATAAGAAGTTCAATCACTCCATGTAATGATGCCTGCAAGCCGTTTGCTGGGCTCGCTTGCCATTCTGAGGCTAATCAGAGTATACAAAGGATATTAAATAAAAAAATAATTGTTAAATTACCTTCAATTTAAATCCAAATGACTGAGCCAACATTGCGGCTCCTGCCAGACGAGCGGCAGTTACGGCCCGTGCGCGCGCTCACCTGACTCCCGTCTTACCTCTGACAATTTGCAGCTGTTGTACCATTTCTTCTCGATAAGCCAATTCCCTCTTCATTTGATCCTGAAAATTATCTGTGCAAATTGATTAAGTGAGAGCTGTTAGGCGCAGCCCCCTCCCTCGGCCCCATTTCCCCACTCCCCTCCCCCACCCCCACCCCCACCCCCACCCCTTCGGTCTGTGGCCTAGCGGGAAACCC
The DNA here is from genome assembly GCF_003009895.1 of Hyaena hyaena. Classification (NCBI taxonomy): domain Eukaryota; kingdom Metazoa; phylum Chordata; class Mammalia; order Carnivora; family Hyaenidae; genus Hyaena; species Hyaena hyaena. Next base: position 1,743,101 of record NW_024080647.1, read on the forward strand.
TGGAAAAGCAGGGTTCCGAGGCTCAGGCAGGGCGCGCAGCCGCAGCTGCCAGTCCTGGGGTCCCGGGGCGCGCGGGAAGAAAGCTCTAGCGCTGAGGTGGGGTGAGGTGGGCCAGGAGGGGGTGGGGGGTACCTTTGAGACTCTGAAATTCTCGCTCCAGCTTCTTGCGGAGCTCCATTTGCTCCAGGAGCAGTTTTTGCAATTCGTCTGCGAAGGGCCGGGAGTGTGAGGTAATGGAGGGTGTGCGGGACTCAGCACCCCCCCCCCCGAGATCTTGCAGGTCCCTCCCTGAGAGGGGAGTGGGGGAGGGGAGACCCTCCGCACTGGTCTCCCCATTTGCTTCCAAAGAACCCGGGCGAGGAAAAGGGGCTAGGAGATAGGTTGCCCAGGAGAATTAAAATCAGGATTTGGGGTTCTAGGCCCTGACTCCAGGCGTAACCAGCTTTAAGTTGTTCCAAACTCCCTAGCCTTAGAAGCTGGCCCAGGACTTGATTTACCCCTCCAAATGACACACCCCATTCCTCCTTTCAATATTACAGCGCTGGGTGAATCTCGTCAAACACTTGGCCCCCTGCCCTGGAAAAATACATATTTTCACAATAATCTGTTCACAATTCAGGGGGTCCCAGGACCCCCAAATCCATACTAGGAGCCCGCATATAAATCACCAATGATTTTGAAAATAATTGCATATCCTGTGAAATTTGTAACCAGGAAGAGTGGAAGACCACCAATACCCCTCCCCACCCCGCCCGCCGTTCCTGCACCAGTTTCCAAGATCATTTCTGGACTGGTTGAGGGCAGGGTGGTGGATAGCAGGTGAGTGTGGAAAGCACTGTTAGCGCCCTCAGCACCAGCTACGGAGGAAGGGCAGGGGCTGCCCTGACCATGGAGCTATTGGTATCAAGATCCTCCCCATGGGGAGGCTCTCTGAGAAATCCCAGGTGCTGAGGAAACACACACACACACACACACACACACACACACACACACACACACACACACGAGACAGTGTCCCTCATTTCCTCCCAAAAATGGGAGGTAGAGGAGCAAAGTGGGGTTAGAGGCTCCTGTCCTCTGTGCCTCGAGCCACACTCACCCCCTTGCAGACAGAGCAGCTACCCTAGGACCCCATTCCCAAAACATGCTCCCTCCCCACCCCATTTAGGGGGCTTTGGGGTGGGGGCACCACACATTAATTCCAGGAAAAAATTAACCTCTCAGACTCCTAAAATAAATGCCTCTTTGCAATCTTGCTTTTCAGAAAAAGTCCTGTTTTCCAGTGAGGTTGGGAGACCCAGATTGCCCTGACTGTCACATGCATCAAGTTCTCAGAATCATTACTCATTTCTCTTTTTTGCTGGGTTCTTCAGACAGGCCCGCCTCAGGAACCCAAACTTCTAATGAACCTCTAGGGGTTTGGTTCACTCGCCCCACCTCCGCCCCTCCCCATACCTCTGTGCCAGGATAATGGGTCCAGAGGATTATCCTTTGCACTCAGTGAAAACGGATTCCCCAAGAGCCCTGTCTTCCCACGCACTCCCTTACAAGAAGGGTTCATCTCCCCCAACCACAGTGTACCCCCATTTCACAGATTTAACCTCACCTCTGGCCAGGTTCTCGATATCTTTCTCCACTAGCTGAGTTCCTGTGACGTCCAAGGTGAGCCCATCTTCACCTGGGATACAAGGGCGGGTAAAAGGGATTCTATCCTGGGAGAGGCCTTGGGAGGGGGTGGGGGAGCTTTCCCGAACTGTGTTAAGTCAGGGAGCTACTACAATCAGTTACAGGCATGCAGTATTACCTACCTTCCAAGCTATCATTTTAGAGTGACCCACTGAAGGAGAGTGGACCCGGGGAATGTAGGCTATCTTAGAACAGGAAGTATACCCTTTGACCTGCTTCATGTGGGTGACGGTGTCTCTCATTTCCTTTTAGTACACCCCCTTCCCTTTCCCTGGAAGAGCCCCAAACCCACTAAGGAGGAAAGCCCTGGCCTGCACCTCGCGCGCTGTTTAAATAGGTCTCTGCCAGCCGCACAAGGGGACCAGCAGCCGCTTACGCTTGATCGAAAGCCTTCCTCAAAAGCCAAGCCCAAGCCCGTGGAAACCTAGGAGACCTGGGCCCCAGCTTCCGGGTGGGGTTGGTGCGTGAGGGTCCTAGGGCTCACCTCGGTCTGTATTTGCGGGACTTGGCTGGGAGATACTCCTTTGGTCTGGATAGGATTTCCTCGTTTCCAAATCGTCGGCGGTCGAGTGATTGTCTTCCTTATCTGGTTCTTAAAGGCAATAAACCGAGTTTCAAGGAGAAGCAAAGCAACCGTGACCCCGATACGGCCAGAGCTGCCACGGTCGGGGCGCCCGAGCCCTAATTAAAAGCGTTGTGGCCGCCGCTGGTTCCCGGCTGTGCGCCTGGGCTTGCACCCCGAGGCTTTGGGCCGGGCACCCCCTCCCCCGCGCGCGGTCTGCTCATCCCGCGCTCCACGCCCCCTCCCTAGCCCCTCGGAAAAGAACAAGACGAGCAGCCGAGCCCACCAGGGACGAGCGACCTACATCGCGCGCAGATACTGGGGCACCGCGAGCGCGCGCGGCCGCCGGGTCCGCCTGCGCGGCTCCCGCCGAGAACGCGGCCCAGGCGGCGACCCGCACGGGGTGGCGGCGGGGGAGACTTCCTTTCGGGCTCAGCCTGCCCGGATTTCCGAGGCCCTCAGCCCCTCCTCTTCGAGCCATAGGGGCCCGGCGCACTTGCAGGTGTCTCCCCCCAACCCCCACCCCCACCCCCACCTCCCGGTTGGGCAGCAGCCACCGCGGGCTCTTCGGAGGTATCCAAGCGCGCAGCCCAGCTCCCACACCCTCTGCCCTGCCCTGACCTGACCACAGAGGACCTCGGGGCCTCAAACGCTTGCTGAATAAATGAGAGGACTTGAAAGAGGTGCCAGGCGTGGTTTTAAAAAGGATTTAAGCCAGTGTATGTGGTGTATGTGAGCGCGTGTTGTGTGGTGGACAGGGCAGTTTGTTAAGTGACCAAACGATGGAAGTTGTTGGGAGTCCTCGCTTAGCTTCGTCTCCCTCTTTCTCTCGCTCTCTTTGCTTCTCTTTTTCTCCCCTCGTCTTCGCAGCAGCCCCCACCTCCCAGCCCTGGCCCTGCGCCCGCGGTCCCCGCGTCACATTGGCCAGCGACCTCGGCGGGGGGCTGGGGGCGTTACCGTGGGCCTCGGGGGTGCAGAGGTAGGAGGCCGCGGGCCCCAGCGCCGCCGCCGCGCTCTTCACGTGCTCGTCCCGCTCTGGCGCGTACACCTGCGGCGGCCGAAAACGACAGGCGGTTAGGGGGGCGCTTGTAGCGGCTCAGGGTCGCCCAGCCCTGGCCGCGGCCGAGAGCGAGCGCCGAGAGGGAGGCGGAGGTCGGCCAACCCGTGGGACCTGGGAGCCCCGGGGCGGCTGTGACGCACGCGGGGCGGCCTGGCGCCCTCGGAGGCCACAGCGCCGTTCTGGTTTCAGGGTAATTATTCGCGCCCTCGAGACATTTATCAGAAAGACAAAGAGGCTCTCAAGCCAAGGGCTGTCCAAAGCCTCCCCCCACCCTTCGCCCACCTCCTTTTCGGCACCTTCCCGCCAGCCCGCGCCCAGGCCCCGCATAAATGACGCCTTTTGCATCCAGCTAATGATTCGTGCTTTAATAGACCCAATGGAATTGTACAGGTGTGTGCACCCACTTTCAAATGGCGAACGACTTCGGCTTAGTTGCACAGCTCCGACCGGAACCCGGGGCCCAGACAACCTGAGAGCCCCTCTCCCGCCCCGCAAGCCATCTCGACAGCTGCTACCAAATGAACCCCGCGGTTCCCCAGGCCAGAGTTCAAAGAGACACAGAAAACTACAAGTTAGGTAGAGGAAGATTCCAGAACCCCGACTGCTGGGTCCCGGCTTGAGGGAGAGGCGGTCCTCTCCTCTCCTGACCGGCCCTTCGTCCCCGGACTCTGCTCTCCATCTGGGCGGGTGAGCCACGGGCCGGGGCTCGCAGGCGCGTTTCTCTGTTCGGGTCCCTTTCTCTGCTCCGCGTTCTTTCCCCAGATCCCTTCTATTTCACTGTGTTCCTGAGGTCCCTGCCTGTCTCTGCGCCCCCACCCCCCAACGAAAACTCAGCACACTGGCTTCTCAGGCCTGTCCTCCCCCCCCCCCCCCACCACCGGATTTTCCGAAACCCTCACTGGGCGGGGCGGGGCGGGGAGTCCCAACAAGTTCAATACTAGCTACCGAAGCTGGGCCTACCCAGAGCAGCTGGGGCCTGCGGCTCGCCCGCCCGCTCAGAACACGATTCCCGTCCCTAACTTGGCCAGTGCCTGCCCCACATCCCGGAGGTGCCGAGGGGTAAGCGGGGAGGCGCCACCAGCGAGGCGGGCGCGGGGCTCACCTTGGCCGGCGCGGGGCCCCCCAGCGGCCCGCAAGGCTCTCGCAGCTCATAGCCGCCGCTCGGCGGGCTCCTCTCAGGTCTCCGCACCGCGTCGTCGGCCGCCAGGTCCCCAAATGTTGACCGGCTGGCTGCGGGCAGCCCCGGGCGGCGCCGGGGACGCGGGCTGCCGCCATCGGCGGAGTCTGTGGGACCGTCGGCGCCCGAAGAGGTGGCAGACGGGGGCCCTACGGGCGGGTCGGCGTCCGGGCCGCCTCCCGCGCTGGGCGCACTGGGTGCTCCGGGATCGGCCTCCTCCGGAGCGCCCTCATCGTCGGGGAAGCGGTTGGACTCCACGTCCACCTCTGGCTCGTCAGCAGTGTCCACGTCGGGCGAGGCGGAGTGGTAGCTGGAGCTGCCCTCGCTCAGAAAGTCTGGGCTCACGTAACCGCCGCCAGACCCTGCTCCCGGCCCGGGCCCACGAGCCGGCCCGGCGCCATATGCGTCGCGGGCGCTACCGTAGAGCTTGGCGATGCTCTCGGCGTCCTTGACCACCGGTCGGAAGGCCGACACGTAGGAGCCTTTGCGTGCGGGCGGAGGAGGCGGGGGCAGCGGGGCCAGGGGCGGCGGCAGCGCCTCGTCCGCGCCGTCATCGTCCAGCGGCCCGCGGGACAGCGCGCTCGGGCAGCGCTCCTCTGCGCCCAGGCCGCCCTCCTTGGCCGGCTCGGCACCGTCCAGGGACTCTGGGCCGCCGCCGGCCGCCGCCGCCGCCGCCGCGGCCGCCGCCGCTACAGCGGCCGCCACGGCCTTGGCTTGGCTCTGCGCGGCCGGATAGGGCGGCACCGGGAGGCTGCCTGCCGCCGGCCAGAACATGGGAAACGTCGGGTACACAGTGGCTGCGGCGGCCGCCGCAGCCACGGCCGCTGCGTCCTTGGCTGCCCCAGAGGGCTGGTGACCCCAGAACATGGAGCCGCCACCCGGGCCAGGGCCTGCTCCCGGGGGCAAGTGGCCGGATCCCGGCCCGCCCGCACCTCCGCCAGTGCCCGCGCCCGCGCCGCTCCCGGTGCCTGGGCCACCCTTGGGTTCGCCCGTCCCTAGCACAGGGTCGTCCTTTTTGGGGCAGAGGCCGAAGGCGGTGGGGAAGCCATAGGGATGAGGGAAAAGCGGCGGGGGCAGTTTCTGCAAGAGGCCGAAGCCCTTGCTGGGCACGGGGATCACTGGGTAGCTTCGTACACCGGCGCCGCCACCAGGCCCTCCAGGGCCCGCCGGGCCGCCGGCTCCCGCCGCTAGACCAAGTCCCCGCTGCGGATGCGGAGGAGGCGGCCCAGGAGGCCCGGTGGCCTCGTCTTCGCCGCAACGCAGGCTTTTGTGGGGCGGCGGGCCTGGGGCCATTTCTGCGCCACACCCAGGGCCGCCCCCGCCGCCAGCACCACCCTTCCCCTGCCCACCCGACCCGCCATTAGCGCCGCCGCCGCCGCCGCCTTGCAGCGAGAAAGTCCGCTTGCGCGTGCCGCCATTGAACATGGCCTTGACGTCCTCCCACGCGTGGCTCAGTTCATCTGTGGCCGACTTGTCACTGAGTTTGAGGTGACGGCGCCACGAGTTGAAGTTAGCGGCGTCGGGCTGCGTATACTTGGCGTCGGGGGTGCGGTGCGAGTGAAAGATGAACTTGTTAGGCGAGAAGTACATGCTGCAGTAGCCGCACTTGATGCACTTGGCACGCGAGCTGTTGTAACGCGCGGGGATGAAGCTGCCACGCGAGCCCCACGCGCACTCGTGCACCACATCGAAGGCGAAGTTCTCGGGCAGCTTGGGTGGCTTGTGCTCGCCCAGGAACGACTTGCACAGGCGTTCGGCCTCGCGCTTAGTGATCATCCCGCAGCGGCGCGAGGAGATCGGCATGGCCCCGGCCCGACGCAGGATCTCCAGTTGCACCGGCGTGCACTGCACGCACGTGATGCCCAGGGCCACACGGCGGTTGTGGATCTCATTGTAGCTGTAGTTCTTGAGGAGGGTGTTGGAGATCTGCGCCAGGCACAGGCGCTCCTGGCCGTCGATGACCAGAGACACGATAGGCACCCCGTACAGCGACGTCTCGCCCACCTGGTTGGGTTTGAGAGCGCTGGAGCCTGAGTAGGGTTGCAGCTCCTGCTTCGAATTGGGTGAGGAGCTGCCCTCGCGCCCCGGCCCCAGCTGAGTGGTGAGAGCCTCCATGCCGCCGCTCCTGCGAAACAGAGAAAGTAGAGAGCAGATGAGCCATTTTCAGCGCCCCCGCGGCTCGGCCCGCCCAGCTGGGCGCGCCGAGGTGGGCGCGTGGGGAAACTTGGCCACGGGGAGTCCAAGCTCATTCGCCCCCTGGACGGGAGCCTTTTGTTATTCAGACGAGTGCTGGCTCCACAACAAAAGCCTCTGGGGTCTGGGGGAGAAGAAGGGGTAATTGAGACCTCAGGATTGCCCCGGCAGCTTGGAACCCAATTCTGTTTTCGGATTGTTCAAGAAGTGGGGCCCAGAGACGGAGGGTGACTTGCCCAAGGCCACACAGCAAAGCCATTGCCTAACCCAGGGTTCCCAACGTCCAGATCCGTGCGCCTTTGGCTACCCCTCGAAGCCTGCCCTACCCGCCAGGGTCCTGAAGCCCGGACTTAGGGGACAGGCTGCCCCTCTGCTCAGTCGCGCATGCACGCCGGCGGGCGGGGGAGACGCAGGGAGGGGTAAGGACGGGGGGAGGGGCGGTCACTGCCCCTCTCCAGACAGCAGGGGGCGGGGGGGGCAAGGAGAAGGAGGAGGGTCTCGAGGCCTGGGGGGGGGGAGGGGTGGAGAGAAGAAGAGGCTGAGGCGACCGCTGTTCGCGGTGCTGAACCCGACTCTCAGAAGCGCGCTGTGAGCGCCCAGCCCCAGGGCAGCCCCCACCGCACCCAGTTCCGTGCGGAGCAGGCTCCCCGGAATAACAGCCCTGGTTTCCACAATCCCAAGCTTCTCCTCTCACGCCCGGAGCCTCGCGTTCGTTGAGCAGAAAGGTTCCGGCTGGAAATACACACCGTTTTCTTTCCAGCCATCAGCGGGACCAGGGTCACGCAATTCTTATCCACATTTTCTGCATTTTTAGCCGCGTTCCAGACCAAAGCTGGTTTCCATCCGGGTCAGTGCGTGGGGACAGAGAGGTTCTCAAGGAAGTTTCTCAGGAGCCACTTCTTCGCTTCTAACTGCCCACTCCCTAAGTTTTCCTCCTTCAGATTTGCCTTTCCTGCTCAGGCCAAATGCAGTCTCTCCCGTCTCTGGGCTTCCTCTTTAGGGGCGTTTCCTATCTGAGTATACTTCAAGCTGGGCTGTCCCGGTTCATATGGGCTGAACTGGGAATCCTTGCTGGTGTCCGAAGCCATAAGGCTTCAGGTCAAAAGTTGCTGCAGGTCCCGTGCCTTGATCTCCGGCCCAGGCAGAGAGGCAGAGCCTCCCCGTGGACCTCAGCAGCGAGAGGACCCACGAACTGATGCTTGGGGCCCTCTAGGTCGCCTGGCCCAGCCACGTGTCCTCAGACACTGAAGGCTCCCATCCCGCCCACGGCTGCAGGCACTCCTGAGGCCCAAGCAACCCATCCCCGAGGGCCCCTCCCCTAAACTCGTCAGGAAAGGCAAATCCATTTTCAGAGGGGCAGCTCCAGCCAGACTGGGGATCCGAGTTCAAAAGCCTTCATCGAAGAGACTGGGATCTTCTGTGTGTCTCTCTCTCTCCCTCTGTTTAGGTGCCCCTCATCTGTCGATCTTATCTGTCCCTGAGCTGTCTGTCTCTCCCAGCTCGCTCCTCTTTCTCCCATCTGTCTTCATACCTTCTTCAAGTATCAAGCTATTTATCTGCTATCTGTCCGTTTCATCTTTATCTCGCGTATCGAATTGAAACAAGTTGACCCTCCTTTCGCGCTGAAGTCCCTTGTAACCTCTTAGGAGGTAAAAACACTGTCCTAACTCCCTGGCGGAGGGGTCCGCAAGGCAAGCCCCGCAACCCCCTGAACAGCTCTCAGGCAGGCTGGGGAGGTGACCAGGGCTCCGCGGCTCTGGGAAATGACGATGTCTTCTCGTTTTCCCGAAATCGGCAAGTGTGTCCTGCCCGCATGCAGTGAACGGAGCGCCTCAGAGCCGAGCGCGTCCTCCCCAAGCTGAGGGTCTTGGGGCCCCGCGGGGTTTTCCCGAGTGGAAGGGGCTCTTGGGCCCAGAACCAGAGGAAGGGGGAATCTTAGGAAGAGAACCGAATTTCGAGGGCCAGAGCGGAAAGCCCCGGCAATGAGCTGTACGCAGCGACCAGGAGCAGCCGCCAGGGCTGCTTGCGGAGCCCTCTCCGGCTCCTGGGGCTTGAGGGGGTGAGCTTGGAGAGGGCGACGAGGCGGGAGGCGGACAGCAGTGCGAATGAGGCATGGAGTCTTTAGGTAAAAATAATAAAAACAACATCCACAAGAACCCAAATCCGAACTAAACGAAAAAAGCTGCAGGGGCAAAGCGCGCGTGTGGCGGGCGACCGGACGCGGGTACTCACCGTGCGGCGGCGGCTGGAGCCGGGCAAGCGGTGAGAGGAGGTGCGTGGCGGGCGGAGCGGCGGGCGGGAGTCCGGGATCCGCCGGGCTCTCCGGGTGACGGCGCGGCCCCTCCCCGCGCGCGCGCACAGCCGCGCTCCCGGGCTCCTCGCGCTCACACCCGCGGCCCCGCTGGCCCCTCCCGCGCGGCGCCCGCTCTCAGCAGGCGCGGGACGCCAGGGCCCCGGGCGCGAAGACGTGTGCCCTGCGCCGCTGCCCCCGAGGCCCCGGACGGGCCCGGAGCGGAGGCCGAAGCCTGGAGCGCATGGCGCGGCGACGGGCACGGCGCGGTCACAGCCTGGGGAGCGAGGCCGGCGCGGGGCGGGCGCGCCTGACAGCTGCGAGCCGGGGCGCCACACCCACCGCCCGCTCAGTCTCTCGCGCCCTCCCGGGGTCCTCTAGCCCGCGGGCCACGCGCCGCGCCCGCCGCCTCCTGCAGCTCCCGGGCCTGCGCGCCCCAGGTAAGCGGCCGCACACCTGCGCCCTGCGCCCGGCACCTGCGGCCCACTCTCGCCAAAGGGGACCGGAGGGAGGAAGGGCCCGGGGCCGCAAAGTTTGCCTCCAAGGACGAAGTGGGAAGGGCCCAGCACTCCTCGCCTAGAGACCAGGAGCTCTCTGGGCCAAGGCCAGATGATGGATCTAAGAAAGGCTCTGAAAGAAGGGGCACGGGGAAGGGCGTCACTTTTGGGTCAAAGGAGCGGAGCCCGAGAGTGGCCCTGGGGAAGCCAGTTGGATAACCAGCGGCCAGCTGGGGAAGAGATATATGGGTGTAGGCTGGAGGGGGGGATGGGAGGCCTCCCCACCGCTTCTGACTTGGTTAGAAGGCGTCAGGACAGCTCCAGCCTGGGGAGGGATGACTTCTTCACTGAGCAGTGGACTAGGGAATTGGATTTGCCTGCCCCTCCCCCACGCCCCCGCCTTGACTACCTGCACCAAAACCAACCTGCCCAGGGCAGGAACTAAGTCATCGCTGGGAGTTACCTGGGGGTCAACTATTTTCTAGGTGGCTGCTAGAATACTCTCTAGACTGCTACTAACTCAGTTTCCCGGTGGTAGGGGTTTAGCTTCCTGACGCTACAGATGCCCCTTGACATCTCTCTTTCCAAAGCTCCGTTCTCTCCACCCCTCTCTCCCTCTGCCTGTCGGTTTCTGTCTTCACTATTCTTTCCTCCCACTACCTCTTTGGGTCGCAGTATTCTCCCTTTCAATCTCTGTCTATACTTCATTTGAATTACCAGTCTCACTCTATCCCTATTTGTTCATACCCGGGCGCCCCCTCGCACCTCCCCCCCCCCCATGGCATTAACTGTCCTTAATGGACACGTTAATTAAACTGTAATTAATCATACTGTCCAGCCTAAGTTTGAACAATTACCCTAATCAAACAGAAGTTAATAATGGCAGGGATGGCCCGGGGCGCGGCGGGCCGCCCGGGCAGGGGGCGCAGCGGTCACTGCGGCTACCGACGTTGGCAGCACAGCGGCTAACGCAGCCCGTCCTTGGAACCCAAACGGCGCCATAAATCTTCCGCGGCCAGCGGCGCGGGGTCGCCCTCTCCCCCACCCCCTCGTTTTCCTTTTCGCTCTGGGTACAGGCCCTCTCCCCTCCTGCAGTCCGTCTCCTCTGGGGTTCGTTACTCCTTCTCCACTTCTCTCCTCTAGACGTTTTCTTCTCCCCTGTCTCGCAGGGACCCCGGGAGAGTCCTCTGGGGGTGCGAGTGGATTGCCCCTTGGAGAGAGGGGAGGGCTAGGCTCGGCCTGATTCGTCACCTCCTCCACTTGGCTAACATGTTCTCTGAAGCCTCAAAAACTGCCACTAAGTTTGAGGGTTCTGTCTCCTCTGCGGGGTCCCTTGCTCTTTCACGTCCCTCAGTTGCCGTCTTTCTCTTGGATCTCCCTGCCTTTCTCTCTTTTCTCTCAGAGCCGGCTCAGCCCTTTTCTCTGCCTCCGGACCCGTCTGTTAGTGCGTCTTTCCCAGGCTTTGCCTCTGTCCCGCTCTATCCCTCCTTCCCCCACCCTGCCCCCCATGACACTCCCCTCCAAGGAAAACAGGAACCTAGTTTCCATCCCAGTCTGAGAGCCACCCCCAGCCTCCACCTGCTCATCCCCCCTCCCTCCGCCCGGCCTCCCCCACCCCATAATTACAATCCCGTTCGGTAATTATTCTTAGGCTCCTAATGATTTTTTAAAAGGCATCGTAGAATTCGGTGTGGTAGTGACAAAGATCGCAGAACCAGGACGCCCCGGGGTGGTGGTGCTGGGGATGGAAGTGGAAAGAGGAGGGGCAAGGCCGTCCCGTCTTGCCTCTATTGTACTGTGAGGGCGGACGAGGCCTCTGGGGCTGGTCTCAAGGGCGTTTCCGGCAGCCTGGCCAGGGCCCCCCTGGGACTTCTCAGACGAAAGTCCCCTCCGCAGGCTGCGGCACGAAGGGCGTGCAGGGTCGCCCCTGCATCTCCGTTCAGCACCAAGCTGAGGACAGCTCCCTGCGCTCCAGACCAGCTTCGCGGACGCACGCAGCGCTCCATCCCGGGCCTGAGCGGGACGGAGCCCGAAGGCGCGCGGAGAGAGGCTGGGGAGGCCACCCCGCTCGCGTGAGCGCAGTGGTCTCCGCGGAGCGGCCCTCGGGGATCGGGCCTGTCTCTGCTAAGGACCAGCGTCTAGTTGCTTAGGATTCCCCGCGAGCCACACTTTAGTTTGCAGAGCCCGTTCTCACACTGGCCGTGGGAGTCGGTAGGGATTCTTTAGCCCCATTTTACAGGCAGAAAGGGAGGGTCGGGCAGTGAAAAACAACCCACCCAGGTTCCTAGGGACGCAGGCCGATCTGCCAGACGCCAAAGGTGCCTTGCACACTGCTGGGAGAACCTCGCTTAATGAAGAGAAAATAATAAGCGCAGGGCCGCGCAGCTCACAAGGAGCTTTTACTATTATCACACACCACACCGTGCGGAGGAAGCAGGCCTAGCAATTCCAGGCCACCGGCTCAGGGTCAGGCAGCCTGTGCAGAGCAGCGCTGGGACTTGAACTCAGGCTCAGACGCGAGAGCAAGGGACCTATCTTCCTCAGAGTGGCTCTGGATCCCGCGACCCAGTGCAGAGCCTGGGGAGCCCGCGGCACTCAGTGCCCTTGGTCTTTCTGACCCCCATTAGCGCGGATTCTCTCTTCTATCCACTGCAGGGTGGCACGCAGGTCCGTGAGCGGGACTCAGGATCCCCCCCTGCCGGGTCGGCGCTGCCTCCGCGTCCCAGGCGTCACGACCACGCGGCCGGGCGCCCAGCGCCCATTTCGGCTCCGGCTCCGGGGTGGGCTGGGGCTGGGCGGCCGCGCCTCCTCAGCAAGCACATATCTTTTACCAGTTGAATTAACGGCAGTTTTCGTCAGTTAATTAGGTTTAATTTACATAATTAGTACAGTATAAAGAGGATTGGGGATAATCATGGGGTACGTAGCGCTTACTGTGTAAACACGTATTCTGAATTAAAAATCAGATGTAATTAAGGCGCGCAGGCCCTGTTTAGGCAGGGTTTTAATTGTAATGAATTTCTAATTAACACTCAATGATTGCCAAATGCAAAGGGCTGTAAAATTTTCTTGTAGTTTTGCTAATTTATTGTTTACTTAATATCTGGATATTAATCCGACGGCCAGATAAAGCCGATGCCCGCGCCGCGGCCTCGGCCCGAGCGAGCGGAGGTGGCTGGGCGGGGCCTGCTGGGCCGCAGCCGGAGAGCAGAGGCGTGGTGGAGAGGGCGGCAGGGGCTACCGAACCCGCGCGAAGGTGCTCGGAGCTCCCGGTCCACCTCGCTCTGGGTGCAGCCAGGATGCCCCAGGCTCCGACTGCGACTGCGCCGGGACTTGCCCCGAGGCTGCACACTCAGGGTCCCTGTAGCCCAGACAGAGGCCTGACCAGCGCTTCCCTCCGCGGAAGACTCCCAGCTCCCCGATCTTCAGAAAGAGCAAGGGAAGTTGACCCCCAGGTCTAGTTCTACTCACGGCTTGAGTGGGGTGGGCCTTGACTTGGCCTCACTATCTGTCTACACCTATAGGATGGGCACACTGACCAGCATCTCTTTCGAGAGTGAAGAATTGGGCAGATTCAGGAGCCTCAAGAGTCCGACTGTCTTTCTTCTTGGAGCCCTAGGGGATGGGCAGTGGGGGGCTGAGGGGCACTGCTTGAATGTAGTATCCCCGAGCCAGGTGACCTCCGGAAAGGATTAAAGGTCATGGGGCCTGGTTCTGCTCACCCTGGGGGTTGCTTTGCACTTGGGGAAGCAAGTTGAGCTGGGAGGGCCCAAGTGGGGAGCCCAGGACCAGATTTCTCTGGCCCGACCAGACATAGAAACCCCCAAGGCTTCAGCAGAGGTATATGGAAAGAGGGTGGGTGAGTAGCTCAGCTGACCCTGGGACTCCCTCTCCCCCAAGATCTCTAGTTTGGGTCCCTGCTCATATCCCAGACGTCCTCCCCTGCAAGGGCTTCCCTCCGATCAGCCCTGACTTAGCCACAAGTCTCCTTCCAAGGTCCTTCACACAGGGGAGGCTCTGTGGGCATGTAGACATTTCCCACCAACCCAAAGAAACACACCAAGAAAGTTCAACGGCACCTAGAGACTTCCAGCCCACAGAGCAGCATGCTTTCACTTGTCTTGCCCCTCAGAAGCCTCCGAGCGCTCTCCTGAATTACAAAGGGCTTCCTCTAAGTCTGCGTGCTTGCCTCCGCCCTCATCCCTCTGTCTCGTACTTTTTAATTTTCATCCTTAGATTGCTCACTGGTTAATAGTTCCTGATTAGTTGTGTTTTCCGAATCTCGTACGGAAATGTTTTGTTTGCTGTTGTATTCCCAGGGCCTGAAATGGGATCCAGCACACAGTAGGTGCTCAACATGTTTGTTGAACGAATGAACAGCATTTGAGTGTAAAGGCTGAGAGCCCCAGCCCAGGCCCAGGTGACTTGCTGGCCATAGTGATTGAATGGTATCCTTGGGGTCTGGTGGCCAAATGGTTCTTCAAGAGTAAAAGTTTCTGTGCTCCCTGGTGATATCTAGGAGGTCCTGGGATTCCCACCATCCTCACAGGTTCAGGCAAAGCTACTCAGGTAGAGTCCCCCAAGGCTTGTTCTCTTAGAAGGTGGGGATAGGCCCTCGCAGGCAGGTGGGGGAGCAGCTGGCTGAACACTCCCTGGTTGTAACGGGCTTCCTTCCCAGGGCCTCTTCCACTCAGCATGGTATGGGAGGGCTGGAAAGAGGACAGACTCTGGAGCCAGCGAGGCCCGGGTTCAAATCCCAGTTCTGCTCTCAGTCTTTCAACTTGCATCTGTAGAGTAGTCATACGGGTGTTACAGGAATGTCATAATGATTAAACAGGTGGCCGGCTGTGTGCCACAAAGCCACGTCTGGGACTAGAGTGAAGTGCCTAGGGTGCAAGATTCAAGAAGACCTTCTCTTTCTGGGTCCTGAAAATCCTTTCCCGAGTCCCAGCCTTGCACAACGCACAGAGAGGGGGCCCGGCACACATGAGTTTTCCCCTCCTAGACAGCCTCCAATCACTTCCAGAAGGCTGCCTGAATATTGGTAGAGTCCAGTCGGCTTCCTGGGACAGGTCAAGCTTTATTGAGGTATAATTCCCATACCCCACCTTAACTCTATGTTTAACTGTTTAAGGAACCATCAGACTTTTTCCAATATACCACACCGTTTTACATTCCTACCTGCAGTATAGGAATTTTCTGCTTTCTCCACATCCTTGACAACACTTATTATCATCTTTTTTTTTTATTATAGCTATCTTTGTGGGTGTGACATAGTATCTCATTGTGATTTTGACTTGTATTTCTTTCGTGACCAAGGATGTTGAGCATCTTTTCACGTGCTTATTAGACATTTGCACATCTTTTTCGAGAAATGTTTGTTCAGATCCTTTCCCCACTTTTTTTCAATTGGATTATTTCTAGTTTCATTATTGAATTGCAAGAGTTCTTTTTTATATTCTAGATACAAGGCTCTTGTCAGGTACAAGTTTGGCGAATACCTTCTGTTCTCTAATTGGTCTTTTAACCGTGTCCTTGAAAAGCAGAAACATTTTTACTTTTGATGACACCTGATTTATTGATTTTATTTTTTGCTGTTTTGGGCTTTTGATATCATATCTAAGAACTCTGCCAAACCCAAAGTCATAGGAGTTACCTCTACATTTTCTTCTAAGCTTCATAGGTTTAGCTCTTATATTGAGGGCTATGATTGATTTAGAGGTAATTTTTGTACACGATGTGAGGTAGGGATCTAAATTCATTCCTTTGCATGTGCCCCAGCACCATTTGTTGAAAAGATGGGCCTCTCCCCATTAAATTGTCTCAGCACCCTACTGGCTTTTCTGGTCTGGAGAAATGGTTATCCTTCTTTCCCCAGGGGAGATGGGGTCTCCCCAGAGAAGGGCTGCGCCCCCCCCCCCCCCCCCCGCCTCCTCCTTCTGCAGCTGTAAATAGAAGTTCCCCATAACCTCACAGGAATCAGGAACGAATTGTTTTCCAACTAATGGTGTTGAGGCTTTCCCCTTTCCCTATTGATGATTCACTTCTTCCATCTGCCTTCTGATATGTGTGGCAAGCGCCTCTTTGGCTACACCGGCCTGGGCTGGAGTGACTGTGGTGTGTTCTGTCTCTCTTACCCAGAGGAGTCCTTAGGGAATATAGCCAGCATCTGACGGGGGCGGGGGGGGGGGGAGGGAGGAACGGGCAGCTGTTGCTGAGGAAGCAGCCTTCACTTCAGGCAGGTATGGATTTAAATCTTAGGGTTACTCCTTCCTGGTTGGGTGGCCTTGGGCAAATCACTTCCCCTCTCTGTACCTCCGCTTTCTCCACTGTGAAATGGCATGCTGGCATCATAGGAGTGTTCAGAGAACTAACAGAGATATGCCACGGGCCCAGCACAGTGCCGGGCACACAGTGGGGGCTCGTGTCCTTAGCTGGTATCCCTGGAAACAGGAAGGGGATCTTGCTCCCAACACCACTGCCGCCACCCCCCCCATCATCTCTGTCCCTTTACCCCACTGTATTTTTTCACAGTAGCTGTCCTCGCTGGAAGTTATGGTTTTCTTTTTGGTCTGTCTCCCCTGTTGGAACGTGAGCTCCTTGATCCCAGCCGTGTCCCCAGCCCGAGTGATCCCAGCCGTGTCCCCAGCCCGAGGCACACAGGAGGTGCTGAGGAAGTGTCTGATGAATAAACAGCGTCTCCAGTGCCTGCCGTGGGTACTGCCGGGGGGGGGGGGGGGGCTCAGGGTGGGTGAGGCCCTGGAAGGGTCCCGCCTTCAGGGCTCAAGGAGGGGAGTGGAGCTAGAGGTCTGAGGGAGCCTGCCTCTTGAAGAATGAGACATGGTGGTGCTGGATGCATGGGGGCTGGGAGAGAGTGGGGGAGGTTCAGGCTGGTCAGTGGGGAGGGCTCCTAAGGATGGCAGCCTAGAGCATGCGCTTTGGAATCTGTAAAGGGATGTACCCACGGGAGGGTTCCTTCCCAAGGCATTTGCAAGGCCTGGGCTGGAAGGTGAGGAGGAGACATTGTTTCAGTTTCCTGTTGCTGCTCTAACAAATGACCAGAGCGTTTTCAAACAGCACAGATTTATTATTTTACGATTCTGGAGGGCAGCAGTTGGAAGTGGGTTTCACTGGGCTAAAAGCATTAGCAGGACTTAGTTCCTCCTGGAGACCCGTGTGGAGCCTGCTTGGGACTCTCTCTGTCTCTGCTCCTCGCCCACTTGTTCTCTCTCTCTCAAAATAATAAATGAATAAACTTAAAAAAATCAAAGATAATCTTATTTTAAGATTATTTAAAGGTCAGTTGATTGGCAACCTTAATTCCTCTAAGCCATGTAACAGTCTATTCATAGTTTCTGGGTATTAGGAAGTGAATTTCTTTGGTGGGGGGACTGTCATATTTTGCCTACTATAGATGGAGGGAGGTAGGCAAAAAAGTGGGGAGCCCCAGAGACTGGGAGTGGCACACCCACAGGGGTGTGTGTGTGAGTGGGGCAGGGGTGCCTGGCGGGAGGAAGCCAGCCCTTTTGTGCATGTCCTGGTCGGCATCAAGAATGACTTAATAATGACACCGGCAACCCATGAAGTGGATACTGTCGTTACCCCATTTGACCAATGAGGGAACTGAGGCTCAGAGAGGTTAGGTATCCAGCACAGGGTCACACAGTCAGTCAGTGGGAGAGTGAGGACTTGGGCCCAGGTCTGTGTGACTCCTAGCCCATGCCTTTCATTGCCACATTCCACCATCTCCCCCCTAGGACTGCCATGGGGTAGAGGAGAAGGGAGCCATTTGCATGTCAGAAGACCTCACGCTAAAGGCTGCCTCTTTCACTGCCTTGCTGACCAAGGGATTCAAAATATTTTTAGGGGCTCCTGGGCGGCTCAGTCGGTTAAGCGTCTGACTTTGTCTCAGGTCATGATCTTACAGGTTCGTGAATTCGAGTTCAAGCCCGTGTCGGGCTCTGTGCTGACAGCTCAGAGCCTGGATCCTGCTTCAGATTCTGTGTCACCCTCTCTCTCTGCTCCTCCCCCACTCTCTGTCAAAATAAATATTAAAAAATATTTTAAAACACATTATTGTTACAAAAATAAGAGCACCTACGTCCCGTTGCTCTGCACATCTCTTGGGACCCTGTTCCCAGAAGGCAGGAGGGCGAGGCCCTGTCACTAAGTTGGCTGTAACCCCGCTCTTCCCCCTTCGTTTCTTTAACCGTGATTTCCCCTGAGTCCCCTGAAGGCCGGGTGCTGCCCCGGCTCCTGCCTTCCTGGGCTCTCACCCGAATGAGGCTGACCGGTGGGGTAAGAAAACAAAGCACAGCACAGCGAGGCCAGGCAGTGATGGGGGCTCTGGGGCCACAGGTGGACAAGTCTGTCCACCCCCCGTTCTCTTCCCTCCTTGGAACTGCACTTCAGTCCAGCCCTGGAGGACGAGTAGGAGTTAGTTCGGAGACAAAGGGGTGAATGGGAAAGGTGTCAGGGTTGAGGGAACAGCCTGTACAATGGCTGGGAGGCAGAGAAGACTTGGCTCATTCAGGGAGCAGAGCATCACCTCCTGTGATGGAAACATGGATCGGGAGATGGGGGGGGGGGTGATCACGCTCTGCCCTTGCAGGGGTGCTGGTAGAATGGGATGAGGCGAGGCAAGGCTGAAGGCAGCGTGCCCCGCTCGGCTGATGCTGCAATGAAGTATTATTTCTTTTCTTTCTCAGAACTAAGGTGGTCTGGACCAGGGAACTCTGGGTACCCCCGTACCCTCTTTTTCCATCCTGCCATCCCCACTGCTTTCCCTACTATGCCCTCCTACCCCACCCCTGCAAAAGTTGGGAGAAGGATTAAGAGCACATCCTTGGGAAGAGCCTTCAGCACAGCCCGACTGGATGCCTTTAACTAAGTCTGTGGGCAGGAGAGACTTTTTATCCCTTGCAAGTTAATGCAAACTGTTAGGGAGATAAATAAAT
This sequence comes from Hyaena hyaena, assembly GCF_003009895.1. Lineage (NCBI taxonomy): Eukaryota > Metazoa > Chordata > Mammalia > Carnivora > Hyaenidae > Hyaena > Hyaena hyaena. The sequence goes on from NW_024080647.1 coordinate 1,761,523, forward strand.
GACAGGGCTGCCGATGGACTGTTGGGCTCAAAGGAGGGGAATTTGTCTCACTTTAGAAGAAGGACCTGGAGGGCTCAGCCCCATCGACTCGTTCATTGTGCTGTTATCTGCCAGAGAGGTGGTGACACCACAGCAATTAAGACAAACTTTAGTCTATAAGTTCGTGCCTGCAATCTCTGGCTTCAAAACAAGACAAATGATACCGCCAAGGGAGGAAACAAAGTCTTTTCCAGACTCTGTCCAAAGTCACAGCAAATATTTGTAGTTGTTCAGCAGAAAATCTGTCATTACGGGCCTGGGCTCTCCCCCCCCCATCCCACATAAAGGCATCTCAGTGGCCCACATGAGCCCAGGACTCCACTTGGCCTCCCCCCGAAGGGGCCCCGCCCAGCCAGCCCTGCCCCACAACACCTGCCTGCTCCCCAGTTTATGTGCACCCCTGGTCAGTCAGGGACACTATGTCTACTGACTTCTTCCCGCTTCCCGTCTGCTCCCCCCCCCCCCCCCCCCCCCCCCCCCCCCCCCCCCCCCCCCATGCTAGCAGCTCGGGCCCACGGAGGACCTGCTGGGAACTACTGAGAACCATTTGCTGCTTCTGCCCACCTGGGCTCCCCCACCAGCCCCTCCCCCCCATCTCCACACCTGCTGGCCTTCGCCATACACGCCTCAGAGCCGAGGCCGGCCGCTTGCCACCTGCTTGTAGTGAAGACACCCCGGCCCTCAGTATAGAAGTTAGGACCTGGTCCAGGTCCAGTCCTAGGAGTCCACCTGCCCCAGTGCGGGGTCAGGAACCGCTGGCTGCCTCCCTCCTTGCCTTCCCGCCCTCACTGCCGCACAGCCTCCTCCCAGGACTCCCAGCCCCTGTTCTCCCTCTCACCCTCCCTCTGCACTGAGAACAGAGGCGCCCATCTTGATAGGGCCCAGACTTAGCTAAAGGATGAGGCTCTAATAGGGAATCTGGGAAGGAGCCAGGGGGACAGACCTCTTTGAGGCAGCATCACGGCCCTCTCTGGGCTCCCCCAGCCAATGTGGAGGCGGCTGTCCATCCCCTTCTTTTCTTTATTAATTTTTTCATGTTTTTAAACAAATTTTATGTCTTATTTATTTCTAAGAGAGAGAAAGAGAGAGAGAGAGAGAGAGAGAGAGAGAGAGAGAGAGAGACAGCATGAATAGGGGAGGGTCAGAGAGAGGGAGATACAGAATCTGTATCTCCAGTCTCCAGGCTCTGAGCTGGCTGTCAGCAAAGAGCCCGGTGCGGGGCTCGAAACCACAAACCGTGAGATCATGATCTGAGTCGAAGTCGGTCGCTTAACCGACTGAGCCACCCAGGCGCCCCATTTCATGTTTATTTTGAGAGAAAGACAAGGAGAAAGAGAGAATGAGCGGGGGGGGGGGGGGGGGAGGGAGACAATCCCAAGCAGGATCTGTGCAATCGGCATAGACGGGATGTGGGGCTCGGCCATGAGATCATGACCTGAGCCGAGATCAAGAGTTGAATGCTTAACCGCCGAGCCACCACCCAGACGCCCCTGTACATCCTGTTCTGACCAACTTGTGTGATGGACAGGGCCCGGGAGAGCTGCCAGCCTGCCTCCCCAGCACGGGGAGCATATGCGTTCCTGAGAAGGTGTGGGCTTGTCCAGCTGGAACACAAGGCCCTAGGTCCTCGGCCTCCAGGCAGGGCCCCTGCAGCCTTCCCTACCGGCTTTGAGTGTTCAGCCCGCCTTGCACTTGCCTGACCATCTCCCACGGAGCGGGGCTCCCGGCCTGAGGCTCTGGGTCACACTGCTCTGGGCCACAAGGGCTGTCTAAGCGCATCTGGGAAACAAGGGTCCCACTTCCCTCCCTCTGTCCCCATTCTTTTTTGGAGGATCTCCAAAGCTCTGGGATCCTGTAGCCTTTATTTCGTGCCTGCGAAAAATGAAAGACAGAACCAGGAAGGGACAGTGCGCTGAGTGCCAAAGGGCCTTCTTGCCTCCACGCCAGGGCGGGCAGCACCTGCTTCCCAGTGTGGCCTGGGGACCCTGCAAAGATGCATGCGTCCTAGAAACACTCCCCTGCAGGCTCCCAGGGGACCGAGGCTGCATCTCATGGGCTTCTGGTCTCCAGGAGGCTCTGGTTAGAAGGCAGAGGGTTGGAGCCAGAGTCCAGAACAGGACGACAGTGACAAGTTCTGGGGAGAGGGGGCTGCCCCAGGGGTCTGGGACCTGAACACCCCCTCCTTCCTTTCTCCCAGGCTTCCCGCCTGCCAGCCCTGCCCAGGCCTCGGGGAGAGAGGAGCCAGACTTATCCCTGCCCTGGAGGGGCTCACAGTTTGTACCCAGAGAAGGCAATAAAGAAACTTCCAAGAAGAGGTGCCATTTGGGAGGCCTGCTGGGAGGCGTGGGAGCTGGCCTCGTGGAGGGGGGGAGATGGCTGGGGTGGCATTCTGGGTGGAGGGAAGCCAAGGGCAAAGGCAGCTTGGCCTCAAAGGGAGGGGTGACTGAGCCTAACCAGGCATCCCCCAGTAACTACCCAGTTCCCCATCTTCCCAGGGCTTTGAACACAAGGAAACTGAGACCTTGGGGGCTGCCCCAAAGCAGGAGGCTTTCAACATGGGGTCCCAGAGTGAGAAGGTTCCTGGGGTTCCAAACCCCAGTTGTGAACAAAGCCCCATGTGTGTGCATGTGCGTGCACGTAATTCTGGGATAGAGTTTGTCACTTTCGTGGGATGCTCATGGGGGAGCCCCGGGCTCCAGAACACCAGGGCTGGGAGAAGCTCCGGGATGCAGTGAAATCAATACCTGCATCTACTGTGGTGCAAATGGATGCTCAGATGGAGACATACTCTGTTCGAGGCCGATCTGGAAGCCAGTCTGGAGCCTCTGTCTGCCCTCCTGAGCAGTATGTCCCAGCGGCACTGGGGGGTGGTGGTAGTGCTCTGCCTGTGAGAGCTGGGGGCTGGCCACAGAGCAGAGCCCTGGGCCCCTTCCCCCAGGTACTTGGAGCACCAGCGCATGCGTGCGCGCCGTCTCTATGCTTAGATGGAGGATGGGGCACCTGTGTGCGTAGGTGTGTGGAGCTGTGGCTAAGGTGGGGTTCTGAGTTCCAAACGGTAGTTTGCTACTTACTTGACAGGAGACCTCAGGCCACGTCTCTTGGCCCTTCTGTGCTTCAGTTTCTCCATCTGTAAAATGGGCAGATTAATGCTACCACCTACCTCACGGGATTATCGTGAAGATGACTGTTGCCGATATAAGCCCTCGGCCCGGGGCTGGCATAGAACACCTGCTCCTTTTCTCCACCTCCCCTGGCTCCGGATTTAGGCACGGCAGGCTTGCTCGGTGCATCTTCTCAAAGCAAGGATGAACGCTGAGCCTGGGTGGTGGCTGGTTCACATTCTGGGGTGGTCAGACCCCTCTGGGAAGCCCCCAGCTTTCCCCGCTCCCTGAGCGCCTGACTTCCTTGGAAAGGACCTGGGGCCCGACTGCCCCCTCCTTCCATTCCATGCAGCCCTCCCTGCCCTAAGCACTGATTCAGGGAGCAGTGGCCTTGATGGCTTGGGCCTCATCCAATTCTGTGACCTTCCCAGCCCCAGGCAACAGCAGGTGCTCGGGAAGATGAGCACTCAGCCCGAGGCCAAGGGGCAGCTGGAGGCCGTTACCACCTTGAAAAGCGACTAAGAGTAACGGATCCTGCCGGGGGGCGGGGGGCGCGGAGAGAAACAAAATGATGCCTCACGTAGGGTGACTCCTTCATGGGTGACAGCCTGAGTGAGCACGGGCTGGTCACAGCCCTGCCGCGTCAGCCACTCAGTCGACAAGCATTCGCGGGGCACCTGTCGGGCGAGGCTCTGTTCTTGGCACTGGGGATACCGTGTGAAGGAAACAGACCGGAATCTCGGCCCTTGAGGAGTGTACGTCGGGGGCAGGAAGTGAGGAGGTAGCAGACAAACTGTAAACGCAGCGGTTTGTCACAGTCACAAATGCAGTGGAGGAAGGTGTGTAGGGAGAGGGAACAGGAGTCCCAAAGAGGTGTGGAGGGCTGAGGTTTTATAGTCCTCTTTTCTAAGTTTATTTATTTATTTTGAGAGAGCACAGTGGGGGAGGGAGAGAGAGAGAGAGACAGAGAGAGAGAGAGACAGAGAGAGAGACAGAGAGAGAAAGAGACAGAGAGAATCCCAAGCAGGCTCCGCACTGTCAGCATGAAGCCTGACGTGGGGCTCAATCTTATGAACCGTATGATGACCTGAGCCAAAACCAAGAGTTTGGATGTTTAACCAACTGAGCCTCCCAGGCACCCTTGAGGGCAGCAGTTTTCAGTAGAGGGGTCAGGTCTGAACTCACTGAGATGCCCTCTGAACACGGATGGGTGTAGACGTGGGCCACGTGGGTATGTGGTGAGCGTGCTCTTACGCCAAGTACAAAGGCCTGTGTTGGTTGGCATAGCAGCTGCCAGTAATTTATCAACAGAATAAGTGCCTTCTGGCTCAGTGCAGCATGAGCTGCGCTGCTCCATGTGGTGCTACAGGGATTCCGGCTCCTTCCACGTGTGGCTCAGCCTCTCCCAGCAGAGCCATTTCCCACTGAGCAGGAGAGAGAAAGGGTAGTGGACAAGGCACCTTGGCACCTTAAGCTTCTTGGCCCCGAAGCAACATATAGTCTGTTCTTTCATTCCATTGACAAGCGCTGGTCATGGAGCCCCTTCAATGCAACGGGGACTGGGTGATGTCCTTCTGGACTGGGCAGGGCCTTCCGAGCAACAGCCCCTCCCTGTGGAGGGAGGGTGGACCTCCCGGGGTCTGTGAGATGTCTCTTCGGTGGCCCTGAGTGTGGAGTGTGCCTGCATGTTCAAGGGTCAGTGAGGACGCCAGGTGGGTGGAGTGCACTGGGTGACGGCAGTTGAGGTCAGAAATAACGAGGGCTGACTATAGGGTCATACGGGCCATTGCTGGGTCTCTGGCTTGTTGTGCAGGCAAGCCGAGCTCCGGGAGAGGGCCACCATCCACCTTGTTTTCACTGGCTCCCTCTAGCGGCTGTGTGGGGAACAGACTGCAAAGGGCAGGTGGGAGTGGGGAGCCTGGTGGGAGGCCGTTGAGGTGGTCCAGGTGTGGGGCCTGGGGTAAGGACAGGAGAGGTGGGGTTGATACATTTTGAAGGTAAAGACAGCAGTCTTCCAAGTGGGCTAGATGTCGGGTGTGAAGGAGAAAAAGGAGCCAAGGCCGAGGGCCAGCACGTCGGCTTGGGCGCTGGGGGGATGGAGAAGCCATGTACTGGGACAGGAAAGCGGTGGAGGTGGTTCTCAATGTGCGTGTGGCATCAGGAATGTGCTTCTGCGTGTGTGGAGACGCCACTTAGACCTGCAAGTGGAAACCCGAGCCTCTCAGCCTCAGTTCCTCGCCTGTAGAATGGGGGTAACCACACTTACCTGGGCAGGAGGACTCCCCGAGTGGATGGCTGTGAACGGGCTGAGATGACTGAGGTTCGCAGGGCGCGGGGTCAGAGGCGGTGATGGGCAGCTTGCTGGCAGAGCCGGAGGGGCGTGTGGGAGTGGGAGACGGAAGAAGGGCCTCTCAGAAGCACTCGGGGCCTTTGCCCGCCTCTTGGTCTCCTGCTTCCTCCTCACCCACTGCCCCAGGACAGATCACAGTGTCAACAGAGCGTAGGACAAAAGCCAGTCGAGCAAGGAGCACACGACGTGGGTCTTGGGGGCATGGATGTATCAATGGCTCGGCCGCTCCTTGCCAAGGACTTGGTCTGGGGACCTCCATGCCTCAGTCTGTTGTCTGTCAGATGGGCTGGGCTGTGGTCGGAAGCACTTGGGGTACCTGCAGGTGCCTGGGGAAGGGCAGCTGAGTGGAGCCACACACCCCCCTCCCCCGCCCCAAGTACCACCCTCATGCGGGGAGGCCATCACAAAGCAGTAATACCTTTATTCCCATCAGTGATGCTGACAGGGTCTGACCCTTTACAAAGAAAAATGATAGGAAAAAGAGGGGCGGGGGCCTAGGAGCCTCCATTCTCAACGCCCCCAGCCCTCTGCCCACCCCCAGTCAGAGCCTCCAGACCAGAGGAGGCAAGGGCTGGCCACTCTTGAGGGCTCCCTGTGCTAGGCCATCTGCGGGCAGAGCCCAAGGTGAGAGCTGCGAAGCCCGGCCCGGCAAAACTCTTCTGGTGCAGACAGCAAACAGAAAGGGGGCGCGACAGGTGGGCTGTCCCCTTGGTGACCAGTCCTGGGCTTTCAGCGCCCCTCTGTGGCGTCACGGGGGCCCCTGCTGATTCCGCCTCTCTTCCAGCGCCCTGCACACCCACATGGACACGACGGTGGTGTTTCCGTCATTGAACTGCATGATGAACGGGTGGCCCTGTGGAGGGGAGGAGAGGCTGTGACACACATTCCCCAGACTCTGCACTTCGTTACACTCAGTGAGGCTTGTTCTTGGCCCGGATTCCTTCCCCCCACCAGCCCTGTGAGATAAGGACAGCTATGAACCCATTTCTCAGCTCACTGACTGAGGCCGGTGGGGTGGAGGTGACGTATCTGTCCATGGCACTCACTTGCTGCACGGCTCAGATTCTGCCTGGTGCTTGGCTACCTTCTCCTGAAAGCTGTCCTCGGGTGAGGGCCTGTCCCATCTCCACACGGCCTGGCCCCACATCACCCGCCACCACTCCCAACAGCTGCTGCCCAGAGTCCCAGTCCAGTTGCTGCCCAGAGATCAGAGAATCATCTTGTCTGAAGCTACGCCAATCCCTTCTAGTGTTCTTTGTCTACGGTTCTCTGGACAAGTCCCAGTGCACGGGCTGGGGGAAGGCCAATGTGCCAGGGCAAGGAGCAATATGGTGGTGGGTGCAGATCTGCTTCCTGGGGACGAGTTGGGGGCTGGACTTCAGAGGGGCCGGTACCATCTCTATGTGGCCTGGCTCAGGCTCTAACCTACTTAGCCCAGAGGCAGGCCAGGTTATATTTAGCCGGTCCCTTCCCATGCTGTCCTGAGGAATCAGGATTCACACTCACAATCTTAGGGCCTCCTGGAAGTTCCCAGGGAAGGTCAGAAAAAAGCAGGGGCACTCAGAGTCACCCTGACCACAGGTCAAAGGAGAAAGGAAAACTGAGAAGCATGCCCCTTCCTCCTCTTCACCAAGCGGCTTCTCTGCTAAGGAACACACACCTGGCAGCTTCCTCCTCAACCAAAAGCGTAGCCTGAGACTCAGGGAGCCACAGTGGGTGAGCACAGGTTGGGGGAGGCTCTCTGCTTCCTTCCCTTCTCCCCGCCTCCTCCTCTCCCTCCCCTGCACCCTCCGGCTTTCTGAGTCCTTCTTGGGCCCCCTCCTGCCTCCCCACGGGTATGAGCTGGGCTCCTGGCACTGCTTTCCCAGTATGCCCCCAGCCTGACCTGCAGCCCTGGGGGTGGCCAGCCACTAGCCACATGCCTGAAGCTGCGTGGCCAGGAGGGATGCAGGCCCAGGGTGCAACACCCTGGGTGTCCAGACCCCAGCGTCTGCAGGAGTCACCCAAGACCAGGCCAGGGGAAGGAGTGGGGCTGCCTGGTCAGGGCTGAGATGTCTCTGGGCACAGGAAGGAAGAGCATCCAGGCTTCTGTACCCTGGACTGATGCCGCATCAGTCACTGGCTCCCCCAGTTCGGGCAAGGAAAGCCATTCCCAGGAGCGTCCTGCATGGTCTGGCTCAGAGACACACAGAACACCGGCAGGGGTGCAGGGAGGGAAGGCATTGAACTTAGAGGGTGCCAAGGGCCTCCAGCCCAGGGCAGGGACTCACCCAGGCCATCATGGGGCAAGGCGTGGGGCCCAGTCAGGTGCCTCCTGTGATCTGCTCGAGACATTGCGTGGGGCTCCCAACACAGCTGCGGGGCTGCTGAGGGAGCAGGTGCCCCTTGCGGGCTGCCGCTGGGTAAGGGGAGTGTGAGGCCAGCTGGGGGGGGGGTGTCCCACAGGCAGTGCAGACCTGGCTTGGGGGCCTCTATCTTGAGCCCCATTCGGAGTTCTCCCGCCGTAGCTCACACCGGCCTTCCTAAGTCGCTGCCTAAATAAAGGGAGTTCTTCCTGAACTCCGAGTGTCCACACTTCCTTTCCAGGAGGCTCGGGAGGGATGACCTTGTGCCCTTGCGAAGAACAAAGGAGAAGCTGTGCTCAGGAGCCGACGGGCCCCCTCCCCCCAAGCCCGGGGTAGCACAGTGTCACTTTCCCAGAATGCCCGGTGACTTTGGGGCCCATATGCTCCATCTCTGTTATCATCTGTTCGGGGAACAAGCAGAGCGGAACTGCAGGAGGGGAGTGAGGAGCGCTCCTTCCGTTACGGGCAGGCTGACGGCTGCGCCGCGGGAAGCGGGAAGCGTTTGCCCAGGTGCCCTGGGAGGCGCAGGGAGCCGGTGGCATCCGCTGCGCCGGGGAGGCTCTGCCCCTTTCCCGCCCTTCTTGGCTGGGAGGTGACTCTTCCGTCCTGCGTATCTCTGATGCTTTACGCCCGCCTGAAGGGAGTGACCCGGACAAGTGGCCTCGTCCCCAGCTACTGCTGGCTGGCTTGGGGGAGATGAGTGGAGAAATCACAGAGGGAGGCAGAGAGGACAGACGGACTGATGGACATGGAGAGGGAGACCCCAGCCTGTCTAGGCATCCGGGCCTGTGATGTGTGAACTTGGGAGCTGCTGGCGGTGGCCCACTGTGGGACTGCACGTACCAAGAAAGCCGGTGGGCGGGACAGGAGAGCGCAGAGAGCAGCAGTGGACACTGGGGCCGCGATCCTGGCCTGGCGGCAGCTCTGCCAACAGAGCCCATGAGCCCCTCGCAGCCCGTGGAGAGGCACTAAGTCACAGGTGGGCACTATACTCGCCACTGTACAGATGAGGAAACAGGCCGCTGGCTCCCGGCCCACCTGCCTGGGCTCCCAGAGCTGGGGCTGGGCCACAAATCTCTGTAACCCAGCTGGGGCTCTCCTAAGCTGACCGGGGGTGTCCAGAAGTGGGGAAATCAACACCCAGATCGTGATCCCCATCACCTGATTTCTGCCACATGATTCAGCCCCTCCTGGACAGAGGTGGGCCCGAGCCTGAACTGCCCCAGGTCCTGACCTCTGTCAGTGCTGTCCCTGGGACACACTGGGAGAATGCTCACTCTGTCATGGTGGCAGGTCACTCTCACTCGATCTCCTCATCCCCATCAGCCTGTGTGGGGGAGCAGGAAACGTATACCATCATCCCATTTTACAGAAGAGGAAACTGAGGCCCAGGGAGAGATGTGGTTGGTTAAGTGCTGGGGCTGAACTCCAGTCTTCTGGCTTCTGTGCTGGTGCTTCTCAGGGCTGGACTGTGTCCCCTGTGACCCAGGCATTTCCTCTTTACAATACAGCGGCCCTCCTCCAGCCCTGTGACATGCACGAGGCAGGAACTCCTCATGAGTTTAATGAGCAAACAAAATCCAATGGATGGTTCTGAGAAAAGTATGACAATCACTCAGCCACTCAGAGGCGCCTGGGTTCCCAGGTGGCTCCGGACAGAGCTGGGCAGACACCGGCACAGCCAGATGCTCTAGGAGTCCTGGCAAGGCCAGATGCTGGAGATGGACGGACGCTGCACCCTAAATAAGACCAGGTCCAGCACCACGGATACGTGCTCTGTGCCAGGCACTCGCCAAGGGCTTTGTCCTGATTTTCCCATGGAATCCCCGCGCTCGCTCCGGAGGTGCACCCAGCTCTGTGCGCCCACCTTCCAGATGAGGAAACAGACACTCAGAGGCCTGTCCAAGGTCAGTGAAGCGAGTGGCTGCACCTGCAACCGGAGAGCTGACCTCTCGGGCCTCTGCTGGGGTCTCCGTGAGGCCCCGGAGGGCTTGAGCCTCCTGCCACACCCATCCCTCCCCAGGCAGGATCCAGGTGTGGACACGCTCTCGCAGCCACATTGTGCTACAAGGAACGGAGGGAGTGTGGTGTGGCCCGCCTGGTGACAGAGCCGGGACACCACATGCAGCTCCTGCCCCGTCCCCCCAAGGTGGCTGCCCCAGGCACCCGGGCCTCTGTCCTGCAGCCAGCAAGTGTGTTAGCGGCCACTCTGCAGAGCCTAGCGGGGCGTGTGCCAGACTGGGCCTGCTGCTGGTCTCGCTGGCCTCGTCACCGGGCGGTGGCAGCCACTCTCATTTCCTGGATTCCCTCAGGGCCGACTGCAACAACGACAGCGGCGAGGGTTGAAGTATTATGGCCCACAAACTTCGCCACAGAAGACGGAGGCATAAGGAAGGGAAAAGGATGGGGCTGCAAGTGTAGGAAGGCCCCAAAAGTGGGATGCGGGGGAGAGCGAGAGGGACGAGCCAACGGCAGCAGCAGGCAGCTGGTGTCACCTGGTGCAGACGAGGCCGTGTGGGGCCGAGAAGCGGATCGTGCTGGTGCAACGCGGGGCTCGGGTGGAAACTAAGGACTCAGGAGGAATTGAACTGCTCCTTCAATTGGGCAGAGTGACCGGTGTTCTGTCATTTGTGACTCTCTGTCCCTGTAATAATGTCCCTGAGTTTTTCCCACGATTTCACTGTGATGAGATACCATCCCAACAGCAGGGTGCTCCGGAGTCCCTCCTACGTGGGCAGCGCTCTGCCCTCTGCCAAGGGGGCAGGGAGCCCGGGAGGGGGTTAGTGTGCCCACCGTGTGGGTGGGCAATGGAGGCCCCAAGCCTGTGGTGGTGGTAAATCCTGCCGGATTCTCGCGCTCTGCCCTTTGTTGGGTTTTGACTTTTTCCCAAATGGGAATTTACCCATTTGAGGTTTTCACGCTTTCTTCTCTTGTATAATTTCCTAAAAAGCATCATGCATTTGAATCTTTTATTAATATGCAATGTTGGCATATAGCAGGCCCTCAATTAGTAGCAGGCCTGTGGCATGACAAAGTCACTGCATATTCTGTATGTCTGCATCTACTTGCCAAGCATTTGCTATGCACCCTTCTGGCTGCCTTACATCTGCACATGGCCTTGAACCCTCCCAACACCCCCATTTACAGACAAAAGAAACTGAGGTGCCAAGAAATGTGACATGGGTCAAGGTCATAGAGCAAGAAAGTGGCAGACTTGGGGTCTGAATCTAAGACTCTTTTCTGTCATGGAGGACATCAACTCCTGTGTGCCCTGAGGTCAGGCACAGTGAGTTCCAAATTTCTACTTTTTAAAAAGAATATCTTGTACTTTACAGGTGCTCAACAGGTGATTTTTTTTTTTTTTTTTTTTTTAATTTTAGAGAGAAAGGGGAACAGGGGCAGAGAGAGAGAGAATCTTAATCAGGCTCCACGTTCAGCGTTGATCCCACGTGGGTTGATCCCACACCCCTGAGATCATGACCTGAACTGAAATCAAGAGACGGACACTCAGGGTGCCTGGGTGGCTTGGTCGGTTAAGCATCTGACTTCAGTTCAGGTCATGATCTTGCAGTTTGTGAGTTCGAGCCCCGCACTGGGCTCTGTGCTGACAGCTCAGAGCCTGGAGCCTGCTTCAGATTCTGTGTCTCCCTCTTTCTCTGTCTCTCTGTCTGTGTCTAAAAAATAAACATTAAAAAAAAAAAAGAGAGATCAGACACTCAGCTGACTGAAACACCCAGGTGCCCCTCAACAAGTGATTTCTAATTGTTAACTGCAGTTAGGGTGCCTTTAAAAAGGCATATGTGTCCCTCTCCTGTTCAAAGTCCAGTGTGTTAGGCACTTCTATTCAAATAATTTACTCAATAATCAGCAGTTCTAAGCATTAATAGTATCTCCATTTTATAGATGAAGAAACTAAAGCACAGAGAGATTGAGGAACCTGCCCGAGGCCATACAGCTGGACTTGTTAGAATGCTGTCTCCAGAGCCCACGGCCTCAGCCATCGTGCTGTCCTTTGTCACCGGTGCCAGGGCTGGAGGATGGCGGCATCCACCCTGCAGGCCAGCCTGCTCTCAGAGCGGCCCGGGCGGTCTATCTGATAACCCAGCTTTCCTGCTTCTCCAGGCTTTCTCCTTGGGTCTAGAATCTAGCGAAGCAGGAAAACTAAGGCCCAGTGCCTGGAAACTTTCCAGGGCTGCAGAGACTAGACCCTACAGGTAAGCACAGAGAGAACAATCAAGAACAGGGTGTCCAACAGGGGACGGGACCCCAAACCGGAGATCTCACTCTACGGGGCCTTTCTTCGTGTCTCCTCCCAAAAGCTGCCATTCCTCCCAGACAGAACTGTGCAAACACCTTCCTGCTGGCCTCTCTAGAGGATACACTTGTTCTGCCATGCGTTGGATCATTTGAACCCATTTTATCCTAACACTAGACTGGAGAGCACTCAAAAGCAAGGCAACACGACTCACATAGCAGCTGCCAAGGAAAGGGAGTTGGACTGATTGGTGAGCTATGGGGTCTCCCCAGGAGCCTGATGCCAGGCTGAGAAGCACCACAGGCTGGGGGTGGGGGTGGGGTGGGGTGGGCAGGCTTAGCCAGAAGGCGCTACAAGCTGAGGCTGCTCTAGACTCTGGGAGGGCCCTCTCTGGACCCCAGGACTCCCCTCCCACAGGGTGAGCCTGCGGCCACCAGACACTCCTCTCCCACCAGGGAGGCTGCGTGGGACAGAATGCCAGGGGCCCAGGAGGCTGCTGCAGCAAGCAGTCCAGCCACGTCTAAATTGGCCTCCCGGGTGAGCTGGCAGGCGCAGTCTGGGGATTAGGTGGGGGCCTGTGAGGGGCGATCTGAGAGGCACAGGGGCACGTCAATACACTGCCCAGCACTCCGCCTTTCCTGGACGGGCCTGCAAGCCTCGCCCGGAGGCTCTCTGCACGTGCCTTCAGGGTCCCAGCCCTAGCGGCAGGGCTAAGGCTTCAGTCCCTTCTCAGCAATAATGGCGGAGCAGTAGGACTACACGCGACCTCAGAGACCAGGGGAGCCGCAGGATGTGAGGTGTGTTGGGGCTTCTATGTGTTCGATTCAAGTTGTTAAGAAACATTTTAACTGTATTTGTAAAAACCTAATTAAAAATAACATGTGCAGTCAGATGCTTAAGTCAATATGTCACACTGAATACTGGCAGTCCATTACCACGCCCCGTGATATTAACTTATTTTTTGCAGCTCTTGGAGTAAAGTCAGTCTACCTGTCAGATCTGTGCATATTTCTGACCTTCTTATATGTGAGGTGACAACTAGGAGGGGCTGCTCTGGTGCACGCAGGGCTGTGATGTCCACTCACACTGTAATGACCCATCGAACTGTGTGAGCGTGACATCAGAGCCAGGTGCACTGAGCCCATGGAGTGCGTCTGCCCAGTGGCTGCCACGCGATGCCCAGCAAGGCGGAGAGGGTCGAGGCTGCTCTGAGTTTCTGAGGGTGTCAGTTCCACTAAGCTCTGAGTACCTCTTGTCTGACCTACAGATGTTCGTAAGTGACTCACGCGAACAGTTGCTATTACTGTCAGTGACTAAAGTGTGAAAAAGTTTTCTGCTACTCCCTTTTTAAAGCTTCTATATGGGTTTAAGCGGTGCCTTAGCTGAGCAGGCACCCGGGGAAATCAGGGTTTCCGTGATTCCGTGCTACTGAGACAAGAGCAGAGAGAAACCGAAAGCTGATGGTGTTACAATTGTAACTGTCACCTACGAGCCCGGCTCTCAGATTTTTGTGTCCTTCAAGAAAGATCTCATAAATGACCTTAGAAAGAAGTGTCGACAATGAATACTAATATATTCATGCTAAGAAAAAACCCCTCTTTTTTTCTATATTGAGATCCTGCATTAATTTTATATCATAAAAAGCATTCCTCTGCTAAAGGTTCAAAACTACATATTGAATCCCTACTTACTGAGGATGGAAGTTCAGCTTAGAGAGCAAAATGACTTATAAAGGATGCACAGATGTCCGACGTCTGTGCACCTGCTGACAAGTGGTGGGGCAGCGGGCAGCCTTTATGATATTAATTACATGACATAATAAGTCCTAATCACCCCTGGGGTCAACTCTGCCTTCCAGGCCGGGCATGCCAGGCTTGTCACTGGGGGGAGCTGGGGAGAGAGGTGGCTGGAGAGGACCACCATGAAAGACTCAGCAGGGAAGAGCTGAGGTACCTCAAGAGAAGTCCTTCTTTCTGTCCCTGTGTAGGGTAATGCGAGGAGCCCAGGACAAAGAATCGGCAAACATCGTGTTGTCCCACAGTGATGGCTTGGGGACCACAATCGCCTGAATGCAGAGGAGAGACTACTACGGGGGGTGGGGGTGGGGCGGGGGAGCTCCATTCCCCCCAGGCTTCATCATTGCACCGGAAGGGCTTCTGTGGTTATTACTCTCCTGAGCCCTGCCCCCCACAGAGGAGGAATGGCAACACCGGAGGAAGGACCGAGCGCAATGAGCTCAGGGGTCTCCTGCCCACCAGGAGGGCGCTTTCTGGCCTGCCCTCTTATAGGAGAGGTCTGAGATTGCTCACCCCGGGACTCAGTAAATTCCCAGCAAGGCCACTGGGGCCACAAGGTAAGCAAGTCCTTTAATCCAGGTCTTTACAGAAGTATAGCTGATACTTGCTTTCCACCGTCTCCTGAGTCCTGTTTCCCAGCTGGTTTTGAAGACAAGGACGACGTTTGCTGGCCTCCTCTCTCCCACCCAATACCACCGCACTCTCTTCCTCTTGGCGGGGGGGGGGGGGGGGGGGGGGGGGGGGGGTGGCTTCACAGACACAGGTGGGCAGTGTGAGGGGTGGTTAATTACTCCTCTGCATAGAACACTTTGGGGGTGCAGCCATGAGATGAGGGTGTGAGCCTTGTCTCTGTACAGCTAGTGTGGGATCTGTTTACTTAGCTTGACTTTCTAGAATGTGCTTTCTCAGCCTCCAATTTCTAAAGCTTCTCCCTGGGTGGGGGTGGGAGGGGTCCCTTCCAGCACTTCATTTTCTTTCAAGACCTAAGGAACAGTCTGCAGCTGTGACATGCCATTTCAATCAACCTTCCTGAGTTTATCCTTCACAATTGCTACAGAAATAGATGTTCCTCCCCAAATATTCAATTATTAGCAGCAAATTGCTTACCTCTAGCCACCCTAGACTGTACACAGGCATCTAAGGGGGTCAAGGAGCTCTCCACCTTTCATCTGAGCAGATCTATGTGCTCCTACACAGAGTAATTGGTCAGAAAATGGCCCATCGAGAGAACAAGATGTTTCTAGAGGTCTCCGTGAGTCATTCTAGGGCCTGTGCAGTGTGGGACGGGAACGCGACCCAGGGTGGCTTCAGAGGGCCATGGTGAGGGGGGTAAACATGCGGGATGCCAGCACTCCTGAGTCTGGGTCAGAGGAAGCTGGCCCATGAGAGTGGCAGAATGATGCCGCTGGCTCATTGAAGGGGGGCTGCAGTGGCTGCCGGGCAGGGAACTGGGGTAGGACTGGGGAGGAAGCTGGCTCCCCCACGCAGTCTCAGGGTGGGCAGATGCCCAGAGGAGTCAGGATCAGAGGGAACCAGAGGGAGAATGGGGGTCTTGCTCCAACAATGCTGAGGACTCTTGCCTGAGAGGCTGAATGTGTAACAGGTCCAAGCAGTGAATACGGGGCCATTTACCAATTCTAGATGTTTAAGGTTTGTCTCTTGGGGTGATGGCTGTGTGGTGGTGGAGGTTTAAAGACTCAATGCTCAGAAGGATGGATTCTCTCCCACCCTCTTTTTTCTCCCTACCTCTCGAGATCTGATGTTTGAACTTGGGGACCTCTGCTGTGTGTATGAATGTGCTCGTGTGTGTGTGTGCGTGCATGTGCATGTGCATGTGAGCTTGTGAGCATACAAAAGGCAGGGGGTAGGCAATGAGAACCAGCACAATTTCTGGCACACAGTGGGAATGCAGTATGTTTGGAATAATTTTGACAGTCAATGAAGAGACGATGAGAGACTAAAATAGCCTAAAAGCCTTCCTTTTATGTGGCCCTTGCCCTGCCAGATAAAATGGAACAGCTGTAGAAAGCATAGCTGAACTCATAAGAAAGAAAGGGAATCCATAAATGCTAACAATGAGGAAGGAACTGAAAGTCAGAATTTTAAGTGAGTGGAAGTCTTATGGCTTCACGGGGGTTAGTGGTTCCAGGAATGCAGTCCTGGCAAGTGTGAAGAACTAAGCAGAAAGAGGAGACAAGGTCCCCAAGGGGGCTGGCCCTGAGACCCTGAACAAAGCTGAGACTACAGAAGGGGTAGGCTATAAAAAGTCTGCCCATCAGCAAAGGGGACAATAAAGTGGCTCTGTGGAGAATCACCCAGGAAACATAAAAATGGGGCACAGCCTTGTATAGGTGGGGCCCAATGTACTACCTCTGTAGTCTGAGAACCCCAGGTTGATAAAGTAATAGAATATTGATCTTGATCTAGTGATACTCTGGAATGTCTGTCAGAAGCACATGAAAAAACCATTCTTGGGCAATTATTCTGAAATTCAAGAATTTCCACAGTAACAGACTCCACTCAGTATGAGCTTATGGTAAAAATTCCAAAGCATGTGAGGCAATAATTCACCATGGACAACAATGAGCAGACAAAACACACATAGGAAGATGAAAGTTCTTAGAACTGAGATAATAGAAAAATAGGAGGGAAAATGCAAAAAAGTATATATTTGGAAAGATTAAAGACATACAAGAAATTGAAGTACTAAGAAAAGAATAAGATATTATGAGAAAGAGAACAGAAATTTGAAAAAGAATTAAATGTAACTTAGAGAAATAAAACATATAGTCTCTGGGAAAAAACAAAAGAAACTGTGTACAGATGAGCCAGACAGCAGACTAGATACAGCTGAAGAGAGACTTAGTAAGCTAGAAGGATGGTATGAGAAAATTATAGACAGTATGTGTGTGTGTGTGTGTGTGTGTGTGTGTGTGTATCACGTTTTCTTTAATGTGAAAGAGAAAGCCCCAGAAAACAGACCAAGACAAGACTGGATGTGTGGGGTTGGAGTGATATCCAGAGACAGCTGAAAATTTCTGGGAACTGATGAAAAGACAGGAATTCTCAGATTAAAAAATCACAATGGGGGCGCCTGGGTGGCTTAGTTGGTTAAGCGTCCGACTTTCGCTTAGGTCATGATCTCGCGGTTTGTGGGTTCGAGCCCCGCGTCGGGCTCTGTGCTGACTGCCAGCTCAGAACCTGGAGCCTGTTTCAGTCTGTGACACCCTCTCTCTCTGACCCTCCCCTGCTCACGCTGTCTCTCTCTCTCCTAGAAATAAATAAAACATTAAAAAAAATTTTTAAATGCATGCTTATGGTCTTAACGATCAGTGTTTCCTAACTTAACAATTAAAACAATTCTCTGATGAGCTGTTTTGAATGAGGTAGTTTGTAAGGTATTTGTGTAGCAGATGAAAATACTTCTATTTAATTCTAAGTAGAAATGTTAGAATAAAGGAAACTGAGTAGTTTGATACTGAAGGGAAAGCCATTCATTGTCTGGCTTTGAATTTAAGCCACAGCAGTGGCCCAGACAATGATATGGGTAAAAAGCACTTCACCAATAAATTACCAAGAGCTCAGAAAGAATTAGGGATTCAAAACTTCCCAGATGTGTCTCATGAGACATATTTTAAGAAAGAAGACTCCATGATGAAATGCTTGGATATATAGAACACTGTTTATTTGGAGGTTTGCAATACATGTTCAAAGGCATGCTAGCATTTTTAAGCCTCTGAAAAAAAATCCTGTATTAAAGATAAATTTTAATCGGAGTTTTTGTTTGGTTAGTTTGTAGTTTGGTGTAAAAATTGCATATAACCATCAGTCTCAGAATGATAGTACTAACAGGTTACTCCTTTCTTCTCTCCCTTCTTCATTATGTGGCCAAGACTCTTGAGAACTTAGAAAGAATTCACCCTGGCTCATTTCAATCTCAGGATAGAATGTATAGGTACATAGGTGCTGAAGGGAGCCTTTGTGGAAAGTAGAACTTGAAGGAAGGAAATGGGTAAATCTCCGACTCCCACAGCAGCCTCAGTGTTTGTTAGATGTTGGCAGCTACTGTTATAAAGGCTGATAGTTCTCTTCACTAAAGTTCAAAAACTTGTTAAATAACTAGTTAGGCTTTTTCCTCCCTCTACACCAAAGGTATGTTTGCTGCCTCAGCTTAATGACAGTATCAGGTTTTATATCCGTTAGCCTCCAAATTATGCTCGGGGAATGCTTGGTGCACTGGGTCCATAGTGGCATGTGCTGGAACCCTCACTGTAGGATCAGTCCAGGAGCCAGTTGCATTTGAGTGTCCCTGGTGGAACATAGGGGACTGCTCAGTCAGATGGTGAGGGTTACACTCTCCAGTGGAAGTTATGGTCTACCAAGCTCTGAAGAGCTGAGCACAGCTTTGAGGCTACTCCTGAAGAGCAGGCTGAAGGTGGTGGCAGAAGCTGAGAACTTCTTTGCCCTGCCATTGTGAAGACATTTGAGGGACAATTGAAAGGAAATGTTACCATCACTCAGAAGGGCTTCATGCACAAATGGCTAAATTCTAAATATTATAGCTCTTTGTCTTCAGCAATTGGAGTTTGCATATAAAGCTACTTTTTTGGGGGCACCTGGGCGGCTCAGTCGGTTGGGCGTCTGACTTCGGCTCAGGTCATGACCTCACGCACGGTTCGTGGGTTTGAGCCCCATGTCGGGCTCTGTTCTGACAGAGCCTGGAACCTGCTTCAGATTCTGTATCTCTGTCTCTCTCTCTCTCTCTGTCTCTCTCTCTCTCTCTCTCAGAAATAAATAAAACATTTTTTTTAAAAAGCTACTTTTTTTAGGTTAAAAAAATTTTAATGTTTATTTTTGAGAGGCAGACAGAATGCAAGCAGGGGAGGGGGAGAGAGAGAGGAGGACACAGAATCTGAAGCAAGCCTCGGACACGGGGCTCAAACTCACAAACAATGAGATCATGACCTGGGCTGGTCAGACACTTAACCAACTGAGCCACCCAGGTGCCCCTAAAGCTACTTTTTTAAAGTGCCACCCAGCCTTGAGAGCCCCACCTCAGTCCTCATTCAAAAATCAACTATGTCCCAGACCCCAAACACCCTCTCCCAAACATCAGACACACACACACACACACACACACACATTTACTAGCTACCTGATGACCAGGTTCTGCAAGGTCAGAATCATCCTGATATTTTGTTCTTTGTTTATCACCTAAACATTTTTTTGACACTATTGCCTTTGGTGGGCAAAGCCAACTGAACTTGTACTTAAATATCTAAGAAAAGCTAATTAACTTTTTATTTGCAAAAACAGGAAGTCTATTTCAAGGTTATTTTCTGTCCTT